>NC_133753.1:142483215-142808215 GCF_036562045.2 Rhinolophus sinicus
GAATGGGGAGACTGAGACACAGAGTTTACATGACCAGCTCCTAAATACGTGTGTTTGTGGGTGTGTATGTATGTAAAAGAGGGACAAAGAAAGTGATACATAGATTGTTTGGCCTCCCCATCTCCTGTACCAAAAGTTGCCAAAGTTTCTCTGGTATATTTATTCGATTTTCATCAGAGATTTCCTGTCCTAGAAGCCCCACCCTACTCACTTTTCCTCCTCCAGTCCAGTCTCTACATATCACCAGTTATCTTTCTAAAACATGTATCTGATTCTGCTCTTCCTTGGTTTACAACATTTGAGTTCCTCATTGCTTACAGGTTCTGTGGCTACACCATAGCCCTGTTTTACATTTTCATCATTTCAGTTTCTTTCCCCAGAACTTTTATTAAGATAGCATCTTTCATCCCTGGGTGGACCATGTACTTAATTCTCTTGTGACTTTATCGAAGATGTCCCCTCTGCCTGGAAGGCTGCTCCCCTCCTTTTTACTTGGAGAATATACACTCATCCTGCAGGATAAAATTCAAATTATTTCTTGATGAAAACTTTTATGATCCTACAGATAGAATTAATATAGCACTCCATTAATATATACTTTAATTTAACAACAATAACAGCCCTGAATGCTTAAGTGCTACAATTCTATTATTATTGATGAAGAACATGAGATTCTGAGGCTTTATGTAACTTGCCCAAGACCACTTGGGTAGTAAATTTTCAGACATACCTGTCTGATCTTAAAACCCATAAACTTAACCACTTTGCCCCCTCCATTGATACCACATATTAGGTTGCATGTTTATGTATCTGTTTCTTTTCAATAATATGTATTCCAGAGAAGTAGTTACTTGCTCTGCATTCTTTGTGACTAGCACAATGTCTGTAATGTAAAAGGAGCTCCATGAAAACAGTTAATGTCTGAATGGATATCACATGTCCCCTGTTCCCTGGGCTACATTTCCCTCACCTGGCCCATCATACCTCACGCCACAGAATAGGATCATGCTACTTCACTCTATTCTCTGACTTTAAAGTGGTTATTCACAAAATTGACCATGTTGACAACTGTTGCCCGTGGGTCTTTATTTAACATCTTTAGGAGGTGTGGCCAGAAAGTAATGGTGTAGGATGATCTACTCTGTAACACTTGGGTCGCAGGCACTGTTGTTTTGTTTTATATTTCTGAGTTCAATCAGAACTGGCTTGAATCTTATCTTTTTGATAGGCGTAAACTTCAATATCACACCCTCAGAGCACTCCTTTCTCTCTTCTGGATTATCCAAGAATTCTATGGGTTTACAGAGTCCCCAAAGAAGTTCCCTAACCACTCTGGTCCCAGGAGAACACTCATGCCCCGTGTTGTCTGGGACCATTGTGGCACTGCTTCCTGTCCCCACACTGTGCTGCACAGAGCTCTAGGCCAGAATACTCCTTTGAATTATGGTGATTTCTTCAGGACCAGATCTTAGTGTCCATCATTTGAGTTCATACACCATCCAAAAACCCACCAGTAATTTGCCATGTTAGATGATATCCAATGTCCCACATTCAACTGCTGGGGACTCATCCACAGAGGTCAGCACTCTTCCCTTTCACTGGCCCCAAACAAAGGACCTACTCCTTTCTCTGACAATAGAGCTTGCTTGTTAATCTAAGGGTCCAGACCATAAAAAATCAAATGTTTGTTTACTTCCACAATCTGAAAACATTTTCCTTCCTTAATGAAAATTCCTTCTCTCTAGGACAGATTGGGAGACCTCAGGGTATCTTCTTGCTAACGGGGCAATAATAAAACTCCATTAGATTTTCATCAGATCATCCTATTAAATCTTCAGTGGGGTGCTCAGTTTGAAAAACAAAAATAGAAGAACTCAATTGTACACATACGTGAGAGTCACCCTTTTTAAAGGAGTCACTTGCTATATGTTATTACAATATGCCACCAGCGTTCAAACATTTTTTTGAATTCTTCTTCAGGTTTTCAGAGCCTACAGCCCAATCTTTTTTATTACTCTCAAGGAGAGCAAATATTTATATTTGAAAATGGATTTAATTTTGGAAAGAGCCCAATGTTCTTTGGCTTAGTTTTGTGAATAAAATCAACATAAAATGCTGCTTTTGGTCCAAAATGGGGTGAAAATTTAAAGTAATGACACTGATTTTTGTGAGCCTTACCAAGTAAAAAAGGGAATTTCCAAAAACGGTGTCAGGAATGGAGTGTCATGAAAGTATATAGCTTCCAAATGTGACTACACTATGAATGACAGAGATCTGAATACAAATATTCTGGTGTATTTGTGACCAACTAGGCTCATTACTGTCTACGAAATTACAGCTTGCATATTATGTCCAAAATTCTTACTGAAAATACCTAGCAGTTGACTGGTGCTTCTCAAATTCAATGTGAACATGAATCCTCTAAGGATATTAAAATGCAGATTCTGATTTAAGAGCTCTGGTGTGGGGCCTGAGATTGAGCATATCTAAACAGATCCCACGTGATGATCTAGGGACCTCTTTTTGAGTATCACTGCCCTCGACTCTCTATATAGCCCTGTCAAGCAAGCTAAATTTTGGTTTGCAGATGGATATTGCTACCCATGTTAAACTACACATGAGTTAGTTTGTTCCTTAGCAAAATATTTGTTTGTGCTCACATATGAGTTCTGACAAGTAAGTTCGTGAACTTACCACTGTGTGCTTACATTGGCAGCACTGTGCAAACAGCTCGGTGAGGTTTCATAACCTTGGTATATTATTGTCTCACAGCTATGTTCTTGTTGACATGTGACAGTGTCTTGCTGAGTGGAGTTCATTATTGCCGTTGTGTGTTTTTGTGTGCTGTCGCGATAATGTCTGAGCTTGAATTAGAGCAACAAAAAAACATTAAATTCCTTGTTAAACATTGCAAGAGTGGAAGTGAAATCAGGGACATGTTAGCCCAATTTTGTGGGGATAATGCCATAAGAAAATGGCAGTGTACAGATGGATTAAATGTTTTCCTGAGGGGAGAGAATGCTTCACTGATGAAGAGAGGTCAGGGCAGCCAGTAATGAGCAGAACTGATGAAAACATTGCAAAAATTCATCCAATTGTGTGTTAAAATCATCAACTGACTGTCAGAAGTATAGCAGATCAAGTAAACATTGATAGAGAAACAGGAAAATCTTAACTGAAAATTCTGTGCAAAAATGTGTGTGCAAAAATGGTACTGAAGGAGCTCACTGATGAACAAAAGCAAAGGAAAGTTGAAGTTTGCCAAGACTATTTGGAGAAGCAAGATGATGTTTTGGGCCATGTTATCACTGGTGATGAAACATGGGTGTACTAATATGACCCTGAAACAAAGTGTAAAAGTGCACAATGGAAGTCAGCCAATTCTCCATGACCAAAAATGTTCCATCGATCCAAATCAAGATTCAAAATGATGTTGCTAACCTTTTTTTTGACATCAGAGGGATTGTTCATTTTGAATTTGTACCAACTGGACAAATAGTTAACCAAGTTTGCTATTTTAAAGAGCTGAAAAGGCTGTATGAAAAAGTTAGACGAAAATGAACTGAACTTTTCACCAGCAATTCATGGCTCTTGCATCACAACAATGCACCAGCTCACACTGCACTGTCTGTGAGGGAGTTTTTAGCCAGTAAACAAATAACTGTATTGAACACTCTCCCTACTCACCTGATCTGGCCCCCAATGACTTCTTTCTTTACCCGAAGATAAAGGAACTATTGAAAGGAAGTCATTTTGATGACATTCAGGACATCAAGGGAAATACAATGACAGCTCTGATGGCCATTCCAGAAAAAGTGTTCCAAAATTGCTTTGAAGGGTGGACTAAGCACTGGCATCAGTGCATAGCTTCACTTCGAAGGTAACTGTAATGATATTCAGCAATAAGGTATTTAGCACTTTTTTCTAGAATGAGGTCTCAAACTTAATTGTCAGATCTCATGTGTACGGCCAAACCATGGAGTCTCTGGAAGAAGATAAGTATTTAGAATGGAAGTGAATTGCAACATTCCTGGTGAACAGTGTCCTAACTGACCTTGGAATACCCACCTTTTAAATGGACCACTGACTTAGACCACTGACCTCTCTGCATTCCCAGTGAAATCTGAAATGGTACAGTTTGCAAAACAGAAGTTGAGACCAGGCCCAGGACTCCGGTCTCCTGAGGGGATGAGTATCCTGTGCTGGGAGAGCCTGAGGAGAAGATGGCTGAAGGAGATGTAATGATAATTGGAAGAAAGGTGAGGGAAGGGGAGGGAGAGAGTCCACATGCAACACCTTCCAAATGCCTAAATAGGGAGACCTTGCCCCTCTCAGGGGCTTCAAAAGGTCTAGATAAGTGTAGACTTTAATGACCTCAAAGTTTTGGATCCTGTGTTATTTTGGGACACCACTTGAGCCTTTGATAAAAGAATGCTAAACGATTCATTAGAACCTAGTTTGTATCATTCTGGTGAAAGGGTTCTGGAATGAATATCAGTCTGAATCTGAATGTGTACCAGTCTGTCTATCTGGAGATCACCAGCAAAGGGCTTCCCAGCCTGAGTGATCACAGGCCCCTCAGCCTCTGATTTCTCCTTCCTCTACTGAACAAAAAGGAAACTCCTATTCTCTCTTCTAGAGAGCCTTAAAAATGTTAACTTGATGGGAAATTATTAAGCATTTAAGGTGATTGGAACTGAATTGAGGTTTTTTTCTTCTGTTTTTAAAGTAAATTAAAGATTTAAAGGATTATTGAAAATAATTTAATTTTCAAGAGAAACCAAAGCACCTTGTATCAGCAACAAACAGAAACATGAACTTCTCTTTTTCTTTATTCTTTTCAGCTTTTTTCTTGTTGTCGTGGCATTGATTACGAATAATGAAAATATACCAAATTCTTTTCGTTTAAAAAAAAATTTCAACAATTGCTTTCTAAGGTTCAGATGACTTTTGGGGAAAGACTAACACTGCAGTTTATTCAGGTACCTGCTTCCATTTTACTTTCGAATGTCTCTGCCTGATAAGCCAATGTGACTAAGATGACAGCCTAAGTGTAGCCACCTCTTACACACTAGTAGGATCAACAAACTAGGCAGGGTCTATTGAAATGTTTATCAGAATTGTCCCAGATGGTTTCTGGGCAAAAATTGGTAAGTCACTTACATTTTTGATGTTTAGGCAAATGTTGAACATTAAATAACCGATCAATTAAAACATCAATTTAATGAAAATTCATCAAATATAATAGGTAATTAGGAAGAAAATACTAGGCTGACCCACATGAAATTGCTGATTTAATTAAAACATTCTGAACTAAGAAAATGACAATTTTGTATGGTTTAAGGTAATATATGGTTTCTTGAATTTGTTTTTCTGTTTTTATTTATTGTATTACCAAGTTTTACCAAGGAAAAAAGGTATTTCTTTCTCCACTCCCAGAAGAAGAATCCAGGATAATATTTCTAAAGATCTTAGATATACTTACCAGCTTTCTGTTACTCAATTGTCTTTTTTTGTTTTTCAGATCCATAAATGCCCTAGAGAAGGGATGGATAGAAGCTAATGATTTGAGTTGAGTTTAAGAGGGGAATGGCATATTTTCCTGGTTCTAGAAGGGGTTTCCCCAGAATAGAGTCATGATCTGTGAGAGAGCAGACCTGAGCCACCCTGCTACCCAGTGCCCTATGAAGTGGCAGGACTGCTCAGGCAGTTGGGAATGGATGCTGAAGTTCTGGAGTTTGGGCAGCCATGGAGAAAGATCTGCATGCCCCAGCTTTGGAAATTGCTGTTGAGTGGGTGATCTGGGCCTGGTGAACATAATGCACTCAAGGTGGTGACCTCTCCTCAAATTTCCTGGACTACACTCTTATATGACCCTGGGAAGGACTCCTAAGACAGGTTAATTTGAATTTTTTCCTTAACTTCAGCAGGTGTGGACAGAGCCAGATTAATCTGATTACACACACACACACACACACACACACACACACACACACTCTATGCTTTTTGCACCCAGTGTCAGGGAGAAAATTTATGCTTTTTAGCTGAATGTGGTACTGCACAGATAAAACAACTGATTGACTGGACTTCTTATTTGCCAGGTGGTTACTTTGCATCATGGAGACACAACTTCTACTCATCCTTTTACGTGGCTTTTTCTAGGTGGGAATATCATAAAATTTCATTTCTGATACTCTTCGTTTTCTCTCTCTCTCCTCCACCTTCCACCTTTAAAAGTGAGGAATGAAAAAGAAGTGAAAAATACAATTTGACATAATGCTGAGCATTCTGCAAAGGAGTCAATAAGTAGTTGAACGAGTGATAGAAGGGAAAGAATTGGTTTGGGGTTTGTTAGCACATGAAACTCACCTATACCACCACTTAACAATGCATTGTTTCCCACCTTTTCATCTCTTTGGATTAGCTTTAGTGCACAATTTTTTTTTCCATAGGTTGGTTTTAATTTTTCTCTTGTAAAAAATCTGTTTTTCTTTAGTTTCTTGAATGTTTTCCCTCTCTCTCTCTCTCTCTCTCTCTCTCTCTCTCTCTCTCTCTCTCTCAAAATTCTTTTCAAATTTCTTATGTCTTTCAATTGAGTTAACATTTTATTCTATTTACCCTTGCTATCAGGCCATTAATGAAGGTTAAACTGATCACAACTCTGAGTGTCACAATGTTCTATTGGATATATTTTGGCCACACAAGCATCTTTCATTTGGATCCTTCGTTTAAGATTCTCTGTTCATTGCTGAACTTTAGTAATTGAGCGTGCATTCAGCACAATTTACCATATAAATTCTACACAGACCTAGTAAGGGTTTGAGATTCACATTTATTATGGTGTTCTTTAGGTGAAATTCTGGAGCAACTCATCTATATGGCCACCATGAATAAAATGTAGGACCATGATGTAATTGGCTGCATTTTTCACTGATTTTATTAATTGTAGTTTCTATGGTATGGCTCACATATGGTGAAGAATTTTCTTAGGCCCCAAGTGGAATACCTAGGATGACAGAGAATTTTTTTTCCTTCCAGATATGAGAGGTAGTCTAGGAAACTGGCCGACATTTCCTGGACGTTTTTATTTTTTCTTTCTCTCTCTCTCTCTCTCTCTCTTTCTGTTTTTTTTTTTTTTTTGCAACAATAAGCAGAATATTTATTATTGGGACTGTTCCAGGAAATACAAGAAATATAGCAGTTATAATCATGTTGACTCAATTTTTTCTGTCTGGTTCTCTCTGAATGTGATGGTATAGAAGTGACTTATTATTACCCCAATTTATTTTCAAACTTTTATATTTTTGGAGGAGGTGGTACTTATTTATTGGCATAAAATGTGGTTACATATGTGGGTATGACATGGGACATTCTTAAGGTGTCTGGATAGAGATATTCCATACTTTTTCCTTAAATTCCACCTTAAGTGATTCATTTTAATATGTTGAACTATTTTTTTTCCTGCTGTTGTCTTCTCTTAGCTCAGTATGAATAATTTCTGTCAGATTTCTTTATTCCTATTGAACTGATTCAACTAGTAAAAAGATGTTGAATGCAGTCAGTCTAATGAAAGAGGAGAGGAGAGGACACAGAAAGGGGGAGAGAAAGAAATATTTACCATGATATTTTACTGTATAAATGTTTCAAACACCTATATTAGGCCTCATGGGTTTTCTCTGTTCAAATGTATAAACTTTGTATGAATAACATAGAAAAGGTATGATTCTCCCAATTTTACATATTACATTGTTTTGTACACCTGAAACTAATAAAAAAATTTTTTTAAAGTTATGGGGAATGTAACATATAGCGTGGTGTCTATAGTTAATAATACTGTATTACGTATTTGAAAGTAGCTAGGAGAGTGGATCTTGCAAGTTCTCATCACAAGAAATAAAATTTTGTAACTACGTATGGTAACATGTTAACTGGACGATTGTGATCATTTTGAAATATATGCAATATCAAATTAAAAAAACGTAAAAAGCTTGCCATCTTTATACAGTATTTTGAATTAATCCCTAATGTACACGGTGGTGTATTTTCTGATTGAAATTCATCCACTTCATATTTAAAGGTAGAAACAAGCATTCAAATGCATACAAATGTGAGACAAGGAAATCTGAAAGAGATAAATTAGAAAATAGTTAAACATGTTATGAAGCCATAAGAAAGAAGGAAACCTTGCCACTTGCCACAACATGGGCGAAGCTTGAGGATATTACACTAAGTGAAATGATCTCACTTTGTGTGAAATCTAAAGAAGCCAAACTCATAGAGGCAGAGTAGAATGGTGGCTACTAGGGGCTGAGGGGTGGGGGAATGGGGAGATGTTCGTCAAAGGGTACAAACTTCCTCTTGTAATGAACGGGGGGATCTAATGTGCAGCATGGTGTCTGTAGTTAACAATACTGTATTTTATAATTGAAAGTTGCTAAGAGAGTAGATCTTAAGTGTTCTCACCACAAAAAGAAATGGTAATTATGTGTGATGTGATGGAAGTGTTAGCTAACACTACATTGGTCATCGTTTTGCAATATATAAGGGTATCAAATCAACAGGTTGTGAACCTTAAGCTTACACAATGTTATATGTCAATTATATTTCAATAAAGCCAGGGGCCGGGGAGGAACAGTTGAACAAACAACAACAAAAAATTTTAGAGGAGTCAAGAATGTTAAAGATAATATAAGAGCAGGATTCTGTGACTATATTCATTACAAAAATATTGAAAAATGTAGCTAAGCATCTTCAAGTTATTGATAAATACTTTAGCAATAGTTCACACCAAATGTGGCCTCCATCTTTACAATTGAAGAATAATTCTTTTAAAGCTCTAGTAAAAGAGTCCATATGGTAACAGGAAAACAATGTTCAATCATTAACTCATGACACACTTGCAAGTTGGTTTTAGCACAATTTTTATCGTTATGCTTTGAGTCCTACAAGAATGCTTTTGTAATGAGGACAATTAAAATAAGAATAAGCATTTAAGCTGTTTACTAACTGTTTTAACATGTGCATTTGAAAGAGGAAGGTACAAAGCCTTCCAGTTTTTCATGATGTTGGAATCCTGATTGTGATACCTCTTGTACCTTGGGAGTGATGCATACGTTCTCCGAACTCCTGTTTGCTTTCCTATAAATGGAATTTGTAGTTTTTCCCTTATATTGTTACGAGGTTAAATTTGTTAACAAATGTAACCTTTAATGGTGTGCCCAACACATGGTAGATAGTCAACAAACATGAGCATTGTCCCCTTCCTCGCTTTCTGTCTTGTTCTTTTGGCAATTTGATTTCATAGACTCAAGTAAAACTGGTCTGTCTTTAATCAGTATTTCTCCATAAGCTCCAGACCTGTGTTTCCAGGCACATTCCAGAGATCTATATATTTGTATCTTTACTTGTCCTTAAAACATCACATGGCCCAAACCAAATTTAACTTTCCAACTCATTTTTTTCCCCTTCCAGAATTCCCTGTTTGTTACTGAAATCACCATTCTGTAGTTTACCAGTCTAAAGACAACGAACTAAGTTTTATCCACCTTCTTCTCATTCTCTACATTTAATTTATTGACGTTTGGGAGAACTGATTTTGAATATCAAAGAGAGGGCCAACTGACTCCTGTACCCAGAAACAATGCTCAAAGGATGTCAATTGCATTGTGAGGTCAACATCTTCCAAGTCTGGCCCTAGATTTACCCATAGCCTCCAGTCCAGGACTTTCTGCTCAAACAGTGCTGGATAAACATTGACTGACTCATTCTTCTCTGGCTTTCTGAGGTAGACTCCTGCCCATGTGCTCCGATTTGTGAACAATTTTAAAATCTAGACAGGAATAATACAATTGATTAAATGACAGATTTGTTTGTAATGATATCCTCCAAGTATACCATCTGGGTTAACAGTTGGGTTAGACTTGGTTGTACCCAGGTCTCCTTGGTCACGTATTTACGTACAATTATTTTACTTGCCAAGATTAAAAACAAAACTCATCTGTTATGACTTGACAATACCTAGTTTTACTATGACAGAACTTATATACAATGTTGTCCCTAGGTCCATGGGATTTTTATTTTACCTCATATGTTTATCTTGCATACATACTATCAGATCCATTGACACCATCCTGGCAATTATTATCTTTCACCAGCATCGTTGTGGTGACCTCTGGTATCAGGCTGCTTTTCGCTGAAACTAACAGAAAAGCAAACTAAAAGTAGATTAAAAGACAGGGACTTATTTTTCCTGTCACATTAAGAAGATCCTATGTAGGAGGCTCCAAGGTTGCTCTCACAGTTCAGCAACGTCAGGGCTCTGGATTGGCATCCTGTATCTCCCTTGATTTTCTCCCCACGGTCACAACATGGTTGCAGGAGCTTCAAACATCAGTTTCTCACACACGAGCATTTAACAGCAGGAAAGGAGTGGAGAAAATTTCTCCTCATGTGTCTTTCTTATCAAGGGAGATAAAGCTTTCTCAGATAACTCTTGGAAGACTTCCCTTTACATCTTATTAGCCAGGATTGGGTCACTTTCTTCTGCCCTAGTGCAAGTGTAGCCAGGTTGGTAAGTGTCTGCTAGGTTTACTCTCAATATTTGTTAGTGAGAAAGAGGAAGATTGGGAAAGCTCTCAGGTAAGTATTTAAATCCAACCTATATTTCTGCCAAATGTGCTTCCTTGAGTACATTTCTAAAGAAAATATCATCATTCTGGTCTTCAACTTGCAGTGACTTCTATTGCTAGTGAATACAGTACAATCCAGCTCCTTCTTCTTTTGTTTTCTTTCCTGCTTTACTCTCCCACGACCATTTAGTGAATCCAGAACAGACCCAGCTCATCCCTGTGTTTACACCTTTGCTCATAACATTTCCTCCTCTTGCAATCTCTTCGTGCAATCTCACAAATGCTGATTTAAACATCTGTGCTTGGCTCTAAGACTATCTGCTCCATGAAGACTTCTCAGTTTCCATCAGCTGTGATTTCTCTTTTCTCTGAACTTCCTTAGCACTTTCTGTACACTGTAGAAGCTGATGCTCATGAATTTAACACTTGAATTTTCATTACTCACAAGAGCCCACAAAGGTCTAATTCAAAGGCATTTTTAACATGGCTGAGGTGCATTCCAACTCTTGTGTGCAGCAAAGCTGGGTGTGCACTAGTGAATTTTCTCATCTGGAAGTGAGTCATGTATCTAGACCTCAGTGAAGCTTCACTGTTCTTTCTTTGTTGTAATATAGGCAGTATGTTTTATGAACTCATTAAAACTGTGCTCCATTGTGCAAAATGGCTGTTAATTGACAGATAAAAGTTTAGATGAAAGTTGAAAAGGTAGTTAACTTTTGGTTTGAGGAGAGGCATAGGAAAAAGATAATTCTCCATAATATGTGATTTGTGAGATAGCCAGGAGCCTGGGAAAATACTTGCACATTTTTAAGATTTTGGTATAGATGACTTCTTATGTTGTATTGCAATTATATATGTACAAGTCCCCTAGAATTCAGAAAGATTTCAGAAGGCAGGGAGCAAATCATGTAATGTAGTGTGGTAGCTGTGGAGACAGAGGAGTTGAGATTGAGTTATAGCTCTGTCAGTTCCCTAAGACTCTATGACCTTTGAGAAGATACTTGATTATAGAACCTTTTGTTTCCCCATCCATAAAGTGATGGTAAAAATACCTGCCTCACAGGTTATTTACAATTATTAAAGGGAACAGTATCTGGAAGAGTGCAATGTAAAATGTAAAACTATTGATGATTAAATAATTACCATTATTTATATCTCCGTGACTTCTAGCATGAGAGCAGACACTCAGAACAGATTTGTTTAATAAATGAATGAATGAATAAATTAATGAATGAAAAGCTATCACAATAACCTAGTTATAAGTATATAAATATTTTTCTTTCCATAATAGCGTCTCTGAGGTTCTAAGGCATTTTATTTGCTTGCATTACTAAAATATGGAAATCAATAAAAATCATTACTGAAAATTAAATGCCAGTAGATTATATCAACTTTAATATGAAGCTGAATTTCTTCTTTGAATACATTGGCTATTCATAAACTGCTGGGCCTACACTTTCACTGTTTACAGCATTACTGGAGCCCTTCATGTACATCACAGCTTTGTAGTTCCTCTGGGACTATCCGTTATTCCACGGATCCATTATCATCTATAATTCTCTTTAAAAACCTAATAAAATTTAACGTAAGATGCTTGTGCTGTGTATTGTTTTCAAATAATATAACCCTTTCCACATCTTTCTTGAGTGTTGATCCTTTTCAAAGAATCTGGTATTATTGGAATGGTAGCTCACTTGTGTTTCAGATTCACACCTGTCCAAGGTAAGGAGCAAAACGCTGCTCTCCTGGCTAGAAAGGAATTAGAGACCACGGAAGTCTGTGACTAGCTTTACACTGCTGCTGGGCTGACCAAACGTAATATGGTCTGAGGGGGTATGAAAGTGTTTAGTTCTTCTATGACTAACTATAGAAAAATAATTATTTTTCTCCCTCTGGAGAACAGGTATTCCAGTTAAGTAATTTGCAGGTGTTTAAATCAATCACCAACTAATAGGCTAGGGAATCCTGGACACTATGATATTTCTCTCGTAATTCCACCACCACTGAAAGTTGGCCTCGTCATTGGACATTATTCCTGAGACTCAAGGGGTTGAAATTGACTTCCTTCTTCCCCCCCAGCAAGTGGTCAATGCTGTTATATCAGTGTTCTGTGTTCTGTGCTCTTTGCCAACTACAGGGTGTCACTTCTTCTCTATTGTTGTTATATATCCTGGTTTCTTGCATTTTGAACTTATAAGTGCCCTAGAGCATTGTGTGTATTTGGGGGTGGCCATGGGGAAATATATGAAGAACCAACTGTTCTTTTGACGCAGACAGGGATCACTTCAGCAGGGCTGTCCCTGAGAGAACTAAAGTGTAAGAGAGAGTGTAGTGTTCTCAGCCACCAGAGGATGGAGCAAGCACCTGCACGGTGCGGTGGGCTGACTAATACCCTTCCAATGATACAGGCATCCTAGTCTCTGGAATCTGTGCATGTTGCCTTAAATGGCAAAGGATGCCTTGTAGATGTAATTGAGTTAAAGATCTTATGATGAGGAGGTTACCCTAGATTAGCCAAGTGGGCCCTAAATGTAATCACAAGAGTCCTCATGACAGGGAGGGTAGAAGGTCAAAGGTGGAAGGTAGTGTTATGACAGATTCAGGGCCATGAGGCAAGGAAGACCAGCCTCTATAAGCTTGAAAAGGCAAGGACAGTTTCTCTCTCAGAGCCTCCAAAGAGATAGGCCCTGCCAACACTTTGATTTTAGCCCTGTAAGACTTATTTGGGACTCCTGACTTCCAGAATTGTAAGAAAATCAATTGGTGTTATTTTATGCCATTATATTTGTGATAATTTGTTAAAGCAGCAATAGGAAACTAATACAGGCCATCTGGCTCTGGTGCCCTGAGTCTGGGTGGTTGGCAGTGAAGGCTTTCCTCTCTTCACAGTCCAGGGTATTCTGGCAAGCTTGTAAGCAGAAGGTGTTGAATTCCCTTCACTGTCTCCAGGCCTGTTTCCTTGAGGCCAACTTGGAGGATCAGGCCATAGATGTCAGGAGCTCATATCTGGTGAAATCTGCCCTTCACTCTTCTTTCCAGTGTATCCCTTCACTCTTTTTTTGAAGATTTTTATTAAAAATATAGTTAGCATACAATATTATATTAGTTTCAGGTGTACACAATAGTTATTCAACATTTATATACCTAAAGAAGTGATCACCATGGTAAGTCCAGCAACCGTCTTACACTGTACCATGCTATGCAATATTATTTATTATATTCCCTACGCTGCATATTACATACCCATGACTTACTTGTTTTATACCTGGAAATTTGGACCACTTATTGTCCTTCATCTTTACACCCTCCCTTTTAATTTTTCAGTTACAGTTGACATTCAATATTATTTTATATTAACTTCAGGTGTATAGCATAGCGGTTAGGCATTTATATAATTTAAGAAGTGATTCCCCCTGACTAATCCAGTACCCACCTGTTGCTATGCATAGTCATTACCGTATCATTGACTATACTCCCTATGCTTTACTTTACATCCCCATGACTATTTTGTAACTACCAATTTGTACTTCTTAATCCCTTCCCCTTTTTCACCCTGATCACAACCACCTCTCATCGGGCAACCATCAAAATGTTCTTTGTATCTATGAGTATGTTCCTGTTTTGTTTGCATATTTTGTTCTTTAGATTCCACATATAAGCACATTGCATCTGTCTTTCTCTGTCTGACATACTCCACTCAGTACAATACTCTCCAGGGCCATCCATGCTTCTGCAGATGGCAAAAAAACCATTCTCTTCCCTGGCTGAGAAATTTTCTACTGTATATATGTACCACCTCCTCTTTATCCATTCTTTCATCGATGGACACCCAGGCTGCCTCCACATTTTGGCCATTGTAAACAATGTTGCAATGAACATATAGATGCACACATCCCCTATAGTAGTGTTTTGGGTTTCTTTGGACAAATACCAGGAAGTGGGATTACTGGGTCCTTCTTTGTCTCTTGTTATAGACTTTGTTTTAAAGTCTATTTTTTTCTGGTATAAGTTTTGCTGCCACAGCTTTTTTTTTTTTCATTTCCAAAATAACTTTTTTCATCCTTTACACACACCCTCTGTGTGTGTGTCCTTCAATCTGAAGTGAGTGTTTGTAGGCAGCATATGTAAGGGTTTTATTTTCTTATCCATTCAGCTATACTATGTTTCTGATTGGAGCATTTAATCCACTTACATTGAAAGCAATTGTTGATAGACATGTAGTTATTGCCATTTTATTATTCATATTTTTGACCTTTTTTTCTACCTTAAAGAAATTCCTCTAATATTCTTTGCAATACTGGTTTGGTAGTGATGAATTCCTTTAGCTTTCTTTTATCTGGGAAGCTCTTTATCTGTCCTTTGATTTTAAATGATAGCCTTGCTGGGTAGCATACCCTTGGTTGTAGGTCCTTGCTTTTCATCACTTTGAATATTTTGTGCCAATCCCTTCTGGCCTGCAAAATCTCTGTTGAGAAATCAGGTGACAGTCTTATGGGAACTCCTTTGTAGGTAACTAATTGCTCTTCTCTTGCTGCTTTTAGTATTCTCTCTTTGTCTTTAAACTTTGCTATTTTAATTATGATGTGTTTGGTGTAGGCCTGTTTGGGTTCATCTTGTTTGGGACTCTCTGCCATTCTTGGGCTTGTTTGTCTATTTCCTTCACCACGTTAGAGAATTTTTCAGTCATTATTTCTTCAACTGGATTCTTAATCTCTTGCTTTCTCTCTTCTTCTTCTGGTACCCCTATGATGTGAATGTTGTTACACTTGATGTTGTCCCAAAGGTCTCTTAAGCTATCCTCATGTTTTGGGATTCTTTTTTCTTTTTGCTGTTCTGAATGGCTGTTTTCTGCTACCTTTCTTCCAAACTGCTGATTCGATCCTCTGCTTCATCTAGTCTGCTGGTGATTCCGTCTTCATTTCAGTTATTGTGTTCTTCACTTCTGACTGGTTCCTTTATATGGTTTCTGTGTCCTTTTTTATGCTTGTTATCTCTTTGTTGAAGTTCTCACTAAGTTCCTTGAGCCTCCTTATAACCATTGTTTTGAACTCTGTATATGGTAGGTTACTTGCCTCCATTTTGTTTAGTTCTTTTTCTGGAGTTTTCTCATATTCTTTTATTTGGCATGTATTTCTTTGTTGCCTCATTTTGGCTGCCTCTTTGTGTTTGTTTCTATGTATTAGGTAGGGCTGCTCCCAGTCTGTCCGGGTGGCTTTATATAACTGGGGTCCTATGGGGGCTAGTCACAGTCTCCCTAGTCACCTGAGCTGGGTGCTCCAGGAGTGTCCCTTGTGTGTGCCCTCCTATTATAGTGGAGTCTTGATTGCTGTTAGCATGTCAATGGGTGGTATTGACCCTAAGTCTGACTGGGTGTGGGGTTTGGCCACATCCACAGCTTACAGGCTGCTGTCCAGGGGGTTTACCATACAAAATGGCATTTACATCAGTGGGCTCTGGTGCCTATTGAGACTGCCTTTTTTGTGTGCTGCTTGTGTGGCTAATTGGGTGATGCTCTGCTGTGTCTGAAGCTGACCTCCAAGTGTCTTGGTTCTGAAACCTCTTGGGAGGGACTCTAGTGCAGGCCCAGGTCAGCCACCAACTGTGTTTGGCCGGAGAATACCTGGTAGGAGCTACAAAGCTATCCATGTTTGGTAGCTGCCTGTGCTGTACCTGGAGGCACGGGGGAGAGGCCACGCTGTGAACTGTGGCTGTCTGCCACCAGTACTGGATCTGGGGTAGCTCTGCAAAAAGCCAGGACACTCTATACCTGCTGCCACCTGCAGGCTCCTGTAAGGTTCAGCAGCTGATAAAGCCTCCTGCGTTACACAAATTGGGTGAGGCAGGGCTCAGTGAGTCAGCAGAGCACAGCAGCAGAGTTCAACAAGCCAATCAAATTCAGATTTGGCCTGTGGGGGCAGGCTCAACACAGGAAAGATGGCACCTGCCTGCCGGCTGCATGGGAGAGGGGCTCCACGCAGGAAAAATGGGGACTGTTCCTCCAGTCCTCACCCTGAAGTTACACAACTCAGTCTCTCCCCATATGTCTCTGGCATCCCCCGAGTCACCGTCTCTCCACTGAAGCCCAGGGTGAGTGCATGCACGGGCCATTTAAGAGGATGTCTGAGTTTCCCCACAGCCTTCTGTCCCACCTGGACTGTCAGAATGCCCACTGTTTTTCATAGCAAGAAGTTGTGGGGGCTCATTTTCCTGGAAGCAGTACTCTAAGCTGGGGAGCTTGGTGTAGGGGGCTGGGGTCCCTTGCTCCTTTGTGGGGAGCCTCTGTGGCCTAGATATCTCTCTCGATTTTGAACTGCCACACATGGGTGTGGAACAAGCCGGTTTCATGTCTCTGCTCCTCTTACCAGTCTTGATGTGGCTTCTTCTTTATATCGTTAGTTATGAAACTTATACTCAGCTATACTTCAGATGGTTCTCCAGGTTGATTGTTGTATAATTTAATTGTAATTTTGATGTGTTCACGGGGATGAGACAAACACAGCGTTATCTACTCCACCATCTTGAATCTCCTCTCCCTTCACTCTTAAAAGAAGTTATTTCTTCATTTTCTTTCTCAATAGAACTTGATGACCCATAAAACCTAGAACTAGAATCAACTGCAGGAGTTGTCCCCCTTCCTCAAATTCATATAGGATTTAATTTTCAAATGTTGTTTGGAGAAGAATGGAAATGTTTATATTTCATCCTTCTAATGCAGCAAGAGGAGGAAGGTAAAAAAAGCAGTTGCACTTCCATGTGAAAACGAGTAGAACATTTGTGTCCCACTATATAATTATGTCCTGAAATTCCTGGGTATCCTTTCTTCCTTGTTTTTATGACAGATCCGGAATTGCTGCTTTGGTTGCATGCCCAAACCCTTCCTGGTACACACCTTGAACTGATAATAAAAGAGAAAAGATTCCATACTGTGAGCTGAATTCTAACAAATTATTGTCCACTGTAATTTCTTGCCTGGGAAAAACTTAACCATAGTCTAGGTTTTATATTAGGTTGGTGCCCAAGTAATTGCGGTTTTTGCAATTTTTCTTAACCTTTTAAACTGCAAGTAGTTTTGCACCAACCTACTATTGCAAAAACACATATAACATGTGATTGCATATAAAAAGTAAATATTATGTAAAAGTTGGAAAAAATGTATCTATCCAAAGTCATAGTTTCCAAGTAAAACTTCTTCCTGAGATGACAGCACATACATTTGATTTAGGCCTGTTCTGACTAAAAGTGGCTGAATTATCGAAACTCCATTAATCTAATTTGCTTAAATGGAAGTAGTTCCTTATGCATGGTTTAAACAGAATTTAAATGAAAAGGGAGAAGAAATATTATTGTATATAATTAAGATGGCAGACTCCACTCATTTATAAAAAGAAATGTGAAGTCAACAAAAGAAATGCTCTGGTATAGTGTTTGGCTTTGAAAATGCTAAACAAATAAAAAGTGATCTGTTAGTAACAATAATAGGTACATGATATTTATTCAGAATCTCCAAATGCAAAATTTTCTCTATCTACCTCCTTTTTTTCTCATAGGTACACATCTCACTAAACTACATAAATGAGTCTTATTTTCTCTTCTAGACTGTGGCTGAAAGTGTTAACTCTTGAGAGCCTTTTTAGTGTAATCTAAAGAAAACTGTCAATAACATACATATATCTAAATGCTGCCAATTTGAAATCTTATTATTAGAAGTCTTGGCTCTGGAATTATCCTTGTCAGATCTTAGAAAGCAGCCAACCATCCCAGCAGTCTGTTTTGCATCTCTGAACTTCTGTATCACTGCTTTTCCAGGGCTAGGTGTAATGGTGTGACAATTGCATGGTGCTCCCTCTCCTCTTCAATTCTGTTTCTAAGGGTTGGGATGACCTACAGTGTAACAAAATAAGCTTGTCATTCAGTTGAGCCAGGTGTCCTTTGAGGAGCTAAGGAAAGGAATAACAGTGTCACAAAGTCGTTAGTGTACCATATATTATAAGCCATAAATGACAGCTCTGAGTGAGACTATCCAGTTTGAGAGTCTGCCACATCCTGCTGGAATCATCCCATAGCAGGCGGGAACTGACACCTCACTGAACATGTACACAGTCAGGTAGATAAGCCAGGGTCCGTGGGCCTGGAAATTGGAGCAGGGCTAAGAGAGCTTATTAAAAATGAAAAAAGGAAGCTAGATAGATACATAGATAGATAGATAGATAGATAGATAGATAGATAGATAGATAGATAGATGGACAGACAGAGCTTCTTTGATTGAGGAGACAAAATCCTTCGTGCAGTATTATCATTGGGTATTTCAAAAAATGTAGAGTACTAAATTTTTCTATAGGTGTTGGCAGGTATAATTGGAACCCTCACAGGCACGTCAAATCCTGTTCACCGTATCTCCCATGGGTTATTTGAAAAGTAAATAAAGATAGAAACAATGACAAAACAAAAATGAATAGCAGATTACCCATCTAATATTGAAGTTGGTTGATCCTATCAGCTCCTGAAATCTTCCAGTTACCAAATTCTGCCTTCTGATCACTGCTAAATATAGATTAGCTAAATATAGGTGATATACAGGTTAGATGAGCCTTAGGTACTTTTTTCACTTTGAGATTCTAGATTCTGTCTAGTGAGCCTCTGTACCAATTTCTTGTTAACTTCTCGTCTGTTCTGTGTATACCATCCAGGCACAAATTGTTTCCCTCTGCTATCTCCTTCATCTCCAGCTCAGACCAAGTCTTTCTCCAAGAGTGACCGCTTTCACCTGCATTCTCCCTGGAGTCTGTGACATAGGCTTAATAATGCTAATTGATTGGGGTAGCAATGGGTTTGGAGAAGGAGCGAATGGGTCTCAGGGGCTGTTCCTCCTCCTAAACCATCAATGAGCACCAGGGTATCCTAATCTTGAGGTACCTTTGCCTAAATTCTCATAGTTCTTTCTATCTTGGTGAAAATTTTGTGATATTAAATATTGTTGTATTTTACGAGAATGAAGAGTAGGACGTACCTCAAGGATTTTTAAACAAAGCTTCTTGGTTCTGATTGCGTGGGTTGCATATCAGTCAGAACAATTAGGCTATAGTAACAAACATCCCCCAAATCTCAGTAGCTCAAATCAACAAAGGTTTATTTTTCACTTGTGCAGCCTGTGTATCATAGGTTGGCAAGGGGATCTGCTTTTCAGAGTCACTCAGGGACCCAGATGACTGGAGCTCCATTATGACACACGCTTCTACATTGCCTTAGGCCAAGAGAATGTGTATCAGCTTGCAAAGCTTCCACCAGAAGTGACACATGTCATCTGATCCCATTTCATTGGCCAAAACAAGTCCATGTTTATATTTCTTTTGTGAATCAGAATATTTGTGAATAACCCTAATCAGTCCTAGACATGGCCTTTGCCTTTTTTTGGGTACCAGTCCTATGCTTATGCTCTGTCATTTGCCCTCTATTTTAATGAAAATTTCCTATATCCTCTCCTTTCTCGCAACTGCTCTTTCTACCACTCTTCTACAAGTGAACCTGGCTTTCTCATTAATGTTGTTGCTTTTGAAGAAATTCCTTGCAATATAGCCTTTTTCCTTTCCCTTCCTTTATTACTAATATAGAGGACAAAGAGAAGGGTTAATATCCTTTGTTCTCCATTGCCGATTCTAGATTGTTGTTCTGACTTGAAATTTAGCAATCTCTCTGCTTTACAGCTACCTCACACCACCCTTCCTCTATCCTAGATGCTATGTTATACTAAGCCCCATAGTACTTTTTATTCTTATACTCACTGAATTTAACTTGTCCGTCACTTATTATCATGTCAGTGACTCCAGTTCCTTACCTCCTGGGATCTCATTATCTATCTTCACAATCTCCAATTCTGAATATCTTACCTCTTACCATAATCATTTTAATTTAGTTACTGGTAGTAACTCTGATCTTCGCTTTCATCACAACCCTGTCCCCACTCTTTTTCCTCTTGTTAGCTTCTTTCTGACTTTATTTCTTTCCTGTCTACTCTGCTTTCCATGGCCAGCCAACTCAGCAATGCCTTTGCTTATTCCCTAAAATTTCCCACTGACCTTGAACTTCCAACTGCTTCATTGCTGGCCTGCAGAATGCTGCTAGAGAAAGCTGTGCTGATTGAGTCTGCCACAAATTCGTGCTCCTTCACGTTAACCAAACCATCATATTCTGCTCAGCACTTCTTTTATTCATGTCTTGCTGACTCACTTCTCATCCCACACAGCAGTTTTTCCAAATATTTTCAACTCTCTTTAAGATTCAAGCCCTGCTCCAGATATGGCCCCAAAATACCTTTCTAGTTTCATCTTTCATTTCTCCCCAAAAGCCCTTTGCCTAGTGCTTTCCAAACTCCACGCATTTGTTTATCCTTTTACACCTTCCTCTGTTATCTCCAATGAAAATGCCACCTAATTTACACAGACTTTTCTCCTCGGAGAGAGATCCCTATTTGTTGTTAATATCCATGTGATTTTTATTATCTGTTGTGGGACTTAGCAAATACTACCTTACACTAGATATTTTTACACACGTACCATCTCCCCAGTTTTATTGTATGCTCCTTGAAAGAAGAAACTGTGACGGGTTGTATACATAGTGTTTAAAGATAGTGTCTTGCCCTTAGTAGATGCTGAGTTGATGTTTAGTGAATATATTGGGCAAATAAATATTAGTGAATTGGGTGGAGCATAGTTTTTTACTGTTCTTTTACAAAAAGGAGTAGTAATAATATTAATAAGGTTTTTTTAAAATCTATTTTTATTATTTAAATTTGAATGTAATGGTTGCATTTTTGAATGCTAGTACAGAGAGATTGAACATATTTGGAGAGCAGTAAGGGAGTTATGTGAAAGAACTATATGTCATGTGATGTTCCTTTCTATGTTGGTTAATTAAGATCTATATTTCATTTCTCTTTTCATCCGTATGTTTAATATCTGAGTCAATAAAGACAATAGCTGATGCACAAAATTTTCTCTTATACCAGGCTGCTCTAAGTTCTGGTCTCCTGAAATATATTTTGTTTAAAAGTAGAACCTATTTTTCTGGGATTTGCATGTGCCACGTTATCCCTGCCTGAGTGTGGAATTATTATTATTTGTGTGTGTGTGTGTGTGTGTGTGTGTGTGTGTGTGTCTTGTTTCCCTTAGTTTTCAGTGTGGAATTATTTGAGAGATAAAAAAAGGTAGTCAGATGGAGAGCCCAAGTGTTACCTTTATTATTGGTAAAGCTGATGCTGGAGCATGTGGGCAACAATGGGATTCCTATTTTAGTGCAGCATTAGACCTCAGCCAGCCACCAGCAGCACCAGGTCACAGCACACCTTCCCACGTGGGGGCCTGCCCGGTACAGAGCATGGTAAGTTTCTCTACCTGATGAGGAAGCAAGGTGGAGCAGAAAGGTGTGAGTGCTTGGGTAACAACACTTCTTCACAGAAGCCAAAGGAATGGGCTAAGAGCATCCCTAGTTCACATTCTGAAGGTGATGGTGTGATGCGTGCACGTACAGGGTGATGGATGGTCATCAGTGATGAGCACTCTAGTCATTTCTACCTCTGTCTCTGATGAGACTTTTAATATTAACCAAGTGGTATATTTATTTTGCAACTTTATTAGACAATCTTAAGAATTTAAAATTAGGTTTAAAATAATCAGCCTCTTAGATAAAACAAATTGAGGTACATTATTACTTTACCAGGCTGAATTGCATAACACATGGGAATAACCATCCCTAATCTAAATAGTTATGTTAACAATTATGTGGAAGCTGCAATATCACCACACAACTGAATACTTTATTGATTTGAGATTAATATTAATAGAAGAAATCTAGCCAGGACAAGACACATACAGGCAGTTTTTGGCCTATAGTATGTACCTTCCCTGCAACTTCTAAGTGGACATCTATATTATTTTCACTCTTGACAAAAATCCTTCTTATTATTTACTATATACATATATACTGGATACATATATATATATATATGATTCATATGTTTTAATTTATATATGTATTTACATACATATTTTTTTGGTCCGTTAACTGATCAACTCAATTAAACAACCAATAGATTGAGGGAAATAATTGATTTGATAGCTCAGTTAACCGACAAGTTGTTTCCTGAATTTTCTTTTGCTTTGGCTTTACTCTTAACCCTGTTTAGTTAATTATGTTACTTTTCAGTTTACAGTACCTGGCGTTACCATTCTGTTTTCTTATTTTATGCTGTTACATATTGACTCACAGATCACTTCCCCATATGTACTGAGAGTTTGCTCTTGTCTGTCCACAGTCCAGTTCCTGGCAATTCTTTCATTCCCTCAGTCCCTCCCTCAACAATACTCTTTTGATCTTGTTGAGGTCTTCAGGTACTTGAACTTCCTTTTGATTCCTTTCACCCCATTGATTCCTAAGTGTTTTATATTCTGTAGTACACATATGTTCGTTAGCTCCATATCCCTTGGGGGAATCACTCCTGCCTTAATCTCAGTATATGGATTGGATGGCACTGATATCATCCCCTGGATCCAGGAGTGGGCATGTGACCCAGGCTTCGCCAAACATAATACTCTATTTCATTAGTCATAGTGACTGATTAAGGGGTGGGAATGTCAATTCAGATTTGGTTGGCATTATTAGGAAAGAGACACTCAATTTCTCTTGGGGTAGCTAAGTCGATAAAATGTAAGCCTGTTCTTGCTGGTCATCATTTTGGCTACCACTTAGGGAGAACCTTTCAGAGAATAAAGCCTACACAGACAGCAAAAAGCAGAGCTGAGCGATGCAGTTAAGTTCCAGTTCAAACAAATGAAACCAGGTGTACCTAAAGGGACATATACTCTTCCCATTTCAGTTTCATGAGCAAATTTCTTTCTTTTCCTAAGCCAAATTGAGTCAGGTCCTAATATACTTCCCTTCTTGTCTAGTCTGGATGCCATCAAATGCTATTTTGGCCGTGTGTGTGTGTATGTATGTGTGTGTGTGTGTGATCTCCCTCATTTCTCTTACACAGATATTTCACTCTCTTATGTACTTTGGAGCAGACTAAGCCACCTTTTTCATGTCTAAACTGCTGAGTGCTGATAGAGTGTCTGAAACTACCAAGGTTGGTGCTACTACAACCTTGTGAACTGCACTCCCAGGTGGACCTGCAATGCTGCCTGTTGATCCTTGACTATATGCCAGGAGGTTTTCTAGGCAGTAAGGATACAGAAAAGAATGTCAGGTAAGATTGCTGCCATATGAAATATTGTGTTATAGCAAACAGTCAAAAAGCGAGAAGGCACATAAATTCATGATGTAATTTCAGGCAACAATAAATATTATAAAGAAAAAAGAAACAGGGTATGGGGCTAGAGAGTGATGTAGGGCTTGGAGGTTATTTCATACAGGTGTCAAGGAAAGTTTTTTTGAGAGCCCTTTGAATAGGAACTTGGATGAGGTGAGGAATCAGCCATGCAAGGTCTCTTGCAGGAAACAAGAAGCCCAATAGCCCTAAGGCAGGAACAAACATAGAGTGTCCCAATGGCTGTGCAATGTTAGTATGACTGGAGTATAGTTAAAATGGGAGGAAATGAGACAATCAGAGAGGCAGACCATGTCCAGAACACACAGAGCCAACCGTGTACTGGAATCTGTACCTGGGTATGATGTTACCCCATTAAACAGCATGTGTCTAAAACTGAGCTCTGTACATTTCCTCTCACCCAAAACCTTCTCTTCTTTTCTCTCTATTTTTATCTCAGCAAATGGAACCACCATCTGCATAGGCACCCAAGCCAGAATTGTCACAGTCGTCCTTAGCTCCTCCTTTTTCTTCATGCTTTTCATCTAATAAGTCACCAATTCCTGTCGATTCCATCTCTTAGACATAGTCTGAATTTGTCCTCCAGCCTCTCTGGCAGTGCCTTAGTTTAGGCCCTTATCATTTCTCTCTTGGGCAATGTAACAACCTCTGTTCTTCTCCCCTTGCAGTTCATCCTTCATGTCATTGTGCCTTCTCTAAATTATAGATTTGATTTTGTGACTCATTACATAAAATCCTCTAAGTATTTCTCATTGTCTGCTGTCCACGCTCCTTAGTCTGACCCATGCCTACCTTTTTAGCTCCTTCTTCCTCCCCATCTGTCATTGTTTCCCAGCTATACTGAATAATGGTTCCTTGTTCTGTTCTCTGCACACTTGCACTCTCTCTGGAATGCCCACTGGAGCTTTCACCTTCCTGGAGAATGCCTAACTATTTTGCAAGTCTCAACTCAAGGGTTTGCTCATTTCTATTCCTGTACAACTGCACATCTGGCCAGGCTCTAGAAGTTTTCACATTGTTTTGCAACTGTTTGTGTGTCTATATTTTGATTGCAAACTCCTTGAAGGCAAATTATTTTATGAGGGGACCATTTCTTTTTTTCCCTACTGCGTAGCATAGTATTAGCATACAGTGGTTACACAATGATTGTGCACAAACAATGCTGTTACAATCTTTGTGAATTTTCTCTTTAAATTAAAAAAAAACCTATAACTCAACTAGTTCGAGAATATAATGCTTTTTCTGAAAGTAGTTTAGATTTTAATTTTATCATTATATTTGTCTCTATTACATGGAAAAATTCACATGTGTTTAAGGATGCATTAACATAGGCATTAACACATTTATATCGATTTATCTCTTGGAAGTTCGTCTATAACATAGTTCTCTAACTTATTTAGGGCACTGTTTTCAAATTTATTTTTTCAATTAATAAAATTGTACCCTTTGTGGTTATTACTCCATGGGGTGCCAGCACAAAATTTAAAACTTCAATTAAAATGCATAAAACAGCAGCAGTTGAAATAACTTATTTGAAAAGTCTCAGTTTAAAATCATGCCCCAATGGGGAAGGGCAATTTAAAAAGATATATATATACACACACACACACACATATACATATATATACACATATATATATATATATATACATATATATGTATATATATAATTGTGATATAGATATATAAATATATATATAAATTGCCCTATATATCTATATCTATATCTATATCTGTATCTATATCTATATCTATATCTATATCTATATATCTATATATATCACACAAACACACACACACACGAAGAAACTACGAAGAAGAAAATGTTGATGATTTAAAAATAATTGTGAGCCATATTAAACAGATGTGGATTTATACTATTCTGTTTTAAATTGTCATCTCTTATTTTGTGTGAACTATCTCATTTCTAATTGTATACAGTCAATATTCATACCATTGTAAAACAAACAAACAAAAAATCACTGAGTTTGTGTCACTGTCTTCTAAGAGTTTGTAATGGCAGGAGCATTTCAATTACAACAGGAAGGTGCCAGTAGAAACCTAAAGATTGAGAGTGTAATCCTTTATGGAGAGAACTACATTTTTCTATCAAGTAAGATTTGCACTTCTGAAATTATGCCTGGCTTTGTCTTTAATATTTTGAGATTACCAGAGATATTTGCCTCTATTTTCTTATTTTTATTTTTTAAATTTTTAAAATTTTATCTATTTTAAGTGTGTTTTTCCAGGACCCATCAGCTCCAAGTCAAGTAGTTGTTTCAATCTAGTTGTGGAGGGCACAGCTCACAGTGGCCCATGTGGGGATCGAACCAGCCACCTTGTTGTTAAGAGCACCATGCTCTAACCAACTGAGCTAACTGGCCACCACTTTGCCTTTTATTTTACTATAAATTATGTTTTGGGGTTTTGGTTAAATAGTAGTAGTGGACTGAAAAACATTTATCTAGCAAATAAAAATAATCTAAACAATGAAGTGAGGAGATACAAAGGCTAGTCTATACAGTTCTAGGGATTGGTCACAGAAGTTTTTTATTTAAACATTTTATTCTTAAAAAAGAAAATGTTGGTCAAATACCTTGAAGGGAAATAGGTTTTGTGAGCTTTTGAGTAGAATCTCAGGTAGTTTTCCAACTCTCCAATAAAATAGACATTTATCAAGAGCCTGTATATGTAAGACTCCATGGGAGACAGAAAGCAGAATAAGTTATGGTACCTACCTTCAAAGAGCTTATACCCTATTGGGGTAAAGAAAATATGTACATGAATAGAACACAGACAGGTTAAACTTAGTGAATTGGACACATATGTCTATCTTGTACCCTCTTGAGATACCACTAAAATGAGAGTACAGGAATTAAAGAGATATGAACTAATAAGCATAACTAGAATGGGAGAGATTACAACAGTAGAACAAACCAATTTAAGAAGATAGAAATGGATGAAAACATTGGCAGAGTCAGAAAAGCTGATTCTAAGAGCCTACAGATGGTAATGACAATGAGAAACAAGTCACGTTTTGCTACAGGACCCAAGAAAATCTCAGAAATCAGATACTTGGTATTATCATGGAAGAAGAAATAAATTGCGGAATTGAAAACAGGAGAATTGGTTAGACATTTCTATAACGAGAAACTAGAACTCTTGTTCCTCTTTCCCTTTCCAATGTTAATGTGAAGCATGGGTTTTATTTAGTGAAAAGAATTGAGCTAGAGAGGCTAATTGAATGGTGGAAGGGAAGATACTATATTGAAAACTGGAGGACTAAATGAAAATCTTCATACTGAATGGTAACACTCTCTGACCTTGAACTGCTTGGCTATAAGAAGCAGCTTACAGGTAGGAGAGTAGAGATAAAAAAAGACATGGGTATTAGGACACAGGAATTCCACACAGGAGAGACGAGGAGTGAATAACAGGGATGATAACAGAATAGCAGAATTAGAGGACAAAAGTCTAGAAAGGAGAAGGGACAGAGGGTTCTAGAAGAACTGGGGCAATATATCACTGTTTTTCATTCTAAGATGGCAGGATCGGTAGACTTACAAATGTTCAGGTTTTTTCTTTTTTTCTTTTCATAAGAAATAAGGTTAAGATAAATAATGTTTTTTTTTTTTTTTTAAAGACATGCTAGTAAATTTGCAGGCATAGCGCTTTGGATATTAAAGAGGTAGAGATTCATTTTGCCTAGAAGGCAATTTTCATGAAGGTAGATGGATTTTCAAGGAAGAGCATGGCAGAGATTATCAGTGTTTGGCAAACATCTGTGTACTCCTCTACATGTTGCAGACTCACTTGCAGTTAGACTGGGCCCATGTGACTGGGTTGTAGCCAATGGGATGTGAGTGGAAGAGATGTAAATCATTTATAGATCTGGCTCTTAAAATAGTCCTGCAAAATCCTGTGGCCATTTCTTTATCTGTGGTAGCAGCCTTGGGGGCCAAGTTCCAGATTATGAGGAGGGTTCCTGACCCACATTTAACTTTCAATGAATGAAATATAAACTTTGTGTTAAACCACTGAGATTTGGTGCTTTACTTGTTAACACATCATGCTTTATATATAGGCTATATGGAATGTAAAAGACAGCATAGAATAGTTAATAAAAACATTCTAGAATCGGACTGACTGGGTTCAAATCCTAGTGCTACTACTTACTAGCTGTGGAAAGTTAATTTTAATGTTTTTGAGGCTCACTTTCTTCATCTCTAAAATCAGGGTAGCAATAGTACCTATCTTGTAGGGTTGCCATGAGGATTAAACAAGTTAATGTGGAAAACACTTAGAACAGTTTTTAGCATATATGAGGTGTGATAAAAAGAATATGGTGAATGTTTAAATAAAAAAAAATTATGACAGAAAAAGACACATTGCCATTAAGCCCCCTCAAAATGCTCCCCCTTACTTTCAACACACTTATACCATTGTTCTTCCATTTTCTGAAGCAGTTCTGGAAGTCCTCTTCCATGAATGTCTAGTTGTGCTGTTGTGGCTGTCTTGATGTCCTGAATTGATTCAAAACGTCTACCTTTCATGGTAATTTTGACTTTGGGGAAGAGCCAGAAGTTGCACAGTGCCAGATTGGATGACTAAGGTGGATGAGGACACACCATAATGTTTTTATTGGACAGAAATTGCTGTACCAGAAGCGATGTGTGACATGGAGCCTTTCCATTGTGATCACAAAATATAGTGAATGCTGCTGCCGAATGCCATCCAATGGAAAGGCAGAGCTCTTCAATAGGGAAAATGGCACATTGAACCTTAGTAACAGTGTGTGACAAGGTTCAACTTGTTCGGTGCAGTCAGTCGGGTGTGAGCTATGGTTGAGGGAAGGTGTGTTTTAAAGTGTGCCGTGAATTATCCTCCATCATGACCACACTCCATGTCACACATCGTTTCTGGTATGGAAATTTCTGTCCCATAAAAACATAATGGTGTGTCCTCATCCACCTTATTCACTGGATCTGGCACCTTGTGACTTCTGGTTCTTCCCCAGAGTCAAAGCAATTCAGGATTTCAAGGCAGCCATGACAGCGCAACTAAAGGCACTCATGAAAGAAGACTTCCAGAACTGCTTCAGAAAGTGACAAGATGATAGTATAAGTGTGTTTGAAGTGAGGGGAAGTATTTTGAGGGGGGTTAATGGCAATGTATCTTTTATGTAAGAAATTTTTTTATTTAAACATTCACCATATTGTTGATCACACCTTATTGTAAGTTTTGTGTGCTGGCCATTATTATTATCTCAAAAATAGTGAAGCAAGGATTGGCATCCTAAGGGAAAGTAATAGAATGAAGTGGGATGATAATTCTCCTTGAGGTATGGTGTGTGAAAGTAGGAGTGGGTTATAAAGATGGTTAGGGTATTTAGGTTAGTGTATTTCTTTGTGTCTGATAAGAGAAGGAGACACACTAAGAGTGATATGAAATTCAGGATTTATTACAGGGATTGGACTACCCATAATTTTGGGAGCCAGGAAAGTAGTCTATGGAAGATTGCCACCTCTGCTTTTGGGTCCTGAAGGTCAGCAGGACGGGCAATTGGGAAAAGAAGCCACATGTAAAGAGGGTGAGAGTGAAGACAAATGCTACATTGGAAGCTGCAGTTATCACTACCTCTTACCTTGATGACATGAGTGCCCTGTAGAAAGACAACAAGGTGATCCAGCAGACTCAGGGTCAGTGTGTGTGAGTGGCAGTGGAGCCTGGTACCCTACATCAACTGACTTTCAGAACATAATGGCTCCTGTTTCACTTTTGGCTTCCAAATTCCTTGAAAATTTCTCTTGTGATCAACTCATCCAGAATCACACAGGATATAGACTTTGGGAAACATATGTCCAGATTAGGGTCAAATTGTGAAGGGACCCTGGATGCCAGGCTGAATTCAGGTTTTCCTGTGTTGGCTGTGGAGGGCTGTTGAAAGTTGACACGATTAACAGATTCAGAAGTGAAAGCTGTAAGACCCTCAGCTAAGTTGCTTTTATGGATGTTGATCTGTTGTTAGAGTTGATTTTATTCACTATTTATTGAACACCTACTGTGTATTTGTAAATCAATTCTGTTTCCTCTCATTACATAGGAAGGCTCAATGCACTTCTGTTTTTTCTGTTCATAGAAAATAATCCTTATCACCAGTACATTTTGATAATTCCAGGGACAGAGAGTGTTAGACATAGTGGATACGATTCAGTGTCATTGCTGGTGAAATAGTAATAATATCATCTGTTTTTTAAAGTGCTTTAGGGCCTTTGGAGAAAAGGTATTACTGGAAGCAGATACAGAGTTAAAAAGGAAATTCAAGATGAATGATGCTTATATGGTGATGGCTTAATAATGTGTTTCAGAGGGACAGGAACTGCAGTGTTTGAGAAAAAAGAATGTTGCTACTTAATGGCACAAGCTGTCCACATTTAATCATTTTAAAGAGTAGTTATCCTTTTTGACAGTGCTGGAAACAAAGGTGCAGTGACTCTTCAAACAGAAAAATTGCTCACAACATGATTTTTATGGAGCTAGGTATGTTCTTCTACACCTATCGAAATCATCTTATTTTTCAAGGTCCACATTTTCACCATTGTTTCCTCAAAATCTTCTCTGATGTCTTCATCCAGAAGGCATATTTCCTTTCTTTAATTTTTGTAGTACTTTATATCAGATTCTGAAAAACGATTCTCATTATTTACTTCCATCTTTCAACTGAGATATAGAGCAGGGGAAAGAGTCAGAGATCTGGGTTAGAATCCTGGTCCTCTACCAATCGCCTGATCTTGGGAAAGGTATTTAACATCTCTTAGACTTCAATTTCAATTTCCTTAAGTTTTACATAATTGCATTGAAGTACCTATCACATAGGTATAAAATGACCGTTAATCTCCCTCACGTATTTTCTTTCTTTAAATGTATTACAGCAACCCCAATTGGTTTTAATCACTTTAAAGATAAGAGTATTATCTTAATCATTGTTAAAATAAATAAGCAAACAAAAAAATAAAAAGATCTCAATCACTGTTGACTCCCTTTCAGCATTTAGCCCAGTGTCTGACTATAGGCATTTGGATAATGGCATGATGAATAGATTACAAAACATGGAAACAACCCAGTCTAGTTTAGGTTCCTACTGAAAAATACTGCTGGGAATGCAGCAGATTCCTCATCTGGAGTCTTGATATATGACTTCCAAAGGCGCTTGTTTCATCAGAGAATGAAGGCTGCACATCTCAATGGAGCGTCTATGGTGACATCCACTGCTGAAGGTTAAACAAAATCAAAAGTACTTTTGGAGGGAACAAAATGGAGCTTTTGAGGTTCCCCATCCCTAGTTTTTACCAGGGCCCAGGGGATGCTTTCAGAAGTAGAGCATGATGGAGTGTTGGCTCCCAGAAGTCCACCTTCCTGTCTTGAGCAAATATCAAAGCAAAAGCAGCCTTTCTGAGAGAGCTTCCTCCCATGCTGGGCCTCACTGAAAGACCATTATTAACCCCAACAATTCTTGTCCAAGTGGCATCAATCATTTGGGTCACACAATGCCTGACTGTAAATTATGACATTATCTCTGAGTAGAAAGGTGATAATAATAATAATCATTAAAAAAAAAAAATCGCTCGGCATGGCTGCGGTCGGCGGAGGACTTTAGCTGGATCTATCATATTTGTTCTGCACATGAAAGGCTTGGCTTTTTGCTTACAGGCCCATACATCACTGGGCCTGTCATGGGTGTCTGTAGGACCAGTCGACACAGCTCAGAACAGCAGCTGCTGGATGGCTTTGGGGAGCCTGACTCAAGAAACAGTTGCTGGGGTACAGGGACCACAAGCATTCTTGCAGAGACTGACATCCTGTTGTGCTGTCCTGCCACTGCCCTCAGTAAGTCACAACGAGGAGTAAACTGCTGTCACCGAGATGAAAGGCCCCTTTCCTCTGATCTCTCCACTACAAAATTACTTCAGTGCCACACTGTATTTTATGTCAATACCTATTTTATTTTTCAAAATTGAAAAAGATATAAGTACATTGTTCCCTGAATTCCTGATGCTCTGGGTAACCTAGCAACCGAATATGCCACATAGCACACAACAGAATATTATCATGCACTCCACTCAACTAACAAGCAAGCAGCACAGATTTCCCTTGCAGATGATTTAGGCTGAATTAGCGGTTAATAGTTGCTATTAATATTAAAAATAATAATAACCTCCCTTTTGCATTTCTTAGAGCTAGATTTGTAGGGAATAATGCTGGGTTCTAATTGTACATGTGGAGAGTATTTTTCACTGAGCCTACATCTTCCAAGTGATTTGCATGGGATTTAGGTAGCCAGCAGCATGCTGCAAAGTGATAATCACATGAAACAGGAGAATACATTCAGGACATTTGGAAACCATGCAAAATTTTCAAGTTCAAAATTGCCTCACGCTTTTCACCTCTGGGAAGATGCTGTCAATAAGGGGTTTATGTGCACTGATCAGGCTGGTTAGCCATGCTGACACTGCCCCCAATTCTCAGAGAAGGCTGCCAGGAAGCCCTCTGGCAAGCAGCTCTAGGACAAGAATAAAGCCGGAACAAGAGTCAGGGTCAGGGAGAAGTTCAAGGAACTCTGACCTGAAAGAACATGGGCAAGGTCATGGAACAGAGCAAGAGTCTGCTAAAGAATGGCAGAAGTGACAGGGAAGAGAAGAAAGAGTAAAACAAGTTGGACGGAACAGAGGAGGACATCCCCGGGAATAAGGAGGTAGAGTGTGAAACACACGTAGGATCATGAAACAGGAGGTGGGTGGGCTCTCTTTTTGATAACAGACTGGAAGTTCATGAGCTATTGGGTAGGTACCTATTACCGCTTTTATGTCCACTTGCCATTCACTTTAGATTTCCTTTTGAGTTGACCCACCTATTCGTGTTTTGTAAAAATCAGCTGCTTAGTTTCACACACACACACACACACACACACACACACACACACACACACACACACTTTCATTAATGAGGCCTTGTGAATAATTCACTGTTCACCCTCTCCTTTCCCGCCCTTTAAAAGCAATCAATTTAATTTGGTAGCTTCTTTCCTGAGCCACCAGAACTTTAAGATGCCTTTGCAGGTTTCTTAGAACTCAGACCTCAAAAAGAACCCTTGAAAAATCCTGCTGTTTCTCTCCTTAACTAGTCACCTCAATCTAAAGAACTAAGGGGCTTTCATTTTGAGTACGTCCTGCTGCTTTTTAATAATCTACGAGTGAATTAGGCATTTTTGCCTTCAGGTTACAGCTGTTGCAAATAATGTTTCCTTCCAGTCACGAAGAAAATATTTTAATACTTTATGAGACCCTGAACACCCTGTTATATGAAAATGTGTCCAGTGTCTCATCTACATCGAATTAACTTCATTTGCAGATATCAACATAAAGCAGATTCTTGGAATACACTTGTTGATTTTTCTTAATTAGAACAAAAATTTAAGAGAACACTTTCCTTGTCAATAGGCCAAGGCATTTCTACTTATTTAGAATGTATTTTGATATTGTGGTCAGGAACAACCCTTCCTGCGCCTGGTTTCTAAGTGTTCATAGTTTTTGCCAATTAAGTAGCAAAATATTCGGTTGTACTCCTTGCCGCCCGGGACCTGACAGGACACTAAATATCATTACAGTTCAGCAAAGCATGGAGGTGCTCTGAGGACAGCAGAGCTGAAACATTAATGCAATGCATAAGCTTTTGACTGGATGGCAGAAGGGCAATGGGAATCCAGAAATCAACGACAATCTGAAATCAGGCAGTATTTCGATTTGCTCAATTTTAAGAAAAGTATTTTAGAAAGCTGAGAACTAGTGTGATTTTTTCCCATGGATGCATGAAAGAATCAGCTGCTTTGCAAAAAGGGCACATTAATGTATCTGTGCCCAAACACTTGTAAAAGCCAGACCACCCATGGGGAATGTGTTCTTGTCAAAGCCGCTGTGGAGTGACCTGTGCATCGGAGGGTTTCTGTTGCTGAGGTGATGGGATGGGACGCTGGGAGACTTGGCTGCTTTCTGAATTTTCAAGAGCCCCTGAGGGCAGTGGCACAGAAAGGATGTACACCTCAGTGCATTAGAACCAATCTGTTAATTGTTTCAGGTGTGGAATTTTAGGGAGGTTGTGACACAAAGTTTGCTTCAAAAGAAGTTAACTTTTCTTTTCCCTATTCTAAAATGCTTTGTGTTAAAAGACTGTTGCTACAAAGAAAAAAATGTCAAGAGTAAAACTGAGAAATCCTAGGACAGATTATAAAGACAATTGACTGAAATGTTCATGGTTTTAGCACATTGTAGTGAGAGGCAGGGATTGGGAAAGTCACTCTCAGTGAGGAGACCATGACCCTTGTTTTCATCTGAAAACAGCTGTGAATAGATGGATATCCGTTTCAAAATATATAGAGTGGCTTTATAATTGAATTTGAACTTTGTCAGCTTTATATTCTAAAATACCAATACTACAAAAAATACCAAGTACTACAAAAAACAAAACAAAACAAAAAACTCTTCAAAGTTTTATGTAGACAGACCAAAAATGATCCTCAGAGCCTTATTGCAGGATGCTGTAGGTAAGTGAACATGACCCCTTGCTCATGACTGAGCACACTTGCTGTCACACCAGGATGAGGGGGGCCCTAGCCATACTGTTGTTTGATACAAAGAACTTGAGAATACCTCTCAAGGATAAAGGCCCTCATTTGCCTTTAGTGAATTTTAATGCTTTTCAGGGTTGGTTCCTGTTTCCTTCTTCCACAGATCCTCCAGGGAGAAAATATGCTATGGCCTTAAGGCCTCTTATTAACATCACATTCTTAAGGATGTCACTTTTGGCCCTTTCAGTTGAGTATCTGTGTCTTAAAAGTAGACCCTTGGAGTGGGTATCTTTTCACCCAAAGAAACACAATGTCAGTGATGGCATTCTGAGCATCCCAGTGAAGGAAATTTATTCTGATCGGGGACAAGTTCAGTATCCCTCAGATTAGGTCATGCCAGCATACTGCTTAGAAAAATAACAGCACTGGATCTTTCAGGTGAGTGCCAAAGGCCTAACAACACATTCAATGTTTCCAAACTTTTTATCAGCACATTCAATTTGGTAAAAATCTATTCTTTTAGAAATAGAATTTTGCCTATTTACAGATGATGCCTTTTTGTATTTTAATTATAAATTGCTTAATAAAAGAAGGTGACATTAGGTTAGTAACCGTTTTTAGGAAATAGCTTGTGGAACACTTGATAACGATAGGCAATATCTATGTTATATCATCTTACTCTGGTTAGAAGTAAATATGCGTATAACATGCGTTAAAAGCATTAGACGCCATCAAAGAGTAAAACAAAAGGCTGAAAAATCACTTAAAATAGTACAATATTTAACCTACATTCTTGCTTAAAAAATATGATTATGATTCAATTCAGAAAACAACCAACAAACAGCCAAAAACCAAAATAAGTCCCTTCTGTAATTTCAAATTAGGTATTATTAATATGTTAAAAAAATCATGGTACTAATTTTCTTTCACCCATCTCTCCACTCCTTCCTCATTTTTCTCTTTCACTACGTGTCCCTTACTGGAATCGGTCAGACATATACTGGCAAAACAGAAATGTCATTACACTTGATCTGCTCCCCTAGAAGCAGCTTCCAGCTTTGGGAGTGAAGTAGGATGGCAGCAGGAAGCATTGCCAACTGTCCCCTGAAATGGGGTATGCATAGTGGGCATTTATGATAACCATGCTTGCAGCTTCATAACCAATAAATCCTCTTTTGTTTTGGTGCTTCTCACAGCATCTTTCTTTTGCAACTTTATAAATGGTATTTCTTAAAAATCAAGAGAGGCAGTTTGCCTGGATTTTGTGTCATGTGTGAAGATACGTGACAACTTAAGCCTGCATAGTCTTTATAAAGATGTTCCATTAGACGAGAATCCAGAGCACTGAGAGGGCATGTGAGTTAGGAGGGCCTGCTTCACCGTATCTTAGGAGCCCAGGATGCCTGGAAATGAGAGATGGTTGTTCTCCCTTGTTCCTGAATAATTCAGTGCAGTGCCTTGCAGCCCTTATTTCTTTTCAAGCATGTAGTGGACATCAAAAAAAAAAAAAAAAAAAAAGAAAAAAACTCGCTGGAGAAGGTTCAAAATGTTTTTATTAAAATATTCTGAAATAGTCATATTTTTTTCAAAGAAAAAAGTTTGAATAAGGAAGTTTGAAATTGTATTTCCTATGGCCTGATCTAAGCTCTTTGCATTGAAGTTTTTAAAATGTATGTAGAAAAAAAAATCCTAAAAAATTCCTAAATGTATGTAGGAAAATTGAAGAGGCATTTTTGTTTCAAAAAATAGAATACCCATCGCTGAATTTATATATGAACTTTAGTCATAATTTTCCTATGTTTTAAATTGTCGTGAACAAAATGCCAACTGTGAAGTAAATGGCTGATACCAAGAGTTGATTAGTTCACACTTTTAAAATATTTCCAGTTTCTTTCATTCAAGGTGCACCAAGCAACATACAAACACGGGCACAAACTAGAGATTTGACTTCTACATTGGAACGATAACTGTGGCCTCATTCTCTTGCATTGAACAGCTGGGAAGTGAAGTCGTGTGTGTGTGTGTGTGTGTGTGTGTGTGTGTGTGTGTGTATTTATGTGGCTTCTATTAAGAAATGCTTACTAGTTAATATGTTTAAGGCTGTGGATATTTTTTCTAATAATTTACAATACCATAATGTGGTTACAATACCTAATTTATAACCCTTGGTGATCTGTTTATTTTCCCAGAAATTGCAGAAAAAAATAGCTTTATTTCAAGGTGGTTGTACTTAAAATGATGACAATAAAAAAACAAAAAAACAGAAAAAGAAAGAAAAAAAGCAAGCAAGCAAGCAGTATCAACAACAAACAAGACCACTCCACCCCAAAGGAAATACCCACACATACACAAACAAAATATTTACTAGTTAAGTCCATTAGTTCTATCCACAAATTCCAGACAACCAAGTTAGGTATCAGAGGAATATTCTGCTCTGGTCATCTCCCTACAGGGTCATTTGCTTGGCAGTAGGACAATGCTAGACACATGCTAACAGGGTTAATTGCAGCCACACGTAGGTTTTCTTTTTGGATGACAGGCTACTGCCTTAAAATTGATCTGCACACTGTCGAGGGACTAATTCTGGGCTTCCTTTCAGCCCTGTCCTCACCCTGTGACAGACTGCTGTTACCTATAGGCCCTCGGACACACTTGTCTGGGTTTGCACGAAGTGTGGGAACAGACACAGAGCTGGGTCAGAGGGCATGGAGCCAATGTCGCTACATGCACGGCTCTGCTTTTGTGCTAGCCCTGGCTTCGTCCTACTTTATGCAGATTCCACCTCTGCGAGATCCAGATTGTGCCATATGGGATTCCTGTGTATTACTAGTGAGGACACATGCCTGTGGGAACTATTCTAATGAAGGACCAACCAGGCACTGCTGCCTAAACAGTTGCTTTTCCCAGGAGAATTTTTATAAGGGGGGCTTAAGGGTGATGTCTGGGGGCAAAGACATTCTCAATGTCTGGGAAAAGAGTTGTGTGTCTGGGTCTTTATAGAATAGGTGTATGGAAAGGGGAAGTTTTAGGGTAGAATTTTCTGAAGAAAAAAATGTACTTTGTTTTCTCTGTATTTCTTTTCCCCTTATTTTTCTCTTTTCTGCCCTTTGTTCTTTTATTACCATTCTTTTTAGTGTGCATGGTCTTGTGTACGTGTCTTTATCACTTCTGATGTTTGCTTTCCTTCCACCTAATTACGCTTGGTTTTAAAATGTCAACTTGTATTTTCTCTTTGATAGATCCTGTTGCGTATCTGTTGCTTCAAGTCACATTTCCTTTGCTGATTTTGCATTCCTTTATCAATCCTCACATATTTTGAAGCTATACCTCTTCCTCTTTTCCTCCTATATCCTATAACTTTGTATGTTTCTGTTCCTCAGCTTTGATGCTCCTCCCTCTTCCTTTTTTGCAAACCCTGTTGTTTGTAACTCTTTCCATTTTCACCCTACTTTAAGGGATTTCATCTTTTTATTTCATGAATGCATCTGTCTCTAAATTCCAGTTTCTCTCTTCTCCCTTCCTTTTTTTATAAATATATTTCTTTTCTCTTTCTAGTTTAAGTGAAGCATTTTATTGATGGCAGATTTTATTTGGCTTTGTTTTAATAGTTAGTATCCTCTGTATGAGGCTGCTACCTTTTTAGAGCTTGAGATTGAGTTTTGCGTATTTGAAGGAGTACGTAATTTGGAGTCAGCTGATCTGCATAGAGACCTGACTCAATCTCTAGTAATAGGTTCTCTTATGTCACTTACTCACTCACTGCTTACTGAATTTATTAAACATGTGTTAATGTCTAGTCTGTGCTACCATGGTCCTAGGAAAATACCTATTCACTTGTGCCTATGATTAGCCTGATCTCAGAAGTCTCTATTTGAAATAACCCTCTTCTAGACTGGGTGATTCATTTTGGTGGAGCATTCAGGCTTTCTTCAACAAGAAGGACAATTACACACCATGACCGTTTTCCTAATGACAACTTTTAAACTTGTCCATAGAAAATTACATTACAGTTCCTATTCTGACCTAAGAGTAGTGTACACAGTCCTCCAATTCCCTGATCTGATGCCCTGTGAAGGGCTAATATAATGTGTATATTAAGCATGGCTTGGGAGAAATCTTTATTCTGGAAGTTCTCATGTTGTAAAATTTAGAGTGAGAGATTAAAGGTTAAACTTTTGCATCTGCCATTTACAGCTTTAGATTTTGGATAAATTATTTCAGCTCCCTAAACCATGGTTTCCTCTCCTATAAAGTGGAGATAATACTATAATACTATTTACCTCTCAGAGATACTGTGAGAATTAAATGAGATCATGTGCACAAAGAGCCTGACACAGAGAAGCAGAATGAAAGTATAAAACCCACCCTCCCACCCACACACTTTTTTTTTGGTTTCATTTGAAATCAAGTGGTTAGGTTATTCTTTTAAAGAGGTTGGTCTCTAAAGAGTGATGTTACTATACTTCAGTTTTCTAGTGCAAATATCTGTGGTATTTAGGGGATCACCTTCCTGGGCTACTTCTTCTGATTATCTTTTTTCAGAAAGTCTATTGTTCCAGTCAATTTTTGGTCAAAATCACATATTTCCCCATATTTCCAGGGAAATGGTCATCATTTCCATTATTTTTTATTTTTTATTTTTTTAAAGAAACAAACTTGAATCCCAAACAACCTTCCTGGATCTCTGTTAGAGCCTTGTGAACCTCTCATAACCTCTTTAAGTTTGCAATGCTCATTGGTAGATTTTCAAACCAACAACAAGTAAACCCTCTGTTATCTCATTACTGTGGCTGTATCACTGCAATCATTTCATCCAGGATTTTGGAGATAAAGAAAACCAGACTTTTTCTGACTTCGATTTTTCTTTTTCTTTTTAAATCAACTACCATTTAATATAGAGAATGTTTTTAAATTTTCATTTGGACTCAAACCCATGTCAATGTGACTCTATGATTTAGGTTCAATTTAGATTTTAAAAAGTATTAGGGAAATAATTTCCTCTCTAGTCCAGTTTTGCCTCCTTTTGTCATTTATTCAAACATATAGTTGAAGACATTATCATAGTAAGATGTTTTTTAAATAAGTTATGTTTAGGGTAGCTCCAGAGTTGTATTATGAGTTTACAAGAATACTGTGATTCAATATAGATTGGGTGACATTTGAAGAGGATTTGGGCAGGGCCCCATCCTGTTCCTTGACAGAAGAAAAATAATTTAGTGTAGAAATGGGATTGCTTCCTCCTTTCACCTACATTGATGAAATACCTATAAGGCTAGTCTGCATGCAACAGAACATTATTTTGGCTGGTCTGGTGCTGGTTATCAGGCTAGATCCTGTAGTTTCAATTTAGTTGAGAGCCAGTGTAAAGTCATTTTTTTATCCCAAGAGCTTGCATGAAGGGGTACAGAGAGTTAAGAGACTCCTTATACACATCAGACTATACCAGTATCCTAAACTTGCTCCATAAATATATTTGTGTTCATCCTTTCAAAAGAGGATTCTAAGCTCTGATTTTCCATTGTCGGAGGTGATAAGCTACTATAGAGACTCAACTCTGAGATCCACTAATCCCCATCAAAGGACAGCAAAGGAAGAAGAGAGGTTAAGGTCATTGACTAGAAGCTACACTGTTCTTTACTGATAGAAGGAATGTTGGCTAAAGAAAGTTCTTTTATTTTTCTGAACTACTCTACCAAGGGAGTAAGCATGAACTTATCACTACAGAAAATAACCTTGTATGAAACACAACTAAGCCAATTAAAAAGATGGCTTCATTTTTTTGGACTCTGAAAAGAATGAAGCATGATTTGTATAACGGAAATAATGCCCTTATGCATCCAAGATTTCCATGATCATTTTCTTTTTCATCTAGGTTTTGTGGAGCTCCCACATATGCGTGCAGATGCCATGTGTTCAGAGATACTTCTCTATTCAATAGAATAGGTCAGCTTTATTCACTGATTCTGTGATAGCTTATGTATCAGTATATCTGCTTCGGCATTTTCCCATGTAGGAAGACTGAAATCATCTGACAAAGGTGAAACCTTAAAAACACTTTTATTCTCTGCATAGGAATGAAACACTTCTACTGTATTTATGTATTGTTCTTTACTTTTAAGAACAGCTCTCCTGAATAGTGGCTTTTGTCAATCACTTGTTTGGAGAGACATAAGGAGCCACTGAGATGTCACTATTCTAGAAACACATTTTACACAAAATGTGACTTGCAGTTCCCCAGTGTTTGTTCTCTAAATTGCATTAGAGGATGAGGTAGACAGTGGTAGGATACAGAATGTAGATAAGAGAAAACTTCCAAACATTTAACTAACAAGGCCTTGGCAAGGTGCTGAACACATAGAAAGTTTAAAAAATATCGAATGTTGTTTTATGTTATTAAAGACATTAGAACACGATGAATACTATTGACACATACTGTTACTGTAATGGCAATATGGATTACTGAATCCTTTCTAGCCTACTACAATTTGCCTTACTGAAAATATCCTACATGGCTTTTGGTAGTGATTCTTGATGTACCCAATTTTGACTAGTAAAGCAAACAAGTTATCTGTGGATTGAAGTCACATTCATATTTTCAGGTGTGGAATAAAAATGAAGTATGACTCAAGTTGCATTTCAAGTATATTAGGTTTCCCTTGTTGCATAACAAATGATCACAGCCTTAGCGGTTTAATTAACATCCATATTTTAGCTCACATAGGTCAAAAGTCTGGCACAGCAAGACTGGGTTTTCTGCTCAGCATCTCACAAGCCTAAAATCAAGGTGTCTGTGGGCTGTGTTCTTCCAAACTCACAGGGTCGTGGCAGAATTCAGCTCCTTGTAGGTACAGGACTGAAGATTCCATTCCTTTGCTGGCTGTCAGCTGGGAGCTGCTTTCAGCTCTTAGAACCCCCGCACATTCCTTGCATGTGGCTCTGTCTTGCAAATCAGCAACGGAGAATTGTCCTCATGTCAACTCCCTTTCACATTTTAAATTTCTTTTTTTAGTTAAATCCTGTCCCTTTTTAAGGGTTTACCTGATTAGGTCAGGTCTACTCTGGATAATCTTTCTTTAGAGTCAACTGATTTGGGACTTAATTACAATCGCAAAAGCCCTTCAGAGCAGTATCTACCTAGGGTAGTTGTTTGATTGATTAACTGGGAGAAGGTGTGTGGACACCAGGGAGTAGGAGTTTTGGGGGCCATCTGACAGTTCTGCCTGCTTCACCAGGAATATTGTTCATCCAAATCTGAGTTAGTGGGGTTAATTTAAAATTTTTTAATATAGAAAGAGCGTAGTAATAACAAAAAAATTTGGTCTTTGCCTTGGTGATCATGACAAAACCACTTAATGAATTACTTAATTTAATTTTATATATAGTTAACCCAAAAGAATCATGCAAGTTTCGTTCACAATTTCTATAGATGTATATATAAAAATAAATGTAAAGATGCATACATGTGTATACCCTTTATAATCCTGCAGGGGACAGACCTAATATACTAACTCTCTAAACTGAAACCAAAATGGGGTGATATGCTTAAACTAAGCAACTATTTATCATTTATTTAGAATTTGCTGTTCAGGTACTCTCCTTGATGACTGAGATTGAAATGCAATGTGGTATCTCAAGTTAATTTCTAAATCTAATTAAATTTCAGTTCAAACAACAAAAGTATTTTTAGGACATTCCAATTTATATGCAAGAATAAGCAAGCAATAATAGTTAATTGTTTAAAAAAAGTATTAAGGAAGAAGAGTCCTCCAAATGATTCTTAATAATTTGGCAAGACTATGATGAGTAACACAGAGAGGGTCAGCATATCAATGGAACATAATTGAAAAACCTAGAAAAATCACACACACACATATATATATATATATATATATATATATATATATATATATGGATATATGTGGATATATATATGGATATATGTGGATATATATGTGACTAATATAGTTTTAATATATAATAAGTTGGCATTTGAAGTCACTGATATTGTGTAGTGAGAAATGTGAACTCTTAGGGAAAAAATGGAGCTAGATTCCCTTTTCATCAGACATAAAAATCAATTCCAGGTGATAAAACATGTAAAGATTAACAATGAGAATTTAAAAATTATATGAGACTATAAGGTGAATATTTACATTATTTTGGGGTAAGGAAAATTTTAAGAATGATTGCTAAGCAGAAGCCAACACAGAAGATGATAGATTTAAGTTCATAGTAAACAAACTGTTCTGCTGACCAGAAAACATCTTAAATAAAATAAAAGGGTAACTTATAAAATAAGAAAGAATATTTTCCAATGTATCACAGGAAAGGATTAATACCACTACTGCATAATGAGCTTTAACAAATTAATATGTAAAACAACTCAAGAAGAAAAAAAGCAAAAGGAATAAGAAATACACAATAAAGAAATACAAATGACTTCCCTCAAAAAAAAAAAAAGCAAAAAAAAAAAAGAAAGAAAAAGAAAAATGCCTAAAATAACTGATAGTCAAAGAAATTAAACTTAAACAATTACACGCTATTTTCACCTGTAAAACTGGCAAATATATATATTTTTTAATTTGTATATTACATGTTGGAGAGAATGTGGGTAAATGGGCATGTAGACCTTCTGGGAGCTAATCAAACAATTTGTAGAAAAATCCTCAAATTGTGTATACTCTTCAAACTAGATTTCGGTTTTTATTAATACATCTTTTAAAATAGCTAAGAATAAATACAAAGATTTAACCACAATATTCATTGCAGTATTACTCATAAAAATTAGATATAGTCTAACTGTCCAACAATAAATCATGGACAATAAATTATAGACAATTATATAGTATTTTAAATTATATTATAAAAGAATATTTCATTTTTTGATCAGTGTTAATCATATATATATAATTTAAAAAATATCCTTTCCCCACTATATACAACTAACTTCCCCCCTCTATGTATAAATATATATATATATATAATTATTAATTTGGGTGATATATAGATATTCAATTGTTTATAGATAAACAAAATTTATATAACAATTTTGTTTTTCTATAAACAATTGGATATCTATATATCCCAAAAGTTAACAATTTAATTGTCTCATATCCCAAAAGTTAATTTAATTGTCTCTGGATTATGATATTATAGGTAATCTATATTTTATTTTAGCCTATTTTTTCTAAACTTTCTATGATAAAAATGTTCTATTTTAAATGATTCATTCCACCCTTATAGATATTTTAATTATACAAATGAAATTAGCAGTGGAACATAGCACAAAGAGCACAGATTTTGTAATCTGATAAACCTGCATTTGAATCCTGGCTCATACCTCATTGCTTGCCCTGTGTAATGATTGTGCCTGGATCAGGTGCTTGCCCTGATCCAATCAGCCATGACCAGAGGAAGCATGGTCACGTGTTAACCATGGCTGCCTAAGGACTAGCTACTAGCAGAGGTTGTAAGTGCTGTAACCAGTCTCAGAGGTATGGCAGGCTGAAAAAAGAACTATAACACAACAGGAAGTGGTAGGCTTTTGGATTGAATAAAGTGCTATGGAATCAGAGAGAGAGGGAAAGACGAGTCCTGAGAAAACGTCTCTGAAAAGGTGACTTTCAGATAATCTATCAAGACAGTATAATTCACCAGTTGAAGAGGAGGAAACAGGTATGTAAAATGTATTAGAAACAGAAGAGTCAACATGAAAGAAGTGTGGATGTGTGAAAAGCTGTGTGTGTTTGGAGAATAGTGGGAAGAATGATTATTAGAGTGAGGCGTGCATGCAAAAAAATGTGTAGAAAGGTAGGTGAGAGCTAGCTGTATTTCTGACTCTAAATATTTAGGGCAACTACTTTTGCCATGTGTTTGTTATTTTGGAAAATGATATTTTGATTTCAAGAATCCCTAACTGTGGCCCATCGGTTCCCAGCCCTGGCAGCACTTTAGAATCACTTGGGGGCATTTAAAAAGCAAGGATGCTGGCGCCACATCCTGGATCTAAAATCCACATTTCTGGGGGTTGGGCTTGAGTATGTATTAAAAGCTTCCCAGGTGATTGAAATGGCAGCAAAGAATGTCAAGAGCCACTGTTATAAACTGTGTTATTTAACCTGTCTCCCATTTTCTATACAGTCGCTCTCTCTTTTGGGTTCAGGCTATTTAAAAACAGAAGCCAGGCTCACTGATATCAGTGGATTAGTAGTCTTGGCCTACAATATTCTAAGACTATGGAATCCACTGCATGACTTTTACAGCTTGATAACTCATCTCTAACTTTAAGAGTTTCATCACTTTGCAGTTGCTTTATGATTTGCAACTCTCAAATCTCTAAGATAAACTCACCAAGAAGTTTCTACCACCGTTAATCTTTTGTCCCAGAGCCAGGCAACTGGGGCCTGTCCAAATGGCCTGCATCTGTTTCCTGCTTGCTCTTCCACTCAACCCTGCAGCCCTTTTTTGCCTCTCTTGGCAATGATCAATCATTAATGGACTCTTCCCTTTGAGATTTTTACCTCTCATATAATACTTCCCACAAAAGTGGGTATAGCTTTCCTCTAATTTTCTTACAGGGCAAAATTTTAACAGAGATTATGATTTACGCTTAAAACTTTTATTTTTCCTTATAATTGTCAATAATTTAACTTTTCTTTTCTTTTTTTTTTTTTTTTTTTTTTTTTGAGACTTACCACTCTAGGCTTTCTTCATAACCACATTATTTCCAAATATCACAAATGTGGAAGAATTCAAACTCTTAAACAATGCTACTTTTTAAAGAGGGCACTGTTAAGATGCAGATTATTTCAATTATAGTGAGAGTTAGGTAGGCTGCATAGGTTTCTCACCTTTAATACCTTAAGAAGGGAATTCGTTAACAAAAAAGGCACCAACCATGGCCCATAGTCCTAGAACTAATGAACACATAATAAATCCCAGCTTTCTCCAGCAAATTCCAAATGACATAGGCTAAAGAAACATGGTCTTACAATCCATCAATTTCTATCTTACCTTGATAGCAGTCATGAATGCCTTTCAATGCCAAAGCAGGGCAGAGTTGTAATTCAAAAAGAGTAAGATTTTCAAACCTTGAAAAACCACTTTGGATTTATGGGCCAGAATCAAAATTTTATTCCTTCTCCCAAGCGTGAAACTCTCAAAAAAAAAGGGCCATATGGGAGCTTACCTGCCTTGCCTTCACAGGAATGCAACAGACTGTAATGTTCTTTTATGGGCCTCAAATGCATCAACCCAAACTTTTTCACCTTTGAGACTCATAATCTATAAATTTTGAAAAAACCCTCAATTTGCCTAAACATGCGTTTGTCATACTGACTGTCGCTTGAATGATAATGAGGATCGTTCCTCTCATCTCGTTAATTGCTCTCTGCCGACTGGTGTGCTCTGGCTCTTCAGATTTCATGTTGGCTCTAAAGTCTTCACTACATCTCAGCTTTCAGGATTTCTATAGCCCTCATATCTTTTGTCATTTACTATCTCCTGGTGTCTTCTGAAAAACAGAATGATAATCTCTAAGAAACTAAATCTGCCTTTTGGATGGTGAAAAACCTATACTTAATATGAAGACATATTCTTAATTTTCTATGCAAACATGATCAGATGTTCAATTTATAACTCATTTGGGAATACATTATGTAATCTACTCTTTTTCTATTACTGGTTTCATATGTGCAAAACAACATAGTGATTAGACATTTACAAATCTCACAAAGTGATGACCTCAACAAGTCTACTACCCACATGACACTGTTCAGAGCTATTACAACACTATTGTCTGTATTTCCTATATTGTACTTTACATCCAGTGACTAAATTTTTTTAAAATTAAAGTTGACATTCAATATTATTTTATATTAGTTTCAGGTGTACAGTGTAGTGGTTAGGCATTTATGTAATTTATGAAGTGATTCCCCCATAAGCCTAGTACCCATCTGACACTATACATAGTTTTTCAATATTATTGACTATATTCTTCATATTGTATTTCACTTCCCCATGACTGTTTTGTAACTACCAGTTTGTACTTCCTAATCCCTTCACCTTTCTCACCTATCCCCCTAACCTACTCCCCTTCCAGCAACATTGTTTGTAATCTACTCTTAAAAACTGTGATGGAACAAATACAGCTTTTCCAGAACTGAAGTGGAGTGGAACTAAAAGTGTTCAGTAGTTTGGCCCACTGTTAGAAATAGAAGTTTTCTTCTATGAATAAAAATAGTGGCCCACCATGGACTGACACTTGGAACATACCTATTGTACAGAAATAGGTACAAAAAGGAATAGGTTCAGGAATAGGTTCAAAAGTTCTTTTTAAACATTTCTATCCACAAAACACTTCTGTTAATATTGAAGCAATGACTAGAATGAAAAGAAAAATTAAAAATTAACATTGTATTTTCAATCATGAAATTCAGCTGTGTAAAAGGAAAATGTATATTAAAGCATTAATATGGGATGACTGTGGTTCCAAGCCTATCCAGGTCAGCCCTTCCATTTCCCATAGAGACCAGAGCATGAGTGCGTTGCTCAGAGTTCCACAGGAAGTCACTGAGAATGTGCCTCCATTATCTTAGTATTAGAGATGAAAATGGAATTGGGGATATATGTCCCATATCCCCTTTGGTAAATGCTGAATATTTTTATGTTTTTTATATAGGGAACTATATAATACTACATATGTATTAATAATACTATATATATATATATATATATATATATATATATATATATATATATATATATATATAATACTATATATATATAAATAATACTATATATAGTAATAATACTACATATGTATTAGTAATACTCCCTCTCTCTATATATATTTAATCATAGTTAACCCTCTCCTTTATAAGAAAAGTTTAGCAAGGGTCTTTCCTGTAGTGCTACTTGGAACCTGTAATGGTCCGATAAGCTCTATGAATTCCTTTGTGGGGATAAACTATGTGATATTTCCCAAATATATTTGCCCATGGACATCTTTTTTATATTTTTCTTCACTAAATAACTGTTAACATTCTACTGGGTTGCTCATGTCTTGAGAAACACAGTTTAAAAATATAGTTCTAAGATGTCTCAGTTTTTCTGTAAATCAGTTTTAATGTAACTCAATTCTCAATATTTATGTTGACGTTTATGATCTTACTTAAAATTTCCTAGAGTTCTATTATGAGGAGAAGATAGTCCAGATGGACTCTGTGACATGCTAGTTGGCTTTCTTTTCTCCCTACTCTATTTGTCCAGAAAGTCTCTTTTGACATCCTGCTCTGCCCAGCCCCAGGGGACCCTCTTTCATGCCCCATACTATTGTTTGTTTGAGTGTGGTCCCCTTTCACTGGACTGAGAGTTCCTTGAGGTCGGAGGCCATTCTGTATTCTTTGCATCCCCATTTCCTAGCACAGGGCCCATTGTTTATTAATTCAGCAAATATTTTTTTGATACTGCAAACAAGATGACAAGAATTCAGCATTTCCAAAGTTTCTACAGTTTACTGGAGGAGAGAAAGAAGCAATTGTTACTAGATGTGAGAAATGCTGTGGTAGAAGGAATGCAAACTATTCTCAGAGGTGTACTCTAGGGAAGGTTTCCTGAGGGAGTGGTGACTATTTGGACCTGAAAATGAACAGGAGCTGGTGGCAAGGGGCATGGAGTAGACTTTCATGGAATATGCATTGGAAGAATTAATGTATTCCTGGAGGAAACAGAACCTCAATTACATTATTTTTATGGAGCTATTCTTTTTCATTTCATTGGAAGCAATTTCCTTTTAATTGTTAAAATTATTGAATCCATTTTTGAAGTTTTATTAAGGTTTTTGGAAACATGCTTAAGAGGTTTACTTTCACAAATATTTTATTGCCCTTATATTCTTATTGCTAAAATTACTGGGATTCATTTTAATTTTTTATCAGTACTACTTCTTGATACATATTTTCTGTGCAAAATAATTTTTATAATATTTACAATTAAAATTTTATGCATAGAATGGTATAAAGCAGTGAAATATTTACATCTGGCATGTAACTGCATCAAAGTATATTTTATAGATAGATAACTTCCTTTATACTGATTTTAATCATTACTATAATGCTCAATACGTTTTCAAAGCCACTTTGCATATATCATCTCATTTGATATGACACATTCACATTTTCAAATCAGTCATTAACTCCTCAAACAGCTGTGCAAAGTGGACAATACCAGCATTATCTGTTTCTAAGTAGCCCCAACTCCACAGATGATGAAGAAGAAACTGAGTCAGGAAGATGACAAGTAATTAGTCTGGCCAATGACAAATAATTAGTCTGGCGACAAAGTGGTACTATATAGGGAGGGCACTTAGCTATTTTTGGATTAACAAACATTTATTCATTTTGTTTCTTATGTAAATTTGGCAGATTTCTTTATCTTCTGGATAAGCACTTCGTTGTAGAGAATGTTGTGAATTGTTCTTGGTCATTGTGCATGAGAAATTATTTGTTCTTAGAGAAATAATAATTTATACTTTAGTTTACAGACCACATTATGCCTAGTGAAGAAGGGCTATCTGATATGAATTTTACTTTGAGGCCCTGGCACTTTGATATTCATTTACAGAGAAGGTTCAAAATGTTTTAAGCTATGTAGCTATTATTATAGTGTCATATGCAGGTGTAGACTGCTGCGTACACAATGCTTTATCATTTTTTGTGTCTTTTACGTTTTCTTAGGGTAGGTCCCAAAGTGTCTTGAAAGTGACTGCATGAGCAGCAGGTTAAGATTTTCTTCAATCAGAGCTGGATTTTTTTCCTTAATATTAAGATAGCAATCTGTTGTCAACCAATGATTTTTTTTTTATACATGTAGCAGGAGAAAAAAAAAGATAGTAATGTGATTGACTCTTTGGGAATTAAAAATGACCAGATGAAGTGGTCAGAGGCAGTGCATTGAATTTAACTGTCTTAGTTCTTTTTGCCCTACAGACTCAGAGGTTTGAATATAGGAACATCTCTTTTATCTAGAGCATATTCATTCATCTACTGAAACTAATGAGAGATTCAGCTAAAGAGCAAGGGAAGGCAAATAAATTTTTGAGTAGCAAACACAGATACCAAAATATCCACGCACTATATTTTACATATTAAAAATAAAGAGAATTCTTTGTTACCTCACGTAATTCCAAAGTCAGTTATTGGTTTTCTAGCCAATTAGAATTTGAACTAAAATATTAAAGTGACTGCTGGACACAGGAATATTGAAGCAGTAAGAAGAGAGAGCTGGAAGCCCAAAGACATAAATATAAATAAATAAATATCAGATATAAGAACTAATAACTGTATGGAAGAATTTCCTTAGAGCAAATAAACAATAATAATAGCCAGTGAGAGTTTTGCAATAATTGATGTTTTTTATGATGACTCCAAGTCATCAATAAAATGATGACTACACCAACACAATCAATTTGAGAAGGCAAAAATGTATGAAGCATTTCAGAAGGAGTTGTTTAAAAAAAAGTTGAAGTCAACAAAAACAGTTTTGATATTAAGCTTTAGTTGTGTGGAAAAGCTTATCCTCCCTAGTCTGTGCTAAAAATGAGGGGTCATTGTACTTTGTAAAACAGCTAGGCTCTTCATAATGGGGTTGAAATTTCCCCCAGACATTAAAGTTTTAAAAAATAATATTGAAGGGCCCCAATATGGAGGCTTTATTTTATGAGTGACCCTATGAAACTTAAGAGAGTTCATAATAACTATTTCCTTTCTAATCATTTGCCCTTTCTTTGTTTTGTTTTATTTTGTTTTTCATGAAAATTTTGATGTTTCTTGTCTCCGTGCCCTATTCTCTTCAGAAAGCCATTTAATTTCCGTCAAATGTCATGTTGTATATTGTAATAATACCACATGGTTATATATAACACCATAAAATATGCGAGTGACAGCTACTCATAACTATGCCAATGAAGATGATCAGATTCCATTATACATTCTAAAAAGTCTGTACGGCATTTACATCATAGGTTACTACTGTGCTCATCTCTGTGGTGCTAATTTTTAAAATCATCTTTCTTTTTTTCCTTCAAATTAACCATTACATGGAAAAAAGATAATGCAAAGTAAAAATTATGTTTTATGGACTTAAAGGTACATTCTTTAAAATCTCAGACTTTTCCTACTGAACACTGATAGTCAATGTATAAATTCTAGGCCAACTGAATTTTATTTTAGAAAAGTTTGCAAGAAAATATTTACAAAATAAGTACAAATCTCACATGGGGGAATAATATCAGAACAAGGCTATATATTAAAGTAGGCAATATCATTGAAAAATAGTAATAATATAAAATGGAAAAAAAAATCCTGTGAGGTAGGGAATAGAAGAAAAAGTTTTACCTGGAAACAACAGAAAAATAGAGGAATTTTAAGTTTTCTATTTTAGTGACTTAGTAATGGGAGCAAGTGAAGTCACAGTGTGATTTGATGATGGAGTCCCATGATAAACTGCATCCAGCCTCTGAATTGCTGCATTTGGATCTGTGAAACGACCTTAGGAGGAATCCTAAGTGACTAAATTCATTGCAATGACCATCAGTGTGGGTATTTCCAGGTGAAGCCCCTGTGAGTATCTCTCAAGATTCTTGTGTCATATTTTTAGCAACGTTTACATTTTTAAAGGTGTTCCATTAAGTCTCACCCAATTTCTGCAGAAAGCTTGTAAACAGAGCTGAAGTATCTCAATTATTTTCTTTTGATGTCTCTTAGAAGTTAGCAAAATTAAAACACTTCATTATACTATCAGAACTTAAAATGGAGAAGACAAAATGTTTAATATTCCAAGCATGACCTAAATACACAATGCAAAGAGATGTGAGAGAAAAGACTTTTGGTGAACTCTTTACAAAGAACTATAATTAAGAAGAAAAATAAAACCCCACCAAAAAATAACCAATAAATAAAGTAAACTAAAAAAACCTCAAACTAAATCAACCACACAAAATCTCAGTGGTTACCCAACTTACGCTTCTTTTCATTTTCTTTCATGCTAAGGGAATGACTAGCTAATTAGGGTTTTTGAATAAAACTGTGTGACCTCCCTTTTTTATTTTACTTTGCATCCTCTTAGTCAGGTATCCACAAATAGCATTCGTGCCAATTGTCTGAGAGAAAAATATAGACTAATTAAAATGCTAATCTTTAGTAAACACATAAGTACTTGCATGAAAATTAAATACTTGGGCTGCTAATTTATAAATACGTGCTCACACATCAGGAACACTGCCACTAGTGTGGACCTCAGTCTTGGGCTTAACAGCCTCGTCTACATGTCAAATCCACTTCAGGGCTGAGAGTATCTACCATTGAAATCACCCAGTGTGCCTTCTCTCAAGAGCGTCTAAGGAGAAAAGAAAAGTGATGTGCACTTTGAGAAGATTATTTAAAGCCTGCAGATTCATTAGGGGAGAACTTAATTGTGATCGAATCTATAATCCTTTCAGTTCATCCCATAAATAATAACAGTCTGAATTCTATTGAGTCACATGGCCTCTTTTGCACAAACCTATAGAAGAGAGTCCTTAAAATTGAATAGATGGAATTGAATGGACCTGGGAAGTGGGAACTGGAATTTGATGGACAGCCTTTCACCTCTAGGTTATTGGTTTGTATCTGACCCAGGTGATGAAAAGTCGTTGTTCTACAATAGCTGTTTAGTAGTTTTCTGTGTAATGAGCTGTTGGCTGCAGTCCATTCCTCAGTGGACAGGTGTCTGCTCGTTTTTCCAAATCACCATTCCACTTGTCAGTCACATTTGAGGTCAAGGGCTAAGTAGGAACTGGGGCCAAAATACTTTCTCACTGTGATGAGTACAGGCCTTCCTTTGTTGGTTAACTGGGTTGAAAAAACAAAAACAGCCATAGTCACTGTTCATGCTCTGCCTATTTTCTATGTAAGAAGATTTTATTGTTTAGGACTTCCATCACAATGAAAAATTATTAGGTCCTCAAATGTATATGTTTTTATTGCTGCATATCATGAAAAGACATGCCTAAATACACTCCCAGACTCAGGGACAAATACAATTTAAATTTATTTGTAACTGCAGCAGGAATATATCGTGCATTTGCATCTTTTAAAAATTTTATTATTTTACATTTTATTTATTTATTTAGACATTCAATATTATTTTGTATTAATTTCAGTTGTACAGCATAGTTTTTAGACATTTATATAATTTAAGAAGTGAATCCCCTGACTAGTCTAGTACCCATCTGGCTCTATGCATAGTTATTACCATATTACTGACTGTATTCTCTATGCCTTACTTAACATCCTCATAAGTATTTTTTTTAAAGAAATATTAAAATATAGCTAACATACAATATTATATTAATTTCAGGTGAACGTCATAGTTTTTATCAATGCCCACTTGGTACTATACAGAGTTATTACCACATTATTGATCATATTTCCTAAGATAAAGAAGTGATCACTGTAAGTCCAGCATCCATCTGACACAGTGCCACTCTATCACTGTAGTATTGACTATATTTCCTATGCTGTACATTACATCCCCAAGAATTATTTGTTTTATACCTGGACCTTTGAACCTCTTACTCCCCTTTATCTCTTCCCCTTTTAATTTTTCAATTACAGTAGACATTCAATATTATTTTATATTACAGGTGTACAGCATAGTGGTTAGACATTTATATAATTTAAGAAGTGATCCCCCTGACTAGTACCCACCTGGCACTACACATAGCAATTACAATATTATTGATTATATTCCTTATGCTTTAGATACCCATGACTCTTTTCTAACTACCAATTTGTATTTCTTTATCCCTTTATCTTTTTCACCTTGCACCCAACCCCCCTCCCATCTATCACCCAATAGATCTAGTACCCATCTGACACCATACATAGTTATTACACTGTTATTGATTATGTTCCTTATGCTGTGCCCTACAACCCCATGGCTATTGTGTAACAACCAATTTGTACTTCTTGATCCCTTCCCCTTTTTCATCCACCTCCAAACCCCCATTCATCTGGCAACTATCAAAATGTTCTCTGTATCTATGAGTTTGTTTGTGTGTCATTTGTTTATTTTCTTCTTCAAATTCCACTTATAAGTGAAATTATATAGCATTTGTCTTTCTCTATTTGACTTACTATACTCAGCACAATACCCTCGATGTCCATCCGTGTTGTCACAGATGGCAAGATTTCATTCTTTTATATGACTGAGTAATAGTCCATTGCATATATGGAAAACCTCTTCTTTATCCATTCATCCATCCAGAGACACCAAGGTTGGCTTCATATCTTGGGTATTGTAAATAATGCTGCAATGAACAGTGGCTGTGGATACACATGTCCCCTTGAAGTAGCTTTTGGGTTTCTTTGGATAAATATCCAGAAGTGGGATTACTAGGTTCACCTTTTTCTCTTGTTATAGTCTTTGTTTTAAAGTCTATTTTGTCAGGTACAAGTATTGCTACCCAAACTTTTTTGTTTGTTTGTTTCCATTTTCATGAAATATTTTTTTCCATCCCTTTACTTTCAGTTTGTGTGTATATTCCAATCTGAAGTGAGTCTCTTGTAGGCAGCATATGTAAGGGTCTTGTTTTCTTATCTATTCAGGACCCTCATCTTTTGATTGAAGCATTTAATCCATTTATATTGAAAGTAATTGTTGATAGGTATGTAGTTATTGACATTTTATTATTCATGTTTTTTATTAGTTTTTTTCCCCTTAAAGAAGTCCCTCTAACATTCCTTGTAATATTGGTTTGACAATGATGAACTCCTTTAGTTTTTCTTGTCTGGGAAGCTCTTTATCCATGGATTCTAAATAATAGCTTTTTTGCATAGAGTAATCTTAGTTATCGGTTCTTGCTTTTCATCGCTTTGAATATTTTGTGCCAATCCCTTCTGGCCTGCAAAGTTTCTGTTGAGAAATCAGCTGACAGTCTTATGGGAGCTCCCTTGTAGGAGCTTTTCTCTTGCTGCTTTTAAGATACTCTCTTTGTCTTTAAACTTTGACATTTTAATTATGATGTGCCTTAGTGTGGGTCTGTTGGGTTCATCTTGTTTGGGACTCTCTGTGCTTCCTGAGCTTGTATTCCTATTTTCTTCCCCAGGTTAGGAAAGTTTTCAATCATTATTTCTTCAAATAGGTTTTCAATTCCTTGGTCTCTCCTCCTTCTGGTACCTCTATCATGTGAATGTTAGTATGCTTGATGTTGTCCCAGAGGCCCCTTAAACTCTCCTCAGTTTTTTGTATTCATTTTTCTTTTTTGCTGTTTTGATTGGGTGTTTTCTGCAATGTTTGTTATCTTCTAAATCGCTGATTCAGTCTTCTGCTTCACCTAATCTATTGTTGATTTCCTGTAATGTATTGTTCATTTTTATTATTGTATTTTTTATTTCTGACTAGTTCTTTTATATGTTTTCTATCTCCATTTTTACGTTTCTTATCTCTTTGTTGAAGTTCTCCCTGAGATTATTGAGCATCCTTATAACCAGTGTTTGGAACTCTGTGTCTGGTAGATTGCTTGACTGCACTTTTTCAGTTCTTTTTCTGGAGTTTTGTTCTGTTCTTTTGTGTGGGACATGTGTCTTTGCCACCCCATTTTGGCTGCCTCCCTGTGTTTGTTTCTATGTATTATGTAGGGCTGCTATGCCTTCCAGTCTTAGTAGAGTGACCTTATGTAGTAGGTGTCCTGTGGGGCCTAGTGGTGTAGTCTCTCTGGTTGCCAGAACCAGGTCCTCCAGGTGTCCCTTGTATAGATTGTGTGTGCCCTCCTGTTGTAGTTGAGCCTTGGTTGCTGTTTGCACATCAATGGGAGGGATTGACCCTAACCTAGGCCGACTGATTGTGAGGACTGGCCGTGACTACAGTGGAGGAGCTATGGTGCAAAGGCTGACCTTACAGAGTAGGATTCACTTTAGCAGGGCTCTGGTGACTGCCCAATCTGCCTTTTGAGTGTGTCATCCTTGGAAGCAGCTGGATGATACTCCAGCTCAGTTGGAAGCTAGTCACTGGGTGTGCCAGCCCCAGGGCCTCCTCGGAGGGAACCCACTTTAGGCCAAGTTCAGATTAGTCTAGTACTCATCTGACACCATACAAAGTTATTACAATATTATTGTCTATATTTTCTATGCTGTATTTATATCCCCATGACTATTTTTATATCTGGCAATTTGTAAATCTTAATCCCTTCCTTCTTTTCACCTATTCCCCCAGCTCTCCTCCCATCTGGCAACCATCAGAATGTTCTCTGTATCTATGAGTTTGTTTCTGTTTTGTTTGTTCATTTATTTTGTTTTCTAGATTCCACATATAAGTGAAATCATATGGTATTTGTCTTTCTCTGTCTGAGTCATTTCACTTAGCATAATACTCTAGGGCCATCCATGTTGTTACAAATGTCAGGATTTCACCCTTTTAATGACTGGGTAGTATTCCATTGAATATATGTATTATATCTTCTTTATTCATTTGTCTATCTATGGACACTTAGGTTGCAATTTTATCTGGGCTATTGTAAATAATGCTTCAATGAACACAGGGGTGCATATATCTTTTTGAATTAGTGTTTTGGATTCCTTTGGATAAATACCCCAAAGTGAGATTGCTGGATCATATGGTAGTCCTATTCTTAATTTTTGGGGGAGCCTCCATACTATTTTCTATGGCGCCTGCACCAATTTGCAATCTCACCTGTTGTGCACAGTTTCCTTTTTCTCTTCCTTGCCAATACTTGGTGTTTGTTGATTTATTGATGATAGCCATTCTGACAGATGTGAGGCGATATCTCATTTTGGGTTTAATTTGCATCCCCCTGATGATTAGTAATGTTGAACATTTTTTTTTTATATGTCTGTTGGCCATCTGCATGTCTTGAAATGTCTACTTAGGTCCTCGACCCATTTTTAAATCAGATTGTTTTTCTTTTTGGTGTTAAGTTGTGTGAGTTTCTTATATATTTTGGATATTAACCTCTTATCGGATGTATCATTGGTGAATATCTTCTCCCATTCAGTAGGTTTTCTTTTCATGTTTTTGATGGTCTCCATTGTGCAAAAGCTTTTTATTTGATGTAATCCCATTTGCTTATTTTTAATTTTACAAGTTGTAATTAAGATTTGTTTTCCTTACCCGAGGAGATATATATATATATAATACTAACAGCGATGTCAAAGAGTTTATGGCCTATGATTTTTTCTAGGAGTTTTATGGTTTTGGGTTTTATGTTTAAGTCTTTAATCTATTTTGAATTTATTCTTGTACATGGTGTAAGAAAATGGTCCAATTTCACTTTTTGCATGTATCTGGTAAGTTTCCCCAACCCATTTATTGAAGAAACTGTCTTTACCCCATTGTATATTCTTGCCTCTTTTATAATAGATTAGTTGACCATATATATATATATATATATATATATATATATATATATATATATATATATGAGTTCATTTCTGGGCTCTCTATTCCATTCCTTTGATGTATTTGTCTATTTTTATGTCAATTCCATGCTGTTTTGATTAGTATAGCTTTGTAGTATCGTTTGATAGCAGATAGTTTGATACCTCCAACTTTATTCTTCATTCTCAATATTACTTTGGCTATTCAAGCTCTTTTCTAAATCTTTATTGATAAAAATAGGAGGCAGAATTCCCATGAGATCATCTGTAGATAAACATCAATTAGTATTTTTCTGTGCCTTCATGACATCGTAAATGATTTGCAAATTTAAAGGATAAAGATTAGACTTGAACCCTGGCAATACCTAAATAGTTAATTTTTCTTTCTTTAGAAAACATGCTTTATTAATTTTGATAACAACTTAACTTTTTGAAACATTAGCAATACCATAAATATTTATTGAATGTCAGTTAGGTGAAAAGGAGTGAAGGTCAAGATTCTTAGAAAAATTATATTTTATTGCAAATTAGAAATAGTGCAGGTAATCAAAACTGTATTATATACTCCTTCTCTACTGATGTTTTTAAGAATAGAATGAACTCCCCCTTTGTATGGGGGGAGATTTCTTGAAGCAAGAGGTAGATTATTTTATAGTGATTCCTACTGGACTTGAGGGCTTGTAAAACCCTGACATATCTAGAATATTATTGTGTCAGCATGTTTAACCGCTTTATTCTTATTGCATTTGTCTTTATTCAGTCTGATCAGTCAGAACCTGCCTGACTTGGAAGGGTTAATTCTTAGTGCTTTTCTGATACTTGTCAAATGATGCTTACTGTGGTTAACACAGCTTCAGGCCCACAACGTAGGAAACTTGTGATAGAGTGTGGTAAGAGGATGCTGCCCAGATTTCTAGTGCCCATGTCCAATACCAGATCCTCTACCTGAAGAGATTAATTTTAAGAAATACAAGCAAGTTGAGTCCATGTTCCTTCAGTTTTACTTAAAAATCATGCTGGATTCCAGTTGTATTCAGTAAATGTGCGTGAAGTGAAAATTTGGGGGCGAGGCCCTTGTGGCAGCACCTCCCTTCAGAGTAAGTGATGCTTATTAAGGACATGTGGGTGCTGCAGTGGAGGAGGACCTGTTTTGGAGCCTATCCCATTGTTATAGGTGTGGCACGTGTGCATGCGTGTGCGTATGTGTGGTGTTTTAAACAACTGTATTCAGTTAATCACATTGGAAGGAAACAAATCTTGTGGTGGCATTAGTAGGAGGTTTGCAGCAAATTATTCAGTCTGCCAATTATTGCAAATTAGGACTTTATTTAAGAAAGGATATCAATTTAAGAGTAGGTGGAACACATTTACTATAGTTAATTCAGCCCCTCTTTGAATGGAGTACATTTTCCTAGAAGCAGCCATAGAGATAAATGCATCACATGACCCTCAGAACCAAACAGCTGAATGAAGATATTGGAGGACTAGAGCTATTCATTTCCATTTACAGAATCCAAATTGCTGAAAAGTCATGGGAAGTCAGGAAAGAGACTTGTTTTTTAAAATGCTCCCAGGCATTTGTCTGCCTGCGTTATCCAATGCAGTATCTCATTCTGCTGCCACCCGGAGTCCCATTCACTGGTTTGTTTAACCTCAAAGTGGGAAAGTAACTAACACAAATACATTCATTGTCCATGCTCTAATAGAATTAAGATTCCCAATACACTGCCTGCATTTGAATGAGGTTTGTTACATACTAGCTTTTATGGTCACACCCTTTTCCCTTGATGATTCTTAAGAATGGCAGAAGCAAGAGAGCAGAAATTTTGTAGCTCATAAATATGAAGCACACTGTGTTTAAATAATGCCAGGGTGGTAATACAAATGGACCAATGCCAGCAAGCTCCAAGTTAAAGCTAACAATTCATCCTTACACCACTATGAATAAGATGGAAGGAGAAAGGGGCACTGTGTTCATTATAGTTGTGCTGCCAGCAAACTGGGATAGCTCTGTCTAATGGGCCAGCGTGGCACAGAGTTTTGAATTGCACACTATTTACCCAGAAGACAGGAAATAGATCTATTCTGCTTCAAAATGGCCAACTCAGTATTGGGGAATTACATAATATTGTTTATTTCACACTGCCCATTATCAACTTGAATGATTGTAAGCATTTGGAATAAACCTATATCTAGTATCCTGCCAGTCAGTGGCAGAGACCAGTACAGGGCATTGGAAAAGAAGCTGTCACTCTGTGATTGTGTGGGCAGAACCAGTGCAGGTTTTCATCAGCTAGTCTTTCTACACTGCTGCCGCCTTCTATTTCCTCTGCCTGCAATAACAGCAATAACCTAAGCATAATCTTGTAAATATTTGTAGTGAGGAGTATCAGAACACCAGGATCTCTGTCATTCAGAGATGGACTCGGTGCTCTGAAACAAAACGCTACATTTTGATGGCTTTTTAATTAAAAAAAATTTTTTTTGACCTTGATATCCTGGAGTTTTCTGTTTGGTTATTTGGTGACTTAAGGATCTGATTTTTGTTCCGTCTTTGCCAAAGTGAAACTAGCAGTGTACTTTTGGTGGTTAGCATGAATTCTATTTGTGGTTGTGGAGAACCAAATGTTTGCCTTTTTTTTTAAGGCTATAGTCAGAGGAAGATAAACTTCTTTTTTTTTTTTTTTTTGCATCTTTTTTTATTTTTTAAGATTTTTTTATTGGGGAAGGGGAACAGGACTTTATTGGGGAACAGTGTGTACTTCCAGGACTTTTTTCCAAGTCACGTTGTTGCCGTTCAATCTTAGTTGTGGAGGATGCAGCTCAGCTCCAGGTCCAGTTCCCGTGCTAGTTGCAGGGGACACAGCCCACCATCCCTTGTGGGAGTCGAACCTGCAACCTTGAGGTTGAGAAGACGTGCTCCAACCAACTGAGCCCTCCGGGAGCTCAGTGGCAGCTCAGCTCAAGGTGCCATGTTCAATCTTTAGTTGCAGGGGGCGCTGCCCACCATCCCTTGAGTGACTCGAGGAATCGAACTGTCAACCTTGTGGTTGAAAGCCTGCACTCCAACCAACTGAGCCATCCAGGAGGCAGCTCAGCTCAAGGTGCCGTGTTCAATCTTAGTTGCAGGGGGCGGAGCCCACCATCCCTTGTGGGACTCAAGGAGCTGAACTGGCAACTTTGTGGTTGAGAGCCCACTGGCCCCTGTGGGAATCCAACCGGCACCCTTCGGAGTTAGGAGCATGGAGTTCCAACCGCCTGAGCCACGAGGCCAGCCCAAGATAAACTTCGTTTAATTAGCAATTCTTAAAGAAGTACTTTTCTAAAATACAGTTTTGAAAAATAAAATGATAAACTACATGTCATTTTCTGCTTGATAGATGACTGTATTGAATTAACCTTGTTCTTAATATGTGCATTTTGCTTTCATAATCTTTAACTCCATATTTCATATAAACTAAATGTCTTATAACTACAAATTGCATAGCTCTGCTTTACCTTCTTTTTATTTCTTTTACAATAAATTTTAGTGCTGGCGCAGATTTCTCAATGCCTGAGTTAACCCATGATTGTAAGCAATGCCGCTTTGGGAATCACATTAGTTCTTCCAGGTTTCTAGATTCTCTTTCAGGCCAATTAAAGCTGAAGGATGCTTAAATCCTTGAGTATCCTCTACCCCAGGCTCACATATGCAAAGGCAGCGTACTTAGGGGTATCATGTTAGAGGTATATTCTTTTTTTCTACTAAGTTTTAAAATATAATAATAATGATAATGATACTACTATTACTACTAGTAGTAGTACCACTACTAGCTAATAACAGTTTACTCAGTTATCTTTATGTATTGGCATTCTACTAAGTGCTTTATGTGAAATATTTAATCTTTACAAACAACTCTGTGGAATAGGTACTATGACTAATCCCATTCCATCAGTTAGAAATGCTTATAGCTGTAAGTGACTGAGAGCTCAACTTATAATAACTTAAAGTGTGTGTTTATCATATTTAAAAAGAAGTTTGGTGGTCAGCATTTATGGATGATTATTCTGTGGCTCAATGATGTCAGGGCAGTGCGTCTGGGATGCTGCCAATCTTTCTCTCAGGTTGCAAGATGGTTGCCACAATTTAAGACATCTCCTCTATGCTGAAAGCAAGAAGATAGAAGAATGGGTAGGGCCAGCAACCTTGGTCTCTTTTATAGGAAAGCTAATGCTTCACTAGTAACTACCACCAGACTGTTCATTATATCTTAATAGTCAGAATGACACCATATTCTGTACAGGAGTCTGGGTAAGCAAGTCATCAGCTCTTTCACCTATGAGTAAAGGAGAACGGTGTTAGGAATTGCATTGGGTTAGTGAGAATAAGTGCTACTTGCACTTAGAGATCAGGAAAGCAAGGCACAGAGGGGCTAAGTGGCTTTTAAAGGAGCTGGTAAATGGCAGAGTCAGGGTATGAACTCAGGCTGTTCCAGAGCCCATATTATTTTTCTCCAATTAAAAAGTTATTTTTCAATTATAGCCAACATACAAAATTATATTAGTTCAAATGTACAGCACAGTGATTAGACATTTATATAACTTATGAAGTGATCACCTCAATAAATCTAGTACCCATCTGACACCATACATAGTTATTACAACATTATTGACTATATTCCCTACGCTGTACTTTACATCCCCATGACTGTTTTTATATCTGGCAATTTGTACTTCTCAATCCCTTCCCCCTTTTTCACCAATTCCCCAACCTTCTACCATTTGGCAACCATCAATTTGTTCCAGAGACCACATTCTCAATCATGATGCCACATTGCTTTTGTTTTTCTTTAGTTAATTTTTCTCCCTTATAGGGTCTTGGTGACCCGAGAGATGCTTAAATAAAATATTTTTCATCAAATTTGAGTCTTAGGACTGCAAGGCTCTTCCAATGTTAGTTTAATTTATACAGCCCTTGTTTGCTACCATATTGCTAACGGTGGAACTCTGAAGTATGTCATCTAACTATATTTAAACAGATTATCATCTTGTCACTTTCATATGTCATTGAAGAATCTCACCACTTATGGACAAATACTTTTAAGAGATTTAGTTCCTTTTATTTTATTTTTCCTGCAAGCTGAGCATGCCCAAGTATGCTTTGTAACCTGTAATTAAGAATACAGGCTGTCTATTGCCAGGCAATTTTTCCTTCGCACTGCAAACCCAGTAATAGTGTTCTATAGTAACTAATTGTCAGAGATATTAATATATTTTCTCCTAATAAAAAAATAGCATCTGAGTTTCCTCCCAGTTTTAAGGTCCCTTGGTTATAAATTTCTCTGTTAGTTTTGTTATCCAACCAGCAGTTAGTTGTAATCATAAACATCTTGGGGATATCTGCATATCTTGCCAGAATATAAGGAAGATCGAAGGCATACAGGGGTTCATTAACTGAAAATTAAAGTGACAGGGAATGGCTTTTTTCAAATCTCACTGCCACTCTTTTCCCTTACATTTGCTAGTGAATAGAGCAGGTATAATACCTAGCAATACTACATATATTATATCCTGGTTTTATTTGGTTCCTAATAAAGGTGATGCATTCCAATTCCAAAATGGATGAGACTTACATAAAGTCTAAAAAAAAAATCCAGCAACTTTACACCATGAAGGTCCTAGAATATGTAAACATAAAATATGTAATCTATCTTTGATTTGCACCATAATGCTCCTTTGCTTTGAAATCATGGCTGTATTACCAAACTGACAGTTTTAATGGAAAAAGTGGCTTTCAAAAGCTGCTGTTGAAAACACACTGCATAATTCTCTAAGTCGTGAATATTTTACTACCAACATATGCAGGGAGGCAGGGAAAATACACAGGCATTTTATTCCCTGCAAGTTGGAGTGGAGGAAATTCACTGGTGTTAAAACTGCATGTTTGTAATATGATGCAAATTCCTAAATACCTATGAATGTTATTGGCATGCGACAACACTTTGTAGAGTCATTTGGAAGATGAAAAATGGGTATGCTTTCCTGTATAATTTGCTCATTCAGCAAACATTTAATAAGGGCCCACTATATTTCAGGCACTACATTAGGCTCAATACAAAGATGAACAGGGAAAACCCCTCACAATTGCTATAAGTGTCTCATGGGGGTGTTTCATACAAAAGGCTCTGGACTAATTTTGCCTAGTCACTTGGGCAATATTAGCACAATACTGCCCAGGCTAGACCTCCTGTGTACTGGGTCATCAAATGAAGAGTTCCTTGAGTCTGTTGCATCCTGTGGAGGGTGTGTCTGAGCTGGGGCACAGTTGATATAGCCCTGTTTGACTGTGTACTGGGAGATGGGCCCTGTCGTTCTGAGGTTATCACTTTTTATGAAGAGAATATGAGAGTGGCCCATGGGGGCATGGGGGTTGTGCTTAGCAGACTGGGACGTAAGTAGTTTTGACTCAGGTTCCAAGGAGTCTGAATATTGATGCTAGCCTTTTAGGGGAGTGATAAGAAATACCAGCTTCCTACACCTGGAGATTTGGGAACCCTGATTCTTTGGGAAGTAAAGTTGGGTTATGGTCTTTCTGAAGAGAAGGATTGGCCCTGCTTCCTTCTAGCTCTGACAGGCTACTAGGATCGACCTTTATTGGATCCTGGATAAAAGAGAGAGGAACAAAAGTTATAAATGACATTTTGAGAATAATTGAGTATATTTGAAAATGGGGCTCTATTTTAGGTGGCAATATTCATTTAATTTTAAATTTCTTGAGTGTGATAAATTTTAGAGGAGAATGTTAAAGCACTTAGGGGTAAGATATCATGATGCAGGCAACTTATTTTCGAGATGGTTCATAATACAGGTAACTGATTTTCACATTTCGAAATGTGTATGCATGTGTGCATGTACTTGCATGGAGTAAGAGAGGCAGAGGGAGAGAGAGACTAAGCAAAGGGTGCAAACTGGTAACAATTAGTAAACTTAGGTAAAGAAATGGGAACATTTACTACACTTTCTTGAAACAGAATTTTAGCTTTGATTATTTTCAAAATAAGAAGTTGGACATGAAAGGGATATAGATGTATAAGTAGGTTGTGGCCTTCACTCCATTTCTCTTGTCTGGCTAACCACTGCTCAGTCAGGAGTCCTTCTCTGGCCTCTCAGACCCAGGGAGGCACCCCTGCAAGTCTCCACAAGCCCTTCACACTCAGGCTGCTAATTGCTTATCACCTTGTCAACACATCTCTCCAGATTACAAGCTTTCTGAGAATCTCTTTCTGAAGAGACTCTGAAGGTCTCATTTACTGTTGTACCCAAAGTTTCTGACACATAATCATCATGCAATAAATATTTGTTAAGTGAAGCCATTCATGAAACAGAAATAAACTCATAGATACAGAGAATAAACTGATGGTCGCTAGACGGGAGGGGATTAGGGAGGATGGGTGAGAAAGGTGAAGGATTAGGAAGCACAAATTGGTGGTCACAAAATAGTCATGCGGATATGAAATACAGTATGGGGAATATAATCAATAATGTTGTAAAAACTATGTATGGTGTCAGGTGGGTACTAGACTTATCAGGGAGATCGCTTCATGAATTATACGAGTATAAATGCCCCACCACTGTGGTGTATACCTGAAGCTAATATAAAATAATTTTGAATGTCAACTATAATTCAAATATATATATACTCATATCATCATGGGATGTAAAGTACTGCATAGGGAATATAGTTAATGGTATTGTAATATCTTTGTACAGTGTCCGAGGGGTAGTAGACTTGGGGTTATCACTTTGTGAGGTATGTAAATGTCTAGTCATTATGCTGTTTTGTACACCTGAAACTACTACTACTACTACTAAAGTAATTGAGCAGCTAAGTTTGGCTCACTGTTGCAAAAGATTGAGTTGTGAAATTCAAGTGTGTTTATGAAGTTGAAAAACTCTGATATATCATTATGTTACATTTATACTATAATCGCTGGGCTAAATGAAAATTTAGTTTTTTGAACAAAGTACATGATGAAGGTAATTACTACATTTTCAAATTATTCTCCTAAAGTAGACATATTGGTCAGGTTCTGATATTTGATGTTTAGAAATACATGTAGAAATAGAGATATGCGGTATGATAAAAAACTACAGTGAATGCTGCTGCCAAGTGCCATCCAACAGAAAGGCAGGGATCTTCAATTTGGGAAGTGGTACATCGAACTTAGTAACGATGTATGACAAGTTTCAATTTGTTCGGTGCAGTCAGTTGGGTGTGAGCTATGGCTGAGAAAAGGTATGTTTTAAAGGGTGCCTAAATCATGGATCACGAGCAATGCATTAACATGAAATGGACAACCGGCTTCATCCTCCATCATGACAATGTTTTGTGTCACACATAGCTCTGGTATACAGCAATTTCTGTCAAATAAAAACATTACGGTGTGTCCTTATCCACCTTATTCACTGGATCTGGCACTGTGCAACTTCTGGCTCTTCCCCAAATTCAAAATGACCATGAAAGGTAAACATTTTGAATCAATTCAGGACATTGAGGCAGCCACAACAGCTCAACTAAAGACACTCAAGAAAGAAGACTTCCAGAACTGTTTCAGAAAGTGGCAACAACTATGGGATAAGTGTGTTCGAAGTGAGGGGGAGTATTTTGAGGGGGGTTAATGGCAATGTGTCTTTTACTGCAATAAACTATTTTTATTTAAACATTCACCGTATATTTTGACCATACCTCGTACATCTGGAGAAAAAGATTGCACAGTAGGTTTTGGAAAAAATCTGTCCCCTACTATCTCCATAACCTCTATCACTACTTTTTTGGGAATGTCTCTTGTTTTGTTATATAATCAATAGCAGTACAGCTGGATATTGATTAATCATTAATATTACCAAACTTTTGGTTTTTTTCATCGTGCTGTTACTTCCTGCTATTTCAGTGTCTATTGACTTTTTGACAACAGAGAAGCTGGTAGAAGGAAGAGTGGTATGAACTGAATTATGTTCATAGCAAATTCATATGTTGAAATTCTAACCCCTAGTATCTTAGAATGTGATTGTATCTGGAGATAGGGTCTTTAAAGAGGTAATTAAATTTAAATGAGGTCATAAAGATGGGGCTCTATTACAATATGACTGGTGTCCTTATAAGTAGAAGAAAAAACACCAGGGATATGCATGCACAGAAGAAAGACTATGTGAGGACACAGTAGGAAGGACACATCTGAAAACCAAGGAGAGAGGCCTCAAGAGTAAGTAAACTTGGGATGGCCGGATGGCTCAGTTGGTTAGAGCACAAGCACTGAACAGCAGGGTTGCCAGTTCAATTCCCACATGGGTCAGTGCGCTGCGCCCTCCACAACTAGATTGAAGACAATGAGCTGACGCTGAGCTTCCAGAGGGGTGGCCGGATGGCTCAGTTGGTTAGAGCGCTAGCTCTTAACAATAAACTTGCCAGTTCAATTCCCACATGGGATGGTGGGCTGCGGCCCCTGCAACTAAAGACTGAAAAAGACTGAAAACGGCGAATGGACTTGGAGCTGACCTGCACCCTCCACAACTAGACTGAAGGACAATGACTTGGAGTTGACGGGCTCTGGAGAAACACACTGTTCCCTAATGTTCCCCAATAAAAAAAAAAAAAAGAGAGAGAGAGAGAAAGTAAACTTGCCAACACTCTGATCTTGGCCATTCAGCCTTCCAAACTGTGGGAAAATAAATTTTTGTTGTTTAAGCCACCAAGTCTATGCTATTATGGCAGCCATAGCAAACTAATACAAGGGGAAGGACTGAAATGAGTTAACATGATTGTTGATATGTAAATTTTTATAAAATCTAGGCTTTGGAATATGTGATTTATGGAATATTTATTCAGTGGTTTGTAGTACTGTTTTATCTGTAGTTTAAAGTCTTATGGTTTACTAGAATCTTGGAAGTGACCTAGCCCCGAACTGTTAAGATGCTTAGATTACAGTTTGGCATCCCTGACAAGTGACCATTTAACTTTTGCTGAGAATAGCTCTAACAATGGGGAACTTTTAACTTCCCAAGAAACTGCCATTTTGATGCTATTTATCAGTTGGAAAACATGTTCTTATATTGATTTGGCATCCTTGTGGCATAGACCACCGGTTATCTCATAATATTTGCTTTCTTATCCTTTTCCAGTGGTAGAACCCTGATTATTGACCAGATTCATGGCTACCTGGACTAAAGATATATTTCCTAGCTTCCCTTGTAGCTGAGTATAAATATACTACTAAGCTCTGGCTAATGGAATATAAACAGAATTTAACATACATTCTAAAAAATGGAGGGGATAAACGACTTTCTCACCCCCTCCCTTCTTTTTTCTTCCCTGCTGGCTAGAATGTAGACATGATGGCTCAGAGTTGAGCAACTAACTATCTTAGACCATGAGGTAGAAGGCAAAAGCCTGGGTCTCTGATTGTGGAATCTTCCAAAGAGCCTGAACTGTTAATTTCCAGATTCTGTTTACTTGAGAGAAACAAAATTCTCTCTTCTCTAAGATGGTTTATTTTTTTAGGTTTTGTGTTATTTATAGCTAAACCTACTTCTAATTGTTTAGCTAACTTCTCTAGTTTTTACTCACATATCCTTGATTTACTCTTGTGAATTACATAGTACAGAACAAGTCTAATTCTGTTTATACATGAAAACATAATGCTTGAAGACAGTTATCCTATTCTCCCTAGGTCTGTAGACTAAGTATAAGGATTGATTTCACAACTGTTCCTCAAAAGACAAGATTTCAAACTCTCTGACCCTCTTGATTACTCTCCTGGGGTTCTGATTTACTCAGACATTCTTTATTTCCATAAATTGAGAGTTAGCTGCATTGTACATATTTCATAGTACCAGGAATGATACAAGTCAGAAAATAATACCAGTCTTGAGTGTAATAAAAGGAAATATTTGGTAGTGAGTGACCTGAAACTACCTTAGAAATAATTTCCATAACAGAACAGATTTTTCAATTTATTCTTACTCTTTAAATCACAGATCTCAATTGTACTAATAGATGAATCAGTTTGTGTTTCTTATCCAATAATGTGTATCAATATCTGACGATTGAAGTCACCAAGGAGGAGAGAGAATCTTCCATTATTGCTGGGCAGAAGTAGGTATGTTAATAGGTAATTTGTTTTTGACAATTCTGCAGCTGGTCTTCTAGTTTATGTGGTGAAAGTTAAGCTGGATGGCCAACTTGAGCAATTTGCTGCAATCTGTAGTGTGGGAAACATTTTTCAAATGTTGTCTTTTTACTTTTGCAAGGATGACTTCTCATAGGCTTGAACAAAAATGCCTTTGTAATGTGCACATCCTGGGTCTGCGTCAGCCGTCCAAGAGTATTTACTGAGGACTTAAGTTGTATACATAATGTATTCCATTGGGTTTAAAGGAAGGAGAATATAGAATTCTTGCCCTTAAGAAGTTTGTGTGTGATTATAGTATTTTTGATAATAGTCTGAGAGGATTTAAAAGAAACCCAAAAAACTAAATAATGTCAGTAACATATAAACTATATTAGGACAGGGATCAGATCTGTTTACTACGACTTTATCCTAGTGCCAAGCACAGTGCCTGTTATACTTGATGGACTCATGGCATATTTTTGGTTTGTTTTACTTTAGTTTTATGTCTTGTGCTTGAATGCAATAGGGATTTTAAATTACACCTCCCTGATTCAATACAAAGTGCAACAAACACTGGTAAAAATAATATCTATTTTGATCAGTGTCTATATAATGTAATGCACAAATGGAGATTTAGCAATATTTAGTTGACCCAACTAACCTGGCAAGCTAGTCCAATTTCCTAATGATATATCTGACAGTCTGAACAGGTATAAATAAACATGTATTAAAACTTCATCTGTTTTAGCATAAGTTGGTAACTACAATATTTCCACGGGGACAGGAAAGACAGTTTGGGGAACATAATCAATAATGTAAAGATTTTGTAAGGTGTTAGATGGACACATGTCTTATTAGGGAGACCACTTCATGGACGGGGTAGATACTTGACCACCACTGTACACCTGCAGCTGAAGCTGAATAATATTGTATGTCAACTATAATTTAATATATATGTATTGTCACAGGATATGGAGTAAAGCATAGGAAATAGAGTCAATGGAATTGTAATAGATACATATGATGTCAGAGGGGCAATAGTTTGGGGGAGCGGGATTATCACTTTTTGAGGGGTGTAAATGTCTATTACATTGTTTTGTACACCTGAAACATAAAAAAAATAAATAAAATAAAAATAAGAAATATATAGGTGGATAGATAATAAAATAAAATAGGCCATGAAAAAAACACCTCATTAAATATACATCAAATATTAAAATAAAAAAACTTCATCTGTTTTAAAGGCAAAATATGGGATGACATAATAAAAGGTCATGTGTAAGTAGAGAAGAGAATAGACAGCAGGATTAAGCCCGGAAACACTCAAATTTTAGAAGGTGAAGAAAGGAGTTATTAGAAGATGTAAGAGAATTGTGGCAGGATTGCATGACTGCATTAAGGATGAACTGTCTTGAATTTAAGATAAAATAAAAAGTCATCAAAGTACAGTCCTCTTGCCAACCATATTCAGCTGTCCCACTGCAGGTGCAGAAGCAGCCTTTGATGTAAAAGTATTATCAATCAGACAAAATGATAATCTTTGTATATTAAGTGAACTGATGTCAGAGACTGTAAATTGCAGTCATGCCTACAACAGAGAGTGAGTAGCATTTACTAATTTAAAGTGTCTTTTTTCTTTAGCATTACTATTTGTTTCCACTCATCTCCTGCTGAGGAAAATGGCTTAGATTTCTCACTTTCCTCCCTATTATCTGTTACTATGAAATATGGGGTGTCCTTTCATTTCAAATATAATTATTGCTGAAAATTTCAAAAACATGAAAAACTGTATTTGTAGAAGTGGATATATACTTAAATGAGATCAATTATGCCTTGTCAAAAGTGGAAAGAGATTTGGGAATATCGCTAGAAGTGCTGTCCCTTTGTTTGCAATAGTATTGGTATTTTCCATTGACCACCCCCATACTTCACTCCCCTCGCAACTGATGCATCATCTAACTTTCTCATCTATTCTCTGTGCTCAGGACGTTGTCTTCTGTACACTCTATTACTTGGTCCCCTTGTCTTTATTAATATAATAAAATTTGAATTAGTTAATATTGAAAAAAAAACCATCTGTTTAAATTTTGTGTCTGTAGAGTCAAAGACATTCTCTAAACTACTTTAGTAGTGTCTACTACTAAAATGAGTTAATTATGGATTTGTATTTTTCAATTTTTTGAGATAATTTTAGACTTATGGAAGAGTTATAAAATAGTATAAAAAGTTTCCATATTCCCTTCAGCCAGCTTCCCCTAATGTCAAAATCTTCCACACCAGAGCACAACAGGCAAAGTAATGAAGTTAATAGTTATATAATAAGAGTATTCACTAAACAAAAGACTGTTTTGATTTTACTAGTTTTTCAGTTAGCATCCTTTTTCTTCTAGGATCTAATGCAGGAACCCACATGCAATCTGTGACAGTACCTCAGTCTTTGTTTGAATCTTATGATCTTGAGACTTCAGAAGGGTACTAGTTATGTATTTTAGAGACTGTTCTATGGTTGTCCTGTTAATGTCTTATTGATGATTATATTGAAATTATGCAAATACTCTGTTTTAGTATTCATCAGTGGATCTTGCCTATAGCAATTAGTACTGTGATATTCTAATGGTTATTTTCTATTCCCTCCTCATTCCTTGTACATTTATGAGTTGGAAATAAACAAAGAATTGTTATCTCTTATGTTCCCTTTGTTTGTGAATAAATATTTTTAGGTAAAAAAAATCTTACATCAGGGGTATTTCTTCTACTCTTTCGATTATAAGCCAATATTATTGTTATATCTTTTGTTGCTCAACTTGATGTAGATATTGCCATTTGGGGTACTTTCAGGTTGGCTATTGTATCCTTTCTGTATGCCCCCATCACATTTTTTTTTTTTTCACTTTTTGGCACCACAAAATGCTCCAGGCTCCTCTTGTATTTTACCTCTTCCAGTCTCAGAATCAACACCTTTTCCAAGGAGCTTTGCTTCATATTCTTAGAGAATGGTACTTAGAAATCAAGATCTGGATACTAAGTTTGCTAATTCCTCCTGGGGTGTCACTGTATCTAGGCCTTCTCAGTTGAACTAGAAAACATATGTAGATATAGTTACCTGTGCATGTACACATTTATATTTATTTTTTATCTCTCTATCTCTATGTTTTTTAAAAAAGTGCATGAATTCATACTGAAATGTTTATATTCATCGTATTGATGTGTTCATACTGAAAGAAAACAGAGCTCATTCTAGCCTTCCCCTTTATTTATAGCATCTTTCTCTGACAGTGAAAAACCTAGCTCCTAATGCTACAATACCTTTACTTACTTATTCAATTCTATCATTCATTTAAAGTAGTTTCATGATTACTAATTGATATCCCTGGGGACAGGGGTGGGGAACTTAGCAACTAAAATACGGAAGTACAATGTTTGTGTACAGTTCTGTATTTATCTTACCATCTCTAGTCAAAACAATTTTTTTCCAGAGTTACTTAGGTCAACTCCTTTATTCTCTACCCCCTTCAGTATGGTTATGTGATATGTTATATTATTAGATTAATTTGTCACAATTTGCATTCACTTTTGGTTCCTCTCATGTCTTAGTTGATTTTAAAAAATTACATACAGTAAAATTCATTTTGTGGTGTACAGTTCTATAAGTTTTGACAAATGAATAGACTTATGTGTATGCCACAACAGTTCTTTATATAATCGTTCTATCACCCCCCAAATTCCCCGTGCTGCTTCTTTGTAGTCAACCCACAAATGTCTGTTTTATAATACTACTAGAAAATTGAGTTTTTGAGAGCATCCTTTTCTGCCCCCATTTTTGCATTTTAAGTGCTTATAGTGCTAAGTTTACACTCAATGAATATTTGTTAAATAGTCTGTTCCCTAACAGCTAGTATAGAACTGGCACTAAAAAAGTTTTAAGTGAATGAATAAATGAATGATTCAGTGGATGTCAGTTCATGTCACCTTTGTGTGTGTGTGTGTGTGTGCGTGTGTGTGTGTGTGTGTGTATGTATGGCATTTTTGTTTGGAGACCGAATCACTTAATTATTGTTGTTAACAAACCACATTAAAACTCTGGCTTAAAACAATAAGTATTTATTTAGCTAGGAGATTGTAAGTTGACCAGATAGTTCTTCTGGTCTGGGCCAAACTTGACTGATTTGGCTGGGCTCATTCACGTACTGGTGGTCAGCTAGTTGGTCAGCTGAGGTCTTGCAGGTGTGGGTTGGCCTTACTCATCTGTCTGGCTAAGCTAGGCTGGGCTTGTTTCATATATAGTGGTAGAGTTTCAAGGGAATGAGTGGCGATGTACAAGCCCACTTGAGCCATAGGCTCAGAACTCGACAGTGCTCTTGCTGTGGCATTCTAATGGCCAAAGCAAGTCACAAGGCAAGCCCAGATTCAAGAGGTAGGATATAATCTCTACTTTTGGATGGGAGGAGCTTCAATGTCATGTTACCAAGGACATGGATGCAGGGAGAAGTAAAGAATTGTAGTCACTTTTGCAATCAATCACAAAATCTATGCAAAAACAGAGAGTGCCAAAAAACATATATATACATTTTAAGAAAGGAAAAAACTATTAAAATTACAATACTCAATATATACTGGTAACAAAAGATGAATACAAGTCACTTTTGCCTTCTGCAGTTACAAGAGGTGCTCAAAGTGGTTACCCTCAGTGTCCAGATACTTCTGATTGTGGAGAACTACTGCTTGAGCAACGTTGACCAAAGTGTCCACTTGTATACATGTTTTTGGCACCCCGGGATATTTGAAGTCCTCTTAAGTACTCTTAATGTAGATATTAATGCTGCCCTGCCCCCTATTGGTCATGACCTTGCATGTTAATTTTTCTTACCTGCTTCCTCATTCCAGCATTTTTTTTTTTTAAATTTGATTCAGAAAAGCTGTTGTGAGAGCAAAGGCGGAACATTGGCTCTTATGAGGGATTCATCCAGATTAGAAAAAAAAAAAAAATCCATTTGTTAGTCACACTTTCCCACCTTTGCTTACTCTGTTATCTACCCCTTTTGGTTGTACACAATTCTTCAAATCTAAATTCATAAACTCATGAAGAGAGCTAGTGAAATGATCACTGCACCACATGTGATAAAACGAAATTTTCAGAAAATTCGGATCCTAGAACTCAACTATATGTATGCTCAGAATTTAAAGGCTTGATCTTATATCCTCTTCTTTTGGATATTTACTTCTTTATTATCAGGCTTAATTACATGTACAGAACTACTTGTGTAGATTAAATTGTTACATGATATTATTCTGGTATTTGAACTGTTTTCCTCATAGTTACTCCATTGCAAACAAAAATTTTCACAATATTTCCTGTATTGCTTTCCTTCATGGTCCTCACCTCACTCCCAGTGATGGCTTTCATTAGAGTGCAGTCAATTTTACTTTAATAGTTATTCTAAGCATTGGACAGTCATGGTGGATGTATAAGGGCTGACATGTTCCATCACTCTAGGATATTTGAAAAGGAATGGTTAAATTGATGCACCAAAGTTTGATTTTTGCTTTAATACTTTTTGTTGTTTTAAGCAAACTGCTGGGTACAGATGTCTCTAAGTCCCCAGACAGCCTCTGGGAATTTCAGAACATCTTGAATAAAAATGTGTTGGAGGAAAGAAAATGATACCCAGAGTCCAAACAGGTGCATCAGGCAATGTATTTAATTAAGTTCCTAAATTTTGATTGTGCAAAACAAGCCTCAGTAAAAAAAAAAAAGAGTAAAGATGGTGATTTGCAACAATTACAATATATGTGTATTGCTGTCTTTAGGGAACAGTGAATTATTCTAATAAATCCTACATCTATCGTGGAGAAAGAAATCCTCTTTAACTAAATTTAATAGTATTAGTTTAGCGGCAAATGATATTAAAATGACTGAACATTTGGGAATAAAAACAAAAATACCCTACACTTAAAGTCTTTTAGTCATTTGCTAAAAAGCTAATTCTTTCTTATTATAAAACCACCCAGGAATTTTACCTTTAGGAAAGGAAGGGGAAAAGGTAATTGAAGCATCATGGAAGTCAGTTATATCAGAGCAGGAATTTTTCACACTGGACTCTAGGGATCTCTAGGGTGTCAGGTCTCAGAGCTGTCATGTGGGGCTCATGCTGGTGAGGACCCACCTTGCTCTCCCCATTATTATTTACTATCACCATCCTCAACCTAGGATGTTTGGAAAAGTTCTAAAAAAAGCAGAAAGAAAACTAGTATCCTGGAGTATCAAAAAAGAAAATAATAAGGGCTGAAGTCACAGTAGGCCCTTGATTTACTGGGTCTAAGTGTTCATTATTTTAAAGGTGGATAAAGCCAGAAATATGGGACAATGTCGTACAAATGTAAACCAGAATATGGCCGGGATGTGCATATGTTTATAATACCTTTAATTCACATGTTTGAATTGTCCCAACACTCAAAATAAGGGTGACTATAAAATCAATGCTTGTATTTTTCATTTCTGTATGATTCATTTGGTTCTTTAAAAAAATACTAGATCTTATTTTGATTCTATCCTTTTGATTCTAATGTGTGATTCTTTTTATTCCACATTTTATTTCTTTAATATTAAGCATATTTATTTTACATTCTGTGTAAATTTATAATAATTGTCTAAAGTTTATAGGAGTCTAATTGTACTATTTGGTGTTTCTGCTGATTCTCTTTCACAGGAACTTATTTCCTCATGTGCAATTTTGGATTGTGAGATTATATGTGGCTGGGCTTTATTTTTGGAAAACCAGTAAGGCCTGGATTAAAGTTGTGCTTGCTTCATCAAGTGTCCCAGCATGCCAAGTGCCCTTTAGATTAATTTTCAGTCTGGAGTTTCCTGGACCACAGAAGTAACATAAATTTGAACTTCAAATCTGTACAAAAAAAGGACTGTAGCTACAAATGCTCAGGAGAGATTTTTTTCTTCCCTGCACTCAGAGCCTAAGCTGAAACAATTTCCTTCATTTTTTTTTGTTGATGGAAAGAGTTGTTTTTGTTTTTTCTGGTCCACTTTTTCACTAAGGTTGTAGTCCTGCTGATGTCCAAAATTTATGTTGGGATTCTCAATTCTAATGCCACACCTTTGCAGGTGCAAGGAGCAGTAAGCACTCTCCGAACTTCTGTCACTTCTGGTTTCTAACTTTTGCTTTGAGTCCCTGGGGACTTCTTTGTGTGTGTGTGTGTGTGTGTGTGTGTGTGTGTGTGTGTGTGTGTATACATTCAGCTAAACATGTAGAAGGGCATTTGTTATCATCTATGTGTTTTTTATTTTTTTAATTTTTTTAATTTATTGGGGTGACGGTTGTTAGTAAAATTACATAGATTTCAGGTGTACAATTCTGTATTACATCATCTATAAATCCCATTGTGTGTTCACCACTCAGAGTCAGTTCTCCTTCCATCACCATATAATTGATCCCCCTATCTATGTGTTTTGTATTGGGAAGCTTTTCAGGATGTCCTGTCCCTGGTATTTCCTTCACATGGAAGTCAGTCAAAATCTAATAGCACTGTTTTCAGCATGTTTAGAAAAAACAGTCATGGTACATGTAAGACTGTTTATCTTAGAATCATGAAGAATATTGGGTTCCGGTGAGGGGTGGATGAAAGTGGGTGCTGGCTCTTGGCCACTCTCAAATATCCAATTCTCTACTCTTTTCACTCAACAGCTGGTAGTCAGCCCTTCCCAAAGGACATGGTCAGACAGAGCAACTGGTATACCCAGGGGTGCATTAGCTTACTCTGAAAATAACTAGCTGCCCGAGGAGTACAAATCATAAACATGAAAGACAACTGTGGTGGCTACAGTTAGTTTTCTGCAAAATTAATTCTCCCTTTCTTGCCAACTTAGACATTTCCAAACTTCCCTTTCACTTAGTTAGGTGTAGCCAGGTGATTAAGTTTTCATCAATGGGATTTAAGCAGAAATGATTTATGCTATTTCCATTCTTGAATCTTAAAGTATTGGGCTTGCCTCCTGCAGGCGTTCTTTCCCCCTCCACTGGCTCGGAATTTGACTTAGTAGCAACCCATCTTCAACCATGCAGATGGTTGCAGTGATCTGAGGGTGGCTGAGCAGAACAAGGGGAAGAATCTGCTCTTTTGAATGGTCACATGGGGCAGAGCTGCCCCACAGACCACTGCTTTCCCCAGAGCTGTTACATAAGAACCACAAATGTTCCTTAAGCCACTATATTTTGGGGGTCTTTCTGTAATAGCCATTTAGCCTTATCCTAAGTAATGTAAAAACAAATTGAACAATATATGTGTATCTTATATGATGTAAAGCAGATTATTGAAGCAGAATTACCATGAATTTATAAGAAGCATGGTAAATATACTTGAGGAGAGTTACAAAATGAAATAATAAGAAATAGTAAAAAGGTAGAAATGTTAGGTATCAAAATGACTTGCTTTTTCAACTTTCTCTGAAAGTCACAAGTCCCTGTGAAGGCACAGGTACCTCTCATCTATTCTCTTTCCTCCTTTCCCAACTTGTTGCTATCTCTTATTTGCTGTCATTTCCTCTTCTGTTTGTCCTTGTGAGTTTATGTCTTCTATATTCCTTTGCTGTCATTTTAGGAGGAAACATAAAAAAGGCAAATGTGTTCATATTTCATGTTTAATGGGTTCTTATAGATCTTGTTTTGGAGTCATGAATGCTTCCTACGTATTTGCGTTTTCCATAGTGTAAGTTGCTTTTATAAAATGTAAAATTTGTAAATATTTGTTGGAAATTAGATGATGGCTAACTAAATTATGGTGTCCATGTATTGGAATATTATGTGGTCATTAGAAATGATGTTTATGAAGGGTTTTTAATGGCGAAAAATATACGTTATTATGTTAATTTTAGAAACTCATACAAAATTGTATATACATTATGTAGCATATATTTATGTAATGTATGACATAAGATATACACAGGATAAAGATCAATAGAAAATGTGACAAACTATTTTGTTGTATCTAGGACCTGGGGTTACCTTTCTTACTTAGACTTTCCTGATTTTTCCGCAAATGTTTATTATAAACAGTAAAAATCAAATTTTCATTGAATTTACTGAGACCCTTTTAAAACACCTCCTTAGATAATTCACCTCTATTAAAAGTTTGTAGATAAATCATATATTTTTCTTAGACCCTGTACAAAATTTGTAGCTCTATGATATAAATTGGTAAACTACAGCCTTCAGGCTAAATATGGCTTGCTCCCATTTTTTTAAATAAAGTTTCACTGGAACTCAGCCACACTCATTCATTTATGCGTTCCCATGGCTGCTTTCATGCTATAATGGCAGAGTTGAATAGTTGTGACAGAGACCATATGATCTGCAAGACCTAAAATATTTACTCCTGGCGGTTTATAGAAAATGTTTGCTGACCCCTGGTATAGAGGAAGAATTGCTTTGTCACGTCTTACACACAATATACATATGCACCTGTTCCAAAGTATCTTGCTAAAGGTCTTCTAAGATAAGCTGATCTTCTCCTCACAATGCTGCAATGGATTATTCTTAATTTTTACTAATTAGAAAGCATTTCAATTTAAATCAATTCAGCAAACAGTTAGAGAGACCCCACTGTGAACCTATACATTAAGCTAGTCATGATGGTATGTGGGTTAATAATGGAATAAAGCAAAAAACAGACATATTATAGCCATAAATTGTTCACAATTTAGTTTGGGCGTAATGAATGCTCTGACTTGATCATGTAGCTTCCAAAGAATTGACTTCTGGGTGATTTGTGTTCTTATCTAATGGACAGAGTAGATTTACGTGTTGGATACAAACTCTTGTGCTGATAGAACGTTTGCCTGTGCATGTAGGTAGCCATGTGCATATTGTTGTCGGCTGGACACTTTCTGAACACTCTGTCTCACTTTCTCCAAAGCACTGTCCCTAATGACCTTCCAGGGTATCTCCTTTCAGGCTGAAAGTTCCCAAAAGTAGAAACCTAATGGGGAGTTACTGCTAGAATATGCTCCAGGAGGGCAGAGACGCACCTGTCTTGCTCAAATCTGTATTTCTTTTATCTAGCAATGTGACTTCTAAGCATAGTAGGTGCTTAATAAATACCTGACCAACAAATAGATACATCAGTGAATGAATGAAAGGATCTGGCTAGTCTTTTTCTTTTAGTATGCTACCAGAATTTAGATATAATTCAGGAACAGATACTGGGCTGGCACAGAGGGTCTTATTAAAAACAAAGTGTGCAATAGAAGACAAACTATTATGTACATACTTTTTTCCCCCAGAGTGGACCTGTATATAAAACTATTGTGATAAGCTTAATGTAATACCAATAATGATTGTTAATTTAACTAATACTGGTATTTGTGTGGTGCTTAATGTTTCCCAACATGGCAACTTCATCTGCCCTTATAATTTAATAAAAGACAAATAGAGTTGAACTCAATTTATTCAATTTAACAGACATCTTAAAATATCTACCACATAAAATTAATCCTGATGTGCCATGCTCAGAAATGCAAATTTAGAAATGATGTCAGAGACCTTCTAACGTGTTAGTTTATTTCGAGTAAGATAAAGTCTAAGTCATCAGTTTCTAGAACAAGCAAAGGATTGTGAGTTTTGGAAGCAACTCTAACTTGTTTTTTAGCAGGAATCCAAATACAATCACAACATTAGGAAGACAGTCCATTTTACACAGATTTCAAAGGATATTGTGTTGTTTTGTATTCCCAACTTGTCGTCTGATTTAGAACTACTACTGCTGAGACTTGGCTGAGATTCCTTATCTAACCTCAGACTGTGTTGTAACAATTTCTCACATTGTAGCTTGCGTTGTACAGCTAGCTGACTTGATCTGACACTTGACTATTTCTGGAAAAGCCCAAAGCTCAACACATACGAGAGAGAGAGAGAGAGAGAGAGAGAGAGAGAGAGAGAGAGAGAGAGAGAGAGAGAATTATAGAGCAAACATTTTTTTCTATTAGATAATAAAAACTTTTTAGAACTGGAAAAGTCTTAGAAATTAGATCATTCAAGTCATCTTTAGTAATACTGCCCTGATAGGGAATAATCCAGGTTTGATGTGATTTAAATTTATAAATGCGTGAGAACCTATTGTATACCAGATGCCTTCAGGTACCATTATTTCATTTATAAATCCAGTGATAGAAAATTTCTTATGTCATCAAAAGACTGTTTCATAGTCTTGTAGCCTGAGTTATTAAAACATTGTACTCTATGTTGTGTATTCATATATGCCTTCCTGCAAATTTCAACCATTGATCCTAGTTCTAATAAACTGAACTCTTCTGAAAAGTGGCAGATGTTCGTATAGTTGAAGACAGCTACCATGTCCCCCTTGAATCCTGAATAATCCCAAACTCTGGGGCTCCCTAGAACAATTCGAAAACCAGTATGAAATGGATATATTGAATTGCACATTTTCATATTTTTCTTTTTTTGATGTATTAAAAGAATGTCTTTTTAGCAAGTCTTGAAGATTTTAAATGAAAAAACATTTCTGATATTGTGAAAACAATAACGCTACCCTGTTTCCCCGAAAATAAGACCTAGCCGGACAATCTGCTCTAATGCGTCTTTTGGAACAAAAATTAATATAAGACCCGGTTTTATTTTGCTATAATATAAGACCTGGTCTTATCTAACACAATATAATATAAAGCCAGGTCTTATATTAATTTTTGCTCCAAAAGTTGCATTAGAGCTGATTGTCCGGCTAGGTCTTATTTTCAGGGAAACACAGTATCATCAAATATTCACCCATTTTAAACATCAATAAGCAGGTGTAGTAGCACTTGCTTACATCATGTATGCCCAATTCTACTTTATAACCCTCGTTTACAATTATTCCTCTGTGACATCTAAGATAGGCCTCGAATTGTCACTGACCCAGATGCTGTTCTCCTTTCTTTTTCCTTTAATTAAAAAAAAAAAACATGTTGGAAACCAGTGAAACCGAGTGTGTCCATCATCATGGTTACAAAGAATAGTAAAATCTGATCACACAACTTTGGTAAAGGAAGGAATTTTTAGGAGGGCAGGTGATTCTGCTTCTTCCACAGTCAGTGAGTGTTAGGTGTGAGTTTGCTGTTCCCTGTGCGGGTCTCAGTAATCCTGTCTCTCCTAGTGTGAGCCTCTCACTGATTGTAACTCTGGTATTTAAATATTCATGCTTGTCCAACGACTCTTAAACACAAGCCAACTCTGCTGTTGGGTTCCTAGCAGAGGAAATAATCATTGGAGTCAGTGCAAGAAGTGCCTGTGTTGAACTTACTGAGACATGTCACTTTACTTTCTGGTTGATTTGTGGGATTTATTTAGTTTTGGTATTTATTTTTGGTATTTCCTCCTGGTTTTGACTTTAAAACTTATCCACAATTAGATAAAATTTAGCCTACAGGCTAATGATGGTTTTTTTCTTTCTTTAAATGAATAGTTAGGGAAGCCTTCCCCAAAATACTTGATTGGGGGGAAATTTTTTTAAATAGAGAGCCTAAGAAAGGATGAGACGAACACTGCGTCAGCTGCTGCGTAATGGTTAGCCAGACTGAGAAGTAGAAATGCAAGTATTAGAAGCCCATTCAAATCAAAGGGAGAGGCTTTGACGTTAAGCTTAAAGCATTTATAAGAAGAACTGAAAATTTTTCTACACAAAGGCAAAAATATATGCATCTGTGGAAATCTCAGCATGTTCCTCGGGAAGCTACTCTCTACTGGACAGGTCTGTGTGATACAGACTTCCAGAAGCAATACGCCAAAGTGGTGGCTCCAGGGAAGTTAGAAGGAAGGTACTAAAAAGCAAGCCCTTTTAATCCTTCCATGTTATTTCCTTTTGGGATTGGTGTGTTTCCCAGAAACTTAGTGCTTCTCTGAGTGGGGAATGGAGAGATGCAGTAGTCACTTTACTTGTCATTTGCATTTTTTTTGCATATAGGAATTTGAGACATGAGAGTGACAAGGAGAAAATATAGGAGAGAGAAGTATTGTTGAATGCTGAGCACTGAATTGAGTGAATGTTACTGTTCAACTTCAGGTATGTTAACCTAGTGATTTTAAATAAAAATACTTTTGGTCTTTGTTCATCATTTATCTACACAATAGGCACCAGATTTTTAAAGGAAATGAAGTCTTTATGTTTTAAATATACACATTAATGTAGTAGGAGACTACCAATATTTTCTCTTTTGTTTTCATTTTTATATAGCAAGTACTTAAACAGTGTTTACTAATTATCAGACACTCTTCTAAGCACTTGACAGACATTAATTCATTAATTCTCATAACAACCTCATGAGGTAGGTCCTGTTATTATGCCCATTTTACAGATGGTATAAGTGAAGTATGAAGTGGTGAAGTCACTTGCCCAAGGTCATATGGCTGGGAAGTGGCAAGGCCAGGCTTAACCTCTTTTGTTTAACACCAGAATGCCAAATAAATATTGTTTTAAAATGTGTGCCCTGATGAAAAAATGGTTGAGAAGTACTGTTCTAAAGAACAAAAACAAAATAAAGCAAAATACAAAAATCCTACTACTACAAAGAACTAAAAAATTAAAATTTAATCAATACATTTAAATGCATGGCTGATATCACAGGAAAGTAATCACTAAGTTCTAGAAATTACCCTTAGTGGTGAGCCCAATAGCTGATGCACAGCTATGAGGTGAGGCGGTGGGAGATATATTGGGTAGCAGAGATTACGAATCATGGTAATCTAAGGACTTTATTTCTGTTGCTCAAATGAAGACAACAGATTAAGATTTGGGCCTGTCCAAAGAGGGGCGTTGAAACTGAAATCTCCATATAATGTTAGGATTCTCAAAAGGCTACAACTTCAGTGAAAGTAGGAATAGCAAACAAAACAAAAACCTGCCACTTGCTTTAGGCCTATACTCTAGGTGGAATAAAAGAGCTCTGTTTAAAATATGTCGCAATGACTTGTGCTTCATGTGAATGTGAGTGTTAAACCTCCAAGCCAAGAAACATACAGGTCTAAAGTAATTGTCCATAATGCAGCAAAAAGAGTTACATGTTGGAAATTATCAAAGACGGATGGAGGATAAAATGAGAAGGTTCACCCTATGCCTAATAGGAATTCCAGAAAGAAAGAGTAGAGGTAATGGGGAAGAGTTTGCCAGTTTTCTAATAAGTCCGTAGGGTGATAAATGAAAATTTTCTCATATTTAGATACATCACAGTAAAACTACAAAATATCAAAGATCAAGAGAGAAATTTATAAACAAAGACAGAGAAAAGAGAGATTATCTGTAAAAAATTCCAACCAGATTAAACTGTAGACTTCTCAACAGCAACAAGTCAGAAGATAATAGAAAGTCTACAAAATGATAAAAGTAATTAATCATCAACTTAGAAATATATATCCAAATAAGTTCCTAACTATCCAAGAGTTAAGGAAAATATATATTTTCAAACAAACAAACAAACTACTACAGCAAGAAGGAAATTTAAGATAAAGGACTAAGAGATAAGAAAGTTGAGCACATAAATTTGTAAACTTGTCTTTTAATCTAGTAGATATAATAAATGTCAAATAATTTGTGAAAATTACTTCAAAAAAAGTAGAAATAAATTGCTTTTGTACTTATCCTACAAAGGGAGGAAAGAACAGAATTAAAGCATTTTACAATTCTATACTTATTTGTTTTTATAAATCCTCTTTGGTTAAGTCTCTGCTCCAGTCTCTAGCCCATTTATACATTCTGGGTACAAGTCGTTTTTCAGATATTTGATTTACAGTATTTTCTCACAGGGTGTAGCTTATCTTTATTTTTTTGTAACTGTTTTTTTGTAGAGCAAGCGTTTTAAATTTTGATGAAGTCTAATTTATCAATATTCTTTCTTTCTTTTATGGATTGAGCTTTTGGTGTTATATCTAAGAACTCTTTTCCTAATTCCAGATCACTAAACTTTTCTTCTCTGTTTTCTTCTAAAAGTTTTATAATTTTGCGTTTGATGTTTAGAGCTGTGATTCATTTAGTTTTATTTTTGTATAATTTGTGTCATTTAGGTTGAGATTAAAATATGGCATATAGATATCTAACCATTCCATCATCACTTGTTGAAAGACTGTCCTTTATTCCTTGAATAGCCCTTGAATGTTTTGTCAAAATTGATGAGAAAAACTTTATGTGGGTCTATTTCTGTATTTTTTGTTCTGTTGCATTGATCTATTCATATATGTCTGTCCCTTCAACAGTACCACACTTGCTTAATTACTGTTGTTTTATAGTTGTCTTAAAATTGGGTAGTATGATCCCCTCAACTTTTTGTTTTTGTCTATTCTAGTTCTGTTTATAATACACTTGATTACGAGCTCTGACAATTAAGTTCACGAACTTGTTATGCTGCCGTTGCTAACCTTTTTTTGATATCCGAGGGATTCTGTATCATGAATTTGTACCAACTGGACAAACAGTTAACCAAGTTTACTATTTGGACGCGCTGAAAAGGCTGCATGAGAAATTTAGATGACCTGAACTTTTTGCCAATAATTCATGGCTCTTTCATCATGACAATGAACTAGCTCACAGGACAGTGTCTTGTTTTAGCGAGTAAACAAATAACTGTATTGAACACCCTCCCTACTCCCTGATCTGCCTCCCAATGGCTTCTTTCTTTACCCAAAGATAAAGAAAATATTGAAAGGAATACATTTTGGTGACATTCAGGACATCAAGGGTAATATACTACAGCTCTGATGGCCATTCCAAAAGAAGAGTTCTAATATTGCTTTGAAGGGTGGACTAGGTGCTAGCATCAGTACATAGCTTCCCAAGGGGAGTACTTCAAAGATGACCATAGTGATATTCAGTAATGAGGTATGCAGCACTTTTTCTAGGATGAGTTCGCGAACCTAATTGTCAGACCTCATATATTACTATAATGCATAATCTGTATATCACATTGTGTGTTCACTATCCACAGTCCATTGTCCTTCCTTCACCATATATTTGACCCCCTTTACCCTCTGGGAACCACTTTGTTGTCTGTGTCTATGAGTTTTTTTTAAATTATTAAATTTATTGGGGGTGACAATGGTTAGTAAAATTACACAGGTTTCAAGTGTACAATTGTATAATGCATCATCTATATATCACATTGTGTGCTTACCACCCAGAGTCAGTTCTCCCTCCCTCACCATATATTTGACCCCCTTTACCCTCTTTTACCATATCCCTCTACCCTTACCCTCTGGTAACCACTAAACTGTTGTCTGTGTCTATGAGATTTTGTTTCTTTGTTTGTCTTGTTCCTTTGTTTCTTTCAGTTTTATATCCCACATATGAGTGAAGTCATATGATTCTTGACTTTTTCTGTCTGACTTATTTTACTTAGCATGATAATCTCAAGATTCATCCATGTTGTTGCAAATGGCTGTATTTTATCTTTTTTATGACTGAATAATACGCCATTGTATAGATGTACAATATCTTCTTTATCCAATCATCTATCGAACACTTCTATTGTTTCCATGTCTTGGCCACTTGAATAATACTTCAATGAACATATATCTTTATGGATAAATGTTTTTAGACTTTTTGGGTAGATGCCCAGAAGAGGGATTGCTGGGTCATGTGGTAATTCTAGTCTTAATTTTTTAAGGAAACTCCATACTATTTTTCCACAGTGGCTGTACCAATTTACCTTCCCACCAGCAATGTATGAGGGTTCCTTTTTCTCCACAATGTCTCCAACACTTGTTATTACTTGTCTTGTTGATAATATTCATTATAGCAGGTGTGAGGTGGTATCTCATTGTGGTTTTGATTTGCATTTCCCTAATAGCTAGTGAAGTTGAACGTTTTTTCATATATCTTTTGGCCCATTTGTATGTCTTCTTGGGAGAAGAGTCTGTTCAGGTTCTCTGCCCATTTTTTTAATTGGATTGTTTGTTTTTTGTTGTTGTTGAGTTGTACGAGTTCTTTATATATTTTGGACCCTTATTGGAGAAATTTTTTGCAAATGTCTTCTCTCATTTGTAAACCCTTTTTGTTTTCAAAAAGAAAGCTTTTTGAGGCCATGCCCATGAAGTCTGAGAGTTTTTCTTTAACTTCTCCCTTTTTTCTCCCCAATAATCTCACAACCGCAATGTGAGACTAAAACCAGCCTCATATTACATTTAAAAATTAAATCAATTTTCTAACTATTTCTCTAATCCATATGCATTTCTTCTTTGTCACCAGGACGTCTTCCTTGGTTGTTGTGTGGCTCTGTCTGGTGGATTAGGTGCATCCATGATGTATCCAGTTCATAGCACTCTACATTCCTGTGGACCATGGAATGTTTGAATGCACTTTGTAGTTCTCCTCTGCCAATCTGTAGATCTATGCATGCAGAGGCTGAGTCTGCCTGCTCCCTGTGTCTGTCCTCAGCCTTAGCACAATGCCTAGTCACTACACACTTAGCCCTAGTGAATAGCAGCGGGTGCTCTACATATATCTATGCATTTAATGAATGAATATAGAAAAAAAAAGACAGCTGAGTTGAATAATTTTCCCATAAAATTCAACATTTATAACTACTTAATTTAGACAATAATCTTTTTTTGGTATTTATTATCCATTTTTATTGGAAGTATAAAAAAATCCAATGTATTCAACTTCATAGACATACATTACCAGCCACATTTGCGTTCAACACTTCATTCCAATCTCATAATACTTGCCTCAGTATTGACATTCAATGTTCAATTAAAACATAGGCAGCTTGAACATTCTTAGTGAATTTAAACTTGAACATGCCAGGAGTCGCAAGGCCAATGATTCTCCCTTCTTCACTACAGGAAGCCTGACTTACTAGAAAGTAAGTTGAGGCATGAGAAGGAGGTCATCGTTTTCCTGAATGGAAACTCTTCTAGGTTGCAGCTGGGTGTTTTCATATATCTGTGAGAGCCTACCAAGTAGACATGCATTAGCTTCAATAAGTGGTTATAGTGATGATTCTAATGTATACATGTAAAGTATTCCTGTAAGTTTGGTCCAAAAGACTGTTTAGTATAGTGGATAAAGTGCTGCCCTAAGGGTCCAGTAAGTGCGTTTCATCACTTGGGAAAATCATTCTAAGGTCTCTGCCTTCATTTTCTCTTTTTTAGTGGGTCTGTTGGTACCAACCTTGCAGGGATTAGTGGGGATTAACTGTAGAGGGTCCCAGGAACTCCTTACAAAAGAGTAATATACTTACCCAGAAAATGATTTTTGTACTGAAACTGAATTAAATAGAGTCCAGGTCCACTTTATTTAATGCTTATCTCTTAGGACATTAGCGGCTACAAGGTTGGGACTTTAACATGGTGAAGTATTAAACATACTGGGCTGTATCCACGCAACTGTGGCTCCACAACTGAGTTTTTATGTTTAATCTGGATATTTGGAGTTTTGCTGGATATTTGCTGAGGAAATGCTGACTTAAAATATTTCATGAGTGAGTCATTCATCATCACATGTTCCTGTGAGGAAAGTAAGATATTGTCACCTTCACCTGCCCATTCTTATTTGATAAATGCTAATTGATATTATCTGACTTTCAAATGAATTGTAAGAAGGCGGGTTGGTTACATCCCTTCTTATTAATTTTGGTTGAATAGTTCCGACTTTCACCTAATCTTGATGAATAGCTAGCATCTTACTATCTTTTGTTTGCCTCACTCACACCTCAACACTGTTGGAAATAATGTAAAGGAAAGCTGCCTTCCCTAAACAGGAAGAGCAAAGAAAAACCTAAGGGAGTCAGCACAAAAAAGGTAGAAGAAGAATGAATATAATGTTAATATAAAGGTTCATAGATTCTTGGATATCATAGTAGCCCTCTAGAAATAAACTTGAAGAGGAGTCTGAGAATTCCTATATATTTTCTATTAAAAATACGGATTAATGAAAAATTTGGAGTTAATATTTAATTATAATTGTCATTTTTAAATGAATGTGCACAAATATATAAGGTGAAGCAATCTTTCTTTGTATATTTATGGATTGCCTTAATGATTAATAGACTAATATATTTTAGGAAAACAGATCTCACCTTCCAAATTTTTCTAGTATATCAATCATTTAACTCAAAACCAGTTATTGGCTTTAACAGTTAAAGTATATGCATTGTATAGTAAATAATTTTTATTCCCATAATGGTGGTGTGGTTTTAGTCTTTTGGGACTTTTCCTATTTTAGCAGTAAACCAATGGAAAATATAGTAAGAGTTGACAGCACTGAACTAATTCACCATAATTATTTGTGATGAAGAAATTAACCTCGAGCTAGGCTTGTGACCTGTATGTTTAGGGGCACTGGTCATAAAAGGAAATTGAATTAGCTTTTGCCTATTATTTCTTGATTGCACTATGGTCTTAGCCCTGTTAATGGCTCTGGTCCCTAAACTGTTTAAAAGGAAAGAAATAGCCATGTGGCTAGTGGAGAAGACTGCAGAGCATCTAGAGCTGTCTATAGAAGATAACTTGGGAATTCAGATGGCTGAAAGACTTGACCTGAAATTTAGTTTGGAAGGCGCTCTGAAAAGTCACCCTCAGAAGGCACTTTGTGTCAATCATTCTTTTCCATTAAGCCTACAACATTGTCATATAGGAGCAGTGGAGGTACATCTTAAATTTTTACCAAAAGGCAAGTCAGTGACTTAAAAGCTTATACCAACAACATCACTAACATCAAATTGCCCAGTAGATGAAGGTAAGAATGAAAGCTGTGAGGAATGGAAGCAACAGAGCGCAAGTCATCATACTACCATTTTCTACAGCATCCTAAACTGTGATAAGTACCTGATCATAGCTGTGTCTCAATTTCTAGCCTCTGAGTCAAGTTAGTACCACCTGGTGTGATTTGCAATGACCCCAAAAGACCTGGTGATACCTCATGTTAAATTGTGAAAGATGTTCTTTCTACCAGATATCATCCCTTTCCAAGTCAAAAAGGTTGTTACTTTTTTCCCAGTTCATTTCCCCCCTTCATTTCTGACATTAACTCCGAGCATCTTTGATCATCAGAGGATCTGCTTCTCTTTTACTCACTTCAGCTTTTGCACTTCCGCTTGGGATGTAACAATCAAGCTCTATTCTCACAAAGGAGATTGGGCCCATATATTATGGATTACTCTGGCCATTGCTTTTTCAGTTGTATGGGGTATTGCAGGAACACTGCCACTGGAGTTCTAAGACTTATTTTATGCCTACTCACAAGTTCTGTTTCTAATCCTCATACTGGGTTTTCAATGGACAAGTGAAGGGAAGTAAAGAACAGAGAAAGCATATTATTGATACAGTAATCAGCACGCCTTCCTATATCCTGTCCACCCAAGGTTAATGTAATTTTGGGAAACACTAAAAGCCACAGAACATCATCCCCACCCCACCATGGGCCAGTTTTGCTGATGATAATGTGCGGATTAGCTATTGTCCCGAAAGATGCCTTCTTTGCTTCTCAACTCTATGTTAGTCAAGGATATAGGTTGATGCTAGAGAACTCTAGGTAAAAATGCTTAGGGAAGCTTCAGGGGAATTAATGTGGTAATCTCCAGTTGCTGGGCTAAGCAGCTTGGCTCTAGGAGTGCACGGCAGCACTAGAAGGGAAGATATTTAAAAAAATAATTGTGATCTGCTCTGGAGTCTAATGGGGGCTCTAATGTATTCTAAGCGACCTAATTTTTTTTTTTCTGTTTCTACTAAAACCTGAAGAATACCCCCAAGAATATAAAATCATCTGGTTTCTCTAGCATACATTTGAGATTGGGAGATTACACAGGGTTTTAGGGGGAGACTGAGAGTCTTTTATGCCCACATCAGTCTGCTTCTAAGTATGTGGTGACCTTTTATTGATGCCCCACACTTTTGTTGGGATCGTGGTCAAGAAAAGAGACACATACAAATTCCTATTCTATCTACCTATAGAAGGATATATTAAAGCTCTTCCCTCCTTTTTTGTTTTTTCAACTGAAACTACTGTGACACTAGGGAGGTAGTTGGGCACCACCTGGGATTGTCACTTCAAGAGAAAATAGATGAGAGACTGAGAAAGAAGAAATGGCAGAAAGTAAGAGATGTTGACTTATTCCAAACCTATTGTTTCATAAAATAATTTAAGCCATTTTCTGGGTCAATTTTCCATCTCTCATAGGGAGATACCACTTCCTAGTCATGATTCTTTATGAGAATAGTGTGATATTTATCAATTGCTTATAATGAAACACAGTAAAGAATATCACATAAAACGACACTGTTTTTTTGTTTCTGTATCTTTAAATGGAGAACAGTTGTACGTTATTCAAAAGGTGGTTTTATAGAGTCTAGCTGCCAGTAGACTAAAACTAAATAATTTATCGTGGAATATCCTACCTTTTTGTACTGTCACATCAGTGGAAAGATTTTTCTGACATTTTGAAGAAAAATTAGTTTAGAGGGAATCTCCTAGACAGGTTGTAGTCTTATATTTCAGAGTTGGAATAAACTGGTTTCAACACAGTTGTCTTCGGTGCCAACATAAACCAGGGATAAATTACATCTAATCAGTAAAATGAGTTTAACATCTGGCCTACAGGCTGTTGGAACCAATTAATATTTGCAAGCATATTATCTAAATTTTTAAATGAAGGGCATTTTACATGTTGCATTATAGTAGATTGGGTTCAAGTTAAAAAATAATTCTAACTTGTATAGTGTCTGCAGGAAGGCAAAATTTAAAAAGCAAGAGACATTTTTAGTTAGACTGATACTTTCTATCTTGAAATGTAACTTGGGTGTTATAAAGAAGAGTAAAACACAACACAACTGATAAAAATAATACTGAAAAGGTTGACACAGAGTGTTTTCCGCCTTCTTCCTCCAAAAGCTAACCTCCAAACAAAATCTTAGGCTGAAGTTTTAAACTGCTGGAAATAATTGCCCCTTTCCAAGTACAGATTGCCAAGTGCACAGAGAAAAGTTTAGTCAAAGTTCATTTTCAGGTCATACACCCTGGAACCATCAATCTGGACAACCTCTGGGTAACCTCTTCAAGCCTATGGACTGGAGCGGGATCCTTTGCAGCCTCATTAGAGCATGCAACAATTAATTTGTCTTAAATAGGAAATTAAAAAGTCATGTACAGTGTGGAGAGGAGGTCAAAAAGTGGATCTTAAGGTGCATTCACAACCTCTGTTTGGGAGTCCTCCCAGGCCTGCAGGGAGGTGGGGCAGACTGAGAAGAGAAATAATTGTGTAGGAAAAACATGACAAAAGCTTCATGACAAAAAAGCATACATAAATAGGAGAGAAATTTGACCTGAGAACAAATCACCAGCATTTTTAATGTTGCTCAGGCATGCCTGTCTTTCAGAAGACTTAGGGTGAGAACTCAGGCAAAGATGACTTCACAAATTCAGTGTGTATTAACCCAGAAAATTCACTGTTGTCCTTGAACTTACTTCTGATTGTATCTTAGACTTTATTCATGAACTGGAGATTCTGCCATGAGAAAAAAGGAGAAAAGGTCTGATGTGGAGTCCTATGAGTCAATTCTGTTTGTGAATTCACAGTGAATCGAACCATTGTCTTCTAAGACACAATTTTGACATAATTAGAGAAGTAGAATGGCTAGCATTAGCAATCCACATAGGAAATTTTGAAAAATAGATGAAGTGCTATTTATTTAACAGCAATAGAAGAGTGTCAAGTTCCCAACTACCGTCTTATCCAAAAACTGTGATATCTATCTATCTATCTATCTATCTATCTATCTATCTATCTATCTATCTATCTATCTATCTATCATCACCTGTCTATCTATACACCCATCATTCTACTGTATTTCATTAGTTGGAAGTTAATTTTTACATAGTAAAATAGGAATTAAAAAACCATGACATTATTTGTTATATGTAAGGATGTGATGAATGCAATCAGATTTATAAAGACTTTTGTGGTACATAACAGCATAGTGATTAGACATTTATAAACCTCACAAAGTGATAACCCCAATAAGTCTCCTACCCATCTGACACCATACATAGCCATTACAATACCATTGACTGTATTCCCTACACTGTACTTTACAATCTGTGACTATATATTTTTAAAAATTATAGTTGACATTCAATATTATTTTATATTAGTTTCAGGTGTACAGGATAGTGGTTAGGCATTTATATAACTTATGAAGTGCAAATAAGTCTAGTATCCATTAGACATTATGTATAGTATTTACAATGACTGTAATCTCTGTACTGTATTTCACATCTCTATGACTCTTTTGTAAGTACTAATTTATACTTCTTAATCCCTTCACCTTTCTTACTCATCTACCCAATCTCCCTCTCTCCTAGAAACCATCAGTTCGTTCTCTGAATCTATGAGTCTATTTCTGTTCTGTTTGTTCATTTATTCTGTTCTTTAAATTCCACATATAAGTGAGATCATATGGTAATTGTCTTTCTCAGTCTGACTTATTTAACTTAGTATAATACTCTCTAGGTTCATCCATATTGGTGCAAATAGTAAGATGTTATTCTTTTTTATGCTACAGTAATACTCCGTTGTATATATGTACCACGTTTCTTTATCCAGTCGTCTATTCATGGGCATTTCGGTTGTTTCCCTTTCTTGGCTATTGTGAATAACGCTGCACCAAATATAGGGGCGCATATATGTTTGTGAATTGATGTTTTGGATTTCTTTGGATAAACACCCAGGAATGGAATTGCTGGGTCACATGGTAGTTCTATTTTTAATTTTTTGAGGAAATTCCTTATTATTTTCCATAGTGGCTGCACCAATTTTCAGTTCCACCAATAGTGCACAAGTGTTCATTTTCTCCACATCCTTGCCAACACTTGTTTGTTGACTTAATGATAGCCATTTTGACAGGTTTGAGGTGATATCTCGTTGTTTTTATTTGCATTTCTCTGATAATTAGTGACATTGAACATCTCTTCATATGTCTATTAGCCATGTGTATATTCTCTTCAGATAAATGTCTATTCAGGTCCTCTGCCCATTTTTAAATTGGATTCTTTTTTTTTTTTGGTGTTGCGTAGTATGAGTTTTTTTTTAATATAAATTTTGGATATTAATACCTTATCAGATGTATCATTGGCAAATATCTTCTCCCATTTGGTAGGATGTCTTTTCGTTTCGTTGTTGGTTTCCTTTGCTGTGAAAAAATTTTAAATTTGATGTAGTCCCATTTATTTATTTATTCTTTTATTTCCCCTGGCTGAGGAGATATAGCACTGAAAATATTGCTAAGGGTAATGTCTGAGAGTTTACTTCTGATATTTTCTTCTAGGATTTTTATGGTTTCAGGTCTTACATTTAGATCTTTAATCCATGTTGAGTTTATTTTTGTACATGGCATAATAAGGTGGTCCAATTTCTTTTTTTTTTTTGCATGTATCTGTCTAGTTTTCCCAGCACCATTTGTTGAATAGATGGTCTTTACCTCAGTGTAAATTCTTTCTTCCTTTGTTGTAGATTAAATGACCATATAGGTATGGATTTATTTTTTGGGCTCTCTGTCATGCGGGAGACCCTGCTCACTGCGCCATCTGTCATGCGGGGCGGCCTGCGGGGTCTCCACTCCCGCTTCCCACACAAGAACGCAGGACACGGTGAGGCCAAAAAGGAACACCCACGGAGCCATAGGTAAAGGAGTCATACCACTATATTCTCTCTGGCGGCACTATACTCTCACTGGAGGCTGGATCCACACTGTCCGCAAACCGCCATCCACGCTTGCCAGCCTAGCTGCCATCTTCTTGCTAGCCCCCATTCTTTCTCTCTTTGCTAGCACAGCCACAGCAGTTATATTAGTGGCCAATGGCTCACTGGTTACAGCTGACGGCCAACTAGCCACAGCTGATGGCCATGCAATCACAGTTGGCCATTTACTACCTGAGCCAGCACCTGTCTATGTGAGGCCGAGAGCCTGGAAACTACTTTCTGGGGCTCTGCCCCCACACTCTCTATTATGTTCCATTGATCTATGAGTCTGTTTTTGTGCAAATACCATCCTGTTTTTATTACTATGGTCTTGTACTATAATATGGTACTAGGTAGCGTGGTACCTCCAGCTTTGTTCTTTCTCAAGAGTGCCATAGCTATTCGGTGTCTTTCATGGTTTTATATAAATATTAGGATTATTTGTTTTAGTTCTGTGAAAAATTCCTGTGGTATTTTGATAGAGATTGCATTGAATATATAGATTGTTTTGGGTAGTATGGACATTTTAACTATGTTAATTCTTCCTCTCCATAAACATGGTGTATACTTCCATTTATTTGTATATTCTTTAATTTATCTCTTCAGTGTCTTATAATTTTCTGAGTACAGGTCTTTTACTTCCTTGGTTAAATTTATTCCTAGGTATTTTATAATTTTTTGATGCAATTGTAAATGGGATTGTTTTAAAAAAAATTGCTCTTTCTGATTGTTCATTATTGGTATGTAGACATGCAACCAATTTCTGAATATTAATTTTGTATCCTGCTACTTTAATAAATTCATTTATCAGTTCTAATAATTTTTCAGTGGAATCTTCAGGGTTCTCTATATATAGTATCATGTCACCTACAAATAATTATAACTTTATTTTTCCTTTCTAATTTGAATGCCTTTTATTTCTTTTTCTTGTCTGGCTGCTGTGGCTAGGACTTCCAGAACTATCTTGAACAAAAGTGGTGAAACTGGACATACTGTCTTGTTCCTGATCTTAAGGAGAATGCTTTTAAGTTCCCCCATTGCGTATGAAATTAGCTGTGCATTTGTCATCTGGCCTTTATTATGTTGAGATATGTTCCTTCTATTCCCACTTTGCTGAGAGTTTTTATCATAAATAGATGCTAGATTTTGTCAAAAGCTTTTTCTGCATCTATTGATATGACCATATGATTTTTAGTTTTCATTTTGTTTATGTGGTGTATCACACTAATTGATTTGTGGACTTTAAACTAACCTTGCATACCAGTTAATCATAGTGTGTGATCATTTTAATGTATTGCTGAATTTGGTTGGCTAATATTTTGTTGAGGACTTTTGCATCTATATTCATTAAGGACATTGCCTACCTATAGTTTTCCTTTTTTCTAATGTCGTTGTCTGGTTTTGGAATCAGGGTAATGGTGGCCTGAGCTTGGGAGCCTTCCCTCCCTTCAAAGTTTTTGAAATAGTTTGAGAAAAATAGGTGTTAATTCTTTTTTGAATGTTTGATTAAATTCACCTGTGAAGCCATTTGGTCCAGGACTTATTTGTTGGGAGTTTGTGGATTACTCATTTGATTTCATTAGCAGTAACTTGTCAATTCAGATTTTCTGTTTCTTCTTGATTCAACCCTGGAAGATTATATGCTTCTAGGAATTTATCCAGTTCTTCCAGATTGTCCAGTTTGTTGGCGTCTAGTTGCTTGTGGTGTTTTCTTTAAATTTTTTTGGTATTTCTGTGGTGTCTGTTGTCACGTCTTTTCTTTCATTTCTGATTTTATTTATTTGGTTCCTCTCTCTTTTTTTCTTGATGAATCTGGTTAAAGATTGGTCAATTTTGTTTATCTTTTCAAAAAATCATCTCTTCTTTTCATTGATCTTTTGTATTGTTTTTTAAGTCTCGATTTTATTTCTACTCCAATCTTTATTATTTTCTTCCTTGTACTCATGTTAGGCTTTGTTTACTGTTCTTTTTCCAGTTCACTTAGGTGTAAAGTTAGACTGTATTTTAGATTTTTCTTGCTTCTTGAGGTAGGTCTGCATTTCTATGAATTTCTCTCTTAGAACTGCTTTTTTTTTTGTCCCATAGATTTTGGGACAAAATCATTTTTGTTTGTCTCAAGGTATCTTTTGATTTCTTCCTTGATCTCATTGTTCACCCAATAATTATTTAGTGGCATGTTATTTAGCCTCCAACTGTTTTTGTGTTTTTCAGTTATTTTCTTGTAATTGATTTCTAGTTTCATATCATTGTGGTCAGAGAAGACACTTGATATTATTTCAATCTTCTTAAATTTATTGAGACTTGTTCTATGGCCTGACGTGTGATCTGTCTTGGAAACTGTTCCATGTGCACTTGAAAAGAATGTATATTCTGCTGCTATGGGGTGAAATGCTCTAAAAATGTCAATTAAATCCATCCGGTCTAGTGTGTCATTTAACGCTGTTGTTTCCGTGTTGATTTTCTGTCTGGGAGATCTGTCTATTGGTGTCAGTGGGGTGTTAAAGTCCCCTACTATGATTGTGTTACTGTGGATCTCTGCCTTTATGTCAGTCAATATTTGTTATATATATTTTGGTGCCCCTATGTTGGGTGCATAGATGTTTACTAGGGTTATGTTCTCCTGTTGGATTGATCCCTTTATCATTATGTAATATCCTTTTTTGTCTCTTAGTATAGTCTTCATTTTAAAGTCTATTTTGTTCAATATAAGTATTGCTACCCCAGTTTTTTTTTTTTTTTTCTCATTTGCATCTGTGTGAAATCTTTTTCCATTCCTTTACTTTCAGTCTACGTGTGTTTTTTGATCTGAGGTGGGTCTCTTGAAGACAGCATATACATGGGTCTTGTTTTCTTATTCATTCAGCTATCCTATGTGTTTTGATTGGTACATTTAATCCATTTACATTTAAAGTGATTATTGATAGGTACATAGTTATTGCCATTTTATTATTCATACTTTTGTATGAATAATACTTCATTTGTTTGTTTGTCCCCCCCCCCCCCCTTATAGAAGTCCTTTTAACATTTCTTGTAATACTGGCTTGGTGGTAATGAATTCCTATAGCTTTCTCTTGTCTGGGAAGCTTTATATCTGTCCTTCAATTATGAATGATAGCCTTGCTGGGTAGAGTAGAGTTGGTTGTAGGCACTCGTTTTTCATCACTTTGAATATTTCCCGACACTCTTTTCTGGCCTGCAAACTTTCTGTTGAGAAATCAGCTGATAGTCTTATGGGAGCTCCCTTGTAAGTAACTAGTGGTCTTTCTCTTCCTGCTTTTAGGAGTCTTTAACCTTTGCCATTTTAATTATAGTGTGTCTTGATGTGGGCCTGTTTGTGTTCATCTTGTTTGGGATTCTCTTTACTTCCTGGGCTTCTATGTCTATTTTCTTTGCCAGGTTAGGAAAATTTTCAGTCATTATTTTTTCAAATAGTTTCTCAATCTCTTGCTTTTTCCCTTCTCCTTCTGGTATTCCTGTGAAGTGAATGTTGTTATGTTTGACGTTGTCCCGAAGGTCCCGTAAACTATCTTCATTTTTAAAATTCTTTTTTCTTTTTGTTGTTCCAAATGGGTGTTTTATGCTACCTTGTCTTCTAAATCACTGATTTGATCCTCTGCTTCATCTAATCTGCAGCTGATTCCTTCTAGTTCATTCTTTATTTCAGTTTTTGTGTTCTTTATTTCTGACTGGTTCTTTTTTATGGTTGCTACATCCTTCTTTATGCTTGCTATCTCTTTGTTGAAGTTCTCACTAAGTTCCTTAAGCATTCTTTTTAACTGGTGTTTTAAACTCTTCCTTTGGTTGGTTGGTTGCGTCCATTTCATTTAATTCTATTTCTGGAGGTTTCTCCTGTTCTTTTATTTGGGACATGTTTCTTTTTCCATCATTCTCCCTCTCTGTGTTTGCTTCTATGTATTAGGTAGATCTCCTATGTTTGTCAGTCTTGCCTGCGTGGCCTTATGTAATGTGTCCTGTGTGGTACAATGGTACAGTGTTCCTGGTCACCTGTGTTTTTGTTCCGGGAGTGTTCCTTGTGTGTTTTGTGTGTATTCTGTTGTAGTTGAACCTTGACTGCTTTTGATGTGTCTGGGGGTGGGATTGATTCTCAGGCTGAAGGGCTGTGTGGATTGGCTATGCCCACAGTATACGAGCTGCTGTGTGGTTCTGACCCCTCAGTGAGGAATTCACCACAGCCGGCACTTATGCCTGTTGAGGCTGCCCTTTGGATGTGTTACTTGTGGGGCTAGCTGGATAGTGCTCTGAAGCTGGCCTCTGGATATGTTGTTTCTGGCGTCTCTTGGGAAGGCTTCTGTGCAGGCCAATGTCAGCTTTGTCTGTGACTAGCCTGGGGCTACCAGATAGGAGCCACAAAGCTATGTGGTGGTTGCTGCCTGTGCTGGACCTGGAGTTATGTGTCGAGGCCTCGCTGTGAACTGAGGCCAGCTGCCACAAGTATCAGGCCTAGGGCAGCTTAGCAAAAGGCCCTGGTCCCTCTTAGGGCTTTTGCCACCTGCTGGTTGCCCATAAGGCTCAGCTTTTGGAAAAGCCTCCTTATGTGCATGGGCCAGGCTGGTTGACCTGGTGTTGAGAGTGTCCCTGGTGATGCAGCAACTGGCTGGGTATGGAGAGATTCCCAGGGAGTCATGAGGCATGCCAATGTTTGTTAGAGAATTAATGCAGATTCAGTTCTTGCACAAGTGCCTGGCCTGTTACCACTTTGCAAAACACCCTGAAAAAACTGTGGCCAGCCAGTGCTTACCTCAGGACTGGAGGTCCCCAAGAGCTGCCCAAAAGAGGCTACAGCTCACGTTGTGGATTGCTGTTCACCAATGAAATTTCCCCATGCCACCATGGGCTAGTCATTGCTCTAAGAAGCTTTTGCAGCTTGTGGGATGGGCTGCTTTCCCAGGAGTCAAGAGTGTCCTGGAGGATGCAGCACAAGCTAGGTGAAGCATGGACCCAGGGCATCACCAAGGTGATGCACATGTGCTGATTTTACCAGATGTGCTGATGTTACCAAATCTAGTCTCAGATTTGGCCTTTTGGAGGGTTCAACATAGAAAATACAGTGCCCTCCTGTAGCTACACATGAGGCAGGCTCCACACAGCAACAATGGCGGCTGTCCTTCCAGCCCTCACATCGAAGCCATACAACTCAGTCTTTACCTGTATGTGTCTGGCACCTCTTGAGTTGCCACCCCTCCACTGGAGCCCAGCTGAGTGTTTGCCAGTGAGTGAGTCCATCCGCGGACGCTTTAAGAGGATGTCTGTGTTTCCAGCTGCTTTTCATCTCACGTGGATGGGTAGACAGAATCCTCATTGATTTTTACTGCCAGATGTTAGGGCATTCCTCTTTCTGACAAGGGACCCCTGGGCTGGGGAACCCAGTATAGGGGTCGCACCCCTCCCTCTTCAGGGAGACTTCTGAAGGTGGTTGAACACTGAAGTGTCCCTCCTGGTGTTCAACCACTGTCTGTGGGTTTAGCGTCTCTGCCCCTCTTAGGAGTCTAGATGTGGCCTCTTCCTCATATTCTTAGTTATAGGGGTTCTGTTCAGCTACACTTTGGATAGTTCTTGAGTTGATTGTTCTATAATTTAGTTGTAATTTTGATGTGATCCTGGCAGACAGCAGGCATAGTATTTACCTAATCCACCATCTTGGACTGTCTCTAGTCTCTTTATATTTTTGATGAATTTAGTACAATATAAGTCTATAATGACAAATTATAAATTATTGAGTAAAATAGTATGACATGTATGAATAAAATTTAAATAATAAAATAAAGGTAAATACAGGTAGTTGAATGAGGAGTTGCTCAAAGTTACAAGAGTTTGAAAGCAAAAGGTTTGGAAAAATTGTATATTAAGTAAGGAAATCTATTTATGGTTACACAGCATCAAGAGAAAAAAAATATGAAATCATTGCCAAGTCCATTGAATATTTGCTATAGATCTAAAAAACACGTTTGAACCTTAAAACTTCCGACCATTAAATTACTACGTGATGTTAATTCTCTGGTTTTTCTTTCACAGTATGCTCATTTTTAATACTAGGACTTTAGTCCTATGAGATTATCATTTTAATATTTTCCTGAAAATAAGCAATGGTTTTGTAATTTTTTTTGACATCAGGTTCATTAAAATACAATTTGCATAGGGTAAAGTTCACTTTTTTAGGTATATAGTTCCATGAATTTTGTTAAAGATATATATGTAAGTATATTACTGCCACCACAATGAGGATATCGGACATTTGTATCATCCCATAAAATTCCCATATGCCTCTATGTAGTCAATTCCTTCTCCCATCGCATGGCTACCACTGATATGATGACAGTTCTTTTTTGCCTTTCCTGAATATTATACAAGTGGAATCATTCATATGATTATTTCTAGCTTCTTTTAGTTAGCATAATAAAAACATGTTGTATTTAGTAGTTTGTTCCTTTTTATTACTATTATCCCACTGTATGGATGTATAACAATTTGCTTATTTGGCTGATGGATATTTGGATTGATTCCAGTTTTTTGTGATTATGAATAAAACTGCTATAAACATTCATATGCAGGTCTTTGTGTGAACATAAGCTTTCATTTCTGTTAAGTAAATTTGTAGAACGGGGATTCTTGAGTCATGTGATAAATGTTTAATTTTATAAGACTTTACGTGAAACTACCAATCTATTTAACAAAGTGGCTGTACCATTTAACATTCTCACCAAGAATGTTTGAGAGTTTCAGTTGTTCTGTATCTTTGTAAGCACTTGGTATTGTCAGGTTTTGAATTTTAACAATACCTATACTATATGTAGAGTAGTATCTCATGGTTTTAATTTACATTTACCTAATGGCTAATGATATTGAATGCTTTACACATGCTTATTTGCCACCTACATTTCTTCTTTGGTGAAGCCAAAGTATTATCAAATTACTGAACAAGTGTCAGTAGCTGTTCACCTGCAAACTTTTTGTTTAATGAGGAAAACCTTATTTGCATTAACCCACTGATAGTCATGTTCTTTGTTACATAAAACTGAATAACCATTCCCAAAGTAAACAATCTTCTTTTTAAATTAAGATTTTGTGTTCACATTCCTATGTTCCCTCTTTATGTTAATGATATCCCCATTACCCCACCATCTAATCCAGAAAATTAATCCAGTTTTTATTTTCACTACTTTCTTATCTCCCAAAGCAACAATTCACATCTCTTGCATGAACTACTGCAATAGCTCTTTCACTAGTCTTCATGCAACATTTTTTTCTCCATATTGATATTAGCTTTAGCACTTTAAAATGCAAATAACATACTGAATTTCTTCTGCTTAAAATCTTTGGTGGTTTAGCATCACTTGTGGGAAAAGATCTGAAGGTTTTAGCGTAGCATACACAGCCTTTCACACCTTTTCCTCATTTATCTTCTTAGCTTGTTCATCTGCTTTTCCCTTCTGTTCCCTTCCCTTTCCTTTCCTTCTCTTCTTTTTCCTTCCCTTCCATCCCCTTCCCTTCCCTTTCTTTCCCTCACTTATTCACATTCTGTACTCCTATGGAACAAAACCATTCACACCTCTCTTTTATAACTTAGTCCTTGAGATGTTTGTTCTGTTGGGAAAGGCCTCTCCCCCGTTTCTCATCTAGACAACCTCTATTCATCTTTTAAGGCCAATGTCACATGTCACTTCTATAAAACATGCTTAATTCTCCTAATGAGAGTTATGCACTTCGTCCCCTCTGCTTCCATGAAACTTTATTCCTTCCTTTGTACTTTCTCATATTATGTTTTGTTTTTTTTTTTTTAAGCAGGGCATAGCTCACAGTGGCCCATATAGGGATTGAACCGGCAACCTTGGTGCTATTAGCACCACGCTCTAACCAACTGAGCTAACCGGCCACCGCTCTTATTATGTTTTTATGTGATGGTTTCTTATACATTATTTTTCAAGTAGGTGATAAATATAAATGCTACTTTGAGATCTCTGAAACAACTTCAACATGATATAAATAAAAAAAAATCTGGGATTTAAAAAAATGGTTACAGAATGACAGTATAATATTGCCATTATACATATACAATGCTGTAATAGTACTAATATTATTATATACCTTCATAGTTAAAGAGAATACTGAATTTGAGTTAGAGGTTAGTGAAAAATAAAGATTTAATTTTTCGTATTCAAATTCATACCTGTTTTGTTACAGTACACCCTGTTATAGAGTGCAAAGAAAGGAAGAAAGCAACAAAAGAACCCTTAGGCATTCTGATGTTTAAAAGCTGAGCAGAGGTGATGTAAAGGATGCTGAGAAGAAACGGTCAGAGAGATAGAAAGGGGATCAGAAGACTGATTAATTCCGCTAAAGAGTGGGAGCACCCACATTTAAGGGAAGAGGCCTGGAGAAATTAGTTTTAAAAAGAGTCTATAGGATTTGATCAGCAGAAACTTTGCTTGAATGATTTCTGACTTTTATGGCAGCCATTACCCTTATATAGGTTTGGGAGGAGTAAGTTATTTTTTTCCTTTGGCTCATCAGACCATCAAGTTTGGATTCATAGAGCTTAGACACCAAATCCTATAACACAAAAGATAACCTTGAAGCCTTTTCTGGTCATAAAAATACCAGCTTCATAAAATGATTAAAAGTGATAATGTTCAGCCTATAAATTAATCAGGGGAATGGGGACATAAATTTTAGCAACTTTGTGTCATTATGAGTTTGTGTAAAGGATTTTGTTAGAAGAAATAAAGACTTAAGACCATGTGACACATGAACTATGTTTCTAGATAAGGAGATGGCTGGGCAAATGACTCTTTGTTTAATCACCTGTTCTATTTTTTATGATTTAATATATGAATCTCTTTTACATCATTGCATTTTAGATTTGATTGATTTTGGTTTTTAATTGTTAAATATGGAATTGATTAGACTTAGTTTTATGGGAATATAATTGGATGTAAATTAGGCTTTGGTAAAATTTAAATTGAAAATATATTAGGCAAATTCCTTAGTTTTTTTTTCTTTGCCTCAGTTTCTTCATTAGTAAAATTAAAGCATTGGACTGGATGACCTTGAAGGTCCTTATGAGGTCTCATAGTTGAAGAGTACAGTTTTATGTATAAGATGTAACTATGTAATTAATCAAATTCTTCATTTTTCAAGTGATTATTTTGGCTTCTGAAAGCTTATGAGAAATGCCTTCATTTATGACTATTTGTATCCATTATCTAGACATTGTCTTCATATAGATGGGGGGCTGGTAATCATATCAGTCCTAACACAGAAAATGATGTCTTTCTTTCCAGTAGCCAAATTTTAAACATGAAGGATGGCAGGCTCTAAGCAACCAGTACTGTCTGTCTGACTTACCTATAATGAATTATTGCAAACCCATATTAATTTTTAGAGTTGCTTCAAAACTTGAGAAAATGTAATGCCATAGGGTCTGTCAGGTTACGTGTCCTAAGAAGCAGAGATGATTGCTGGCAGTCTGGTAACAGTGCGTTGGAGTTCTTTCCTGTCCTCACCCCGAAAAGCTGTCAGCTTCTCATGTCATTTAGTAAATTGATCAGAGAGTTCGGAATATGCTACCTCCAAAACCTGAAGAGGCATCCTAGGTGTTATTCTTCTTTCTTAGTGGTGGGAATTCCAAGATATAATATTAATAATGTGTGTTTTACTTTAGAGGGGATGTTCTGGCATACCCCAGACCACTTGATCCCTTAAAATGTCACTGTTAGGTGGGCTCCCTGAATATTTGTTTTATCCTCCACTTTCTGGAGCACATGTGTCTTACCAAAGTCTTCCATATATTTGCCAATTCTTGGTCATCTGGTCTGATTAACACAATGTCATCTGTGTAGTGGGCCAATGTGACGTTTTGTGAAATGTCCAGATGATCCATGTGATTCATTTAGACTCTATTATGACAGAGGGTGTAGAGTTAACATAGCCTTAGGGCAATAATAAATGTGTATGGTCCATTTCATGTGAATATGAACTATTTCTGATCCTCTTTCCTGATATGAGTGGAAAAGATCATATTTGCCAGATAGGATGGCTGCGTACTTGATCGTATCTGCCAGCTTGTTCCTGAGGCTATATGAATCTGCTGTAGTAAATATACCATATCTGGCTCAGTAGCCGAAATGGGTTAGGTCTGTCATAACCAAATGTCATGTACAGGATCCACCTGGTTTTGTGTAATTCATTAGGGCTATGATGAATTTAAATCGTGATGGTGACCATTACCTCTGCATTCTTTAGATCTATAAAGGTGGCATTATATACTGCCACTACCACCAAGATGAAATATTATTTTTAGTTGTGAAAGGGAAGTTTCAGAGGTTATCATTAGGCTTTCACTACTATTATAGCTCTAAACGCCAAGGACCAAATGTAAAGTTTCTTCAGACTACCAAGTATGTCTAGTCCAATTATATATCTAGAGATCAAGGCAATGACCACCATAGACCTAGTGGACCTGCTGTAAGACAGACTTGGGCTAGAGCTCTACTTAATACCTGGATCCCATACATCTTTGCTCTAACGGGAGCCCATGATGATTCTTTGGGTCTCTGCTTATCAATGTGATTTGGACCCTGTGTCCAAAGATCCTCAAAAAGTATGGGTGTTTTTTTCAAGTTTATGGTTATCTGGGTAAATGGCAGTAGGTCCTTTTAAGCAAGGACTACCATATACACTTGCTGTGCTGTTCCAAGTTTCTTTCTCATAGGGACCCAGCATCTCTTTTAGTCATTGGATTTTACATGTGAGAACTGGCTCAGATCTATGAACTGGGCCTTTTGCTGGAACAGCTGCCGTAAGTTTCTTGATTATCCATTCTTGATAATCTTTTTGTTGTATTAATTAAGATAACCTTTTTGTTGTATTAATTAAGAAATACATCTGTTTGCTTCCCATCTCTTTCCTTTAGGGATACCATGTCCTTTGAACCTTCTGCATAGCTCCTGGTGAGTGATTGCCCATTTATAATGCTAAGAGCCCTCAACTTGCTTCTGATGGTTTCAGCATCATCACCACATGGCCTCTATCATCATCCCTATCATTCCTACTGGACTCTATCATCTCCACTGCTTTCGGGAAGAGAGGTTCTGTAATCTGCCATTAGTCCTGACCTATAGAGAAGAGCCACCACTGAGATTTTCAGTAATTCTGGTGTCCCTCTAACCAGCACATTCCTTATCATGTTCTTTCCACAATCCCAGGTGTATAGTCCCCTGGTGGGTTCTCCAACCTTAGGTAGTCTATCCACTCTAGAATGCCCATTTCTGTGAACCTGTTAATTCTTTCTTCCACATTTGCCATGGCAGTCCTGCCATTTCTCCTTTACTTTGTGTGGACCAGGGACTTTTCTTAGACTTCCAAGCGCCATCTAAGAGTATGTTTGCTCTGTTACCAGGTCCTTGTCAGGGTGTTAAATCCTGTATCATGGGAGAATGTATCCATATCAATAGACTTTCCCTTATGAAAATTTATGCTTTACAGTCCCTTGATCTAGCACTGTCAGATTCTAGTCCTACTCTCCTGGCTCCCACGGGTATATGTTTTCTAGGTCCTGCAACTTCGTCAGCATATTTTTCCTTTTGTCCCTTAACAGACCCAGAATATTCTTTGTTGGGTTATGTTGTGACTTGACCCTTAAATTGCTTTGTTAGCCAGAGACAGATATAGGGGTGGATCCTGAGAAGGGCACGTGTTATCTTTCAAGGCAGAGGCTCTGAATTATCTCTGAATCATCACTAGCCCTTAACACAAGTGAATGGGCTTCTTATGTAGGTCCACAAGGTTCCGTGAAACTAAGGGTTCCAAATTTTGAATGCATCAACCCAAATGTTCCCGTTTCATGTTTCATGGTCCTAATCCTTCCTCATCAAGGCTCTGACCTAGGAATAGCAGAACTACTGGGGCTAAAAATTCAGCATTTTCAGAAATATGCTATCTCATAATTAAGCACTGGGTCTGATACTTAGCTTTTCTTGCTCTTTGGTGGCAAAAGATTAGAGCTCATTTATGTGCTGCCGAGGAGGCCCTCTGGCTTTCATACTTTTTCTTAACTAATGGTTAATTAATTATCCTTAGCCTTTCATTATAATCTCCATTAGTAAATCCTCCAGTCTTCTCAAATACCTGAGGTACTGCCCACAACAATGCATTCCCTTCCACAGTTTGCCACTGGTGAAAGTTATAGCAATGGGACTGTTATGACATGCTAGGACTTGTCAGTAATCCACTTAGCCACGGTGACAGTGCCCTCATTGCCAGCTGGTCAACCGGTGATCCAGCTCCAACACTCCATTTTAGATTCTGCTTCCTAGGATTACTCTTGGTACTACGTCTCTTAGATCATTCTCTTGGGGAAAAATAAGACTGTAAGACAGACGTGTGTTCAGGAAGTTTATTGGTTAGTGTTCTTGGCACAAAATATGTAAAGGAGTAAAGGCAGCAGGATTTGGCAAAAAGAGAGATTGAATCTCAATGAAGTTGCAAGAGAGACCTCAGCTAATCATATAAGGAGCTCTGGAGCTGAGATAGTCTTTGAGAGATGTTCCAATTTGAGGCAGGAAGGCCAAACTTGTATCTCCACATTAACCAGCCACTAAATGAAGGTTACATTTGAGGATGGAGTGAAACTTTGGGCAGATGGCTTTGATTTATCAAAGGCAATTTCCAGAAGGAAACTCGATTGTAAGAAGTCAATAGCCAACATCCTGGCAGATAGATAAATATATATTATGGTTCTGGAGAGGGTTCTTGGCAACACAACACCACATTCACTACAGATGTCATAGGAAATAGTGCTTTAGCATACTTTAAATTTTTCTCTGATTTGTGTTATTTTCTTTCAGTACTATTTTTAACAATGCATGTTCTTATTTATAAATTTATGGGGGTGACATTGGCTAGTAAAATTATACAGGTTTCAAGTGTACATTACTATAATACATCATCTATATATTGCATTGTATGTTCACCACCCAGAGTCCATTCTTCTATCACCATATGTTTGACCCCCTTTACCACTAAAAGGTTGTCTGTGTCTATGAGTTTTTGTTTCTTTGTTTTGTTTCTTTGTTGCTTTCAGTTTAATATCTCACAGATGAGTGAAATGTATTGACAACTTTTTCTGTCTGACTTATTTTGCTTAACATGATAATCTCAAGATCCATCCATGTTGTCGCAAATGACAGTATTTCATCTTTTCTTATGGCAGAGTATTATTCCATTGTATATATGAACATCTTCTTTATCCAGTCATCTATTGAAGGACACTTAAGTTGTTTCCACATTTTGGCCACTATGAATTATGCTGCAGTCAACACAGGGGTACATATGTGTATATTTTTACAGATAAATGTTTTCAGATTTTTGGGGTAGATATTCAGAAGAGGAATTGCTGGGTAATATGGTAATTCTATTCTTAGTTTTTTGAGAAAATTCCATACTGTTTTCCATAGTTCCTGTACCAATTTACAATCCCCCTGCAGTGTATGATGGTTCATTTTTCTCCACAATGTCTCCAACACTTGTTATTACTTGTCTTGTTGATGATAGCCATTCTAACAGGTGTAAAGTGGTGTCTCATTGTGGTTTTGATTTGTAGTTCCCTAATAGCTAGTGAAGTTGAGCATTTTTTCATATATCTGTTGACCATTTGTATGTCTTTTTGGGAGAAGTGTCTGTTCAGATCCTCTGCCCATTTTTTAATTGTTTTTTGTTGGTGGTGAGTTGTATGAGTTTTTTGTATATTTTGGACATTAGCCCCTTATTGGAGGCATTGCTTGCAAATATCTTCTCCCCTTCAGTTGGTTGCCTCTTTGTTTTGTTGATAGTTTCTTTTGCTGTGTAGGAGCTTTTTAGTTTGATATAGTTCCGTTCATTTCTTTTTGCTTTTACTTCCCTTGTCTTTGAGGTCAAATTCATGGAATCCTCTCTGGATCCAAAGTCCATAAGTTTAGTACCTATGTTTTCTTCTGTTCAATTTATTGTTTCAGGTTTTATGTTTAGATCTTTGATCCATTTTGAGTTAATTTTGGTATATGGTGACAGCAATCTAGTTTCATTCTTTTGCATGTGGCTTTCCAACTTTCCCAGCACCATTTATTGAAGAGGCTTTCTTTTTTTCATTCTGTTTTTGGCTCCTTTGTTGAAAATTATCTGCCCATATACAGATGGTGCAAAAAAACTGTATATACATTTTAAGAAAGGAAAAACTATTAAAATTGTAATACTAGATATATACCAATAAGAAAAGATGAATACAAGTCACGTTTGACTTCTGCAGTTACAAGAGGTGCTCAAAATGGTTACCATCAGTGTCCAGACACTTCTGATTATGGAGAACTACTGCTTGAGCAACGTTGATCAATGTGTTCACTTATATACATTTTTTTGGCACTCCCAGTACATGTGGATTTATTTCTGGGTCCTGAATTCTATTCCATTGGTCTATATGTCTGTTTTTCTGTCAATACCAGGCTGTTTTGATTATTTTCATTTTGTAGTACAAATTGAAGCCAGGGGGTGTGATACCTTCAGTCTTGTTCTTTTTCCTTAGGATTGCCTAGTCTATTCAGGGTCTTTTGTGATTCCATCCAAATCTGATGATTTTTATTTTTTTGTTCTATTTCTTAAAAAAATGCCATTTTAACTATGTTGGTTCTTCCAATCCATGAACATGGAATATCTTTCCATTTCTGTGTGTCTTCTTCAATTTCTTTTAGTAACGTCATAGTTTTCAGTGTATAGGTCCTTCACAGCCTTTGTTAAGTTCATACCTAGATATTTTATTCTTTTTGTAAAATTGCAAAAGGAATTTTCTTTTCACTTCTTTTTCTGAAATTTCATTGTTAGTGTGCAGGAATGCAATGGATTTTTGTACATTGATTTTGTGTACAGCAACTCTATTGTATTTGTTTATTGTTTCTAATAGCTTTTTGGCAGAGCTTTTGGGGTTTTCTTTATAAAGAATCATGTCATCTGCAAAAAATGACAATTTAACTTCTTCATTCACGATTTGGATGATTTTTATTTCTTTCTCTTGACTGATTGCTCTGGCTAGGACTTCCAACACTCTGTTGCATATAAGTGGTGACGGGGGCATTCCTGTCTTGGTCCTGATTTTAGAGGAAAGGCTTTCAGTTTTTCACTATTAAGTATGATATTAGCTGAAGGTTTGTCATATATTGCCTTTATTATGTTGAGGTACTTTCCTCCTATACACATTTTATTAAGTGTTTTAATCATAAATGGATGTTGTATCTTGTCAAATGCTTTTTCTGGATGTATTGATCTAATCATACATTTTTTATCTTTTATTTATTTTTATGTGGTGTATCATGTTGACCAATTTGTGTTTGTTGATACATCTTTGTGCCCCTGGAATGAACCCCACTTGATTGTGATGTATAATCTTTTTAATGTATTGTTGTTTTTGATTTGCTAGAATTTTGCTTAGAATTTTTGCATCTGTATTGATCAGAAATGTTTTGTAGTTTTTTGTGTGTGTATGTGTTTGTTACCATTACCCAGTTTTGGTATCAGGGTAATGTTGGCCTCATAAAATGAATTAGAAAGTGTTTGTTGTCTCTTGTTCAATTTTTTGGAAGAGTTTCAAAGGTCAGGTACTAAATCATCTTTGAATATTTGGTAGAATTCACCAGTGAAGCCGTCTGGTCCTGGACTTTTGCTTTTGGGGAGGTTTTGGATGCTTGTTTCAATTTCCTTACTGTTGATTGGTCTGTTTAGATTTTCCGTTTTTTGTTTTTTTTGCATTTGTTTAGGAGTGCTATATGTTTCTAAAAACTTACCTGTTTCTTCTAGGTTATTGAATTTGGTGGCATATAGTCTTTCATAGTATTCTTGTATGACCGTTTGTAATTCTGTGGTAGCCATTATAACTTGTCTTTCATTTCTGATTTTTTTTTTTTTTCATTTCTGTCCTTTCTCTTTTTTCTTTAGTGAGACAAACCAGGGGTTTGTCAATTTTATTAATCTTTTCACAGAACCCGCTCTTTGTTGCATTATTTTTTCCCCTTGTCTTTTGTTCTCTGTTTCGTTTAATTCTGCTCTAATTTTTTATTATTTCCTTCCTACTACTGACTCTGGGTTTCATTTGTTCTTCTTTTTCTAGTTCTTTAAGATATAATGTTAGGTTATTTATTTGGGATTTTTCTTGTTTCTTGTGATAGGCCTGTAATTATATAAATTTCACTCTGAATATTGATTTTGCCATATCCCGATAATTTTGATATGATGTATTTTCATTCACATTTGTTTCTATGTGTCTTTTGATCTGTTTATTTCTTCTTTGACCCAGTCATTTTCCATAGCATTTTGTTTAATCTCCATGTATTTGTAGTTTTTCCTGCTTTCTTTTAGCTGTTGATCTCCAATTTCAAAGCATTGTGATCAGAGAATATGCTTTGTATTTTTTCAATCTTCTTAAATTTCCTGCGGCAAGTTTTATTTTTCCTTGAGAATGTTCCATGGGCACTAGAGGAGAATGTACAATCTTGTATTCTGGGATGAAAAGCTCTATAAATGCTGATTATGTCCATTTGGTCTAATGTGTCATTTAAAGCTGATTTTTCCTTATTGATTTTCTGTTTGGATGATCTATCTATAGCTATCAATGGATTATTTAGTTTCCCTATTATAATTGAGTTTTGTCAGTTTCTCTCCTTAGTTCTGTTAGTAGTTGCTTTATATATTTTGGTGCTCCCTGATTGGCAACATATATATTGATTTGTTATGTCTTCTTGTTATATTGTCCCCTATATCATTATGCAATGTCCATCTTTGTCCCTTGTTGCTTTTTTTATCCTGAAGTCTGTTTCATCAGATATAAGCATGGCTACACCCAGTTTTCTCTGGATGCCTTTTGCTTGGAGTATCATTTTCCATCTTTCCATGTTGAGTACATATTTGTTTTTGTAGTTGAGATGTGTCTCTTGGAGGCAGCATATGGTTGGGTTTTGTTTTTTGATCCAGTCTTGTACTCTGTACCATTTTAGTCGTGATGAGTTCAGTCCATTTACATTTAGGGTGATTATTGATATATGAGTATTACCTATAGCCATTTTCTTTTGTTTTCTGGTAGCTTGGTGTCTCCATTTTTTTTTTTTTTGCCTTATTCTGTCATATTAGTTTGATGGTATTCTGTGATTTTTTTCTCTGTTTCCTCTTTTTTATATGTTTTGTGTCTCAGTTCTAGATTTTTTTTTTGAGTGGTTACCGTTAAATTTATGTAAAAGAAAGTTTCAGTTATACAGTAATCCTTTTTCTTCAGCATACATCTTATCTCCATTCTCTTTTGCAAAATCAGACCTTTACTGCCTCTCCTTTTATGTTTTTGTTGTCACAAATTATCCCTCTTTTTGCTGTGAGTTCATTTCGAGTTCAGTAGCAAATTGTCCTCTTTTTCTTTTTTTTATGTTTTTATCTTCCTCACCTGTTATGTTATGTTTAAGTGTGTAGTGCCTTATTCTGTGTAGGAGTTCTCATTTCCTGCTTCTGTCTATCCATTAGTAATTTTACTCATAGTTTTGTATTCTTTTGTCTTTTTGTTTCAGATTGAATAACCTCCTTCAGTGTTTCCTGTAATGCAGGCCTTGTGGTGGAAAATTCCCTCAGCTTCTGTATATCTGGAAAGGTAGTTATTCCTCCTTCATATCTAAAGGATAACTTTGCTGGATATATTATTCTTGGCTGGTAATTTCTCTCTTTCAGTAGTGCGAATATTTGATTCCACTCCCTCCTGGCTTGTAGAGTTTCTGCTGAAAAATCTGATGATAATTTAATGGGATTTCCTTTGTAGGTTACTGTCTTCTTTTCCCTGGCTGCCTTGAAAATTCTTTCTTTGCCATTAATTTTTGACAGCTTCAATTTAATGTGCCTTGGAGAAGACCTGTTAGGACTGAGGTGATTAGGTGTTCTGTTTGCTTGGATTTGAGGATCCAGTTCTTCTCATAGGTTTGGGAAGTTCTTGTTGATTATTTATTTGAAGGGGCTTTCTGTGCCCTTTCCCCTCTTTTCTACTTCTGGTATACCCATTATTCATATATTTCTCTTTCTGATGGAGTCAGATAGTTTTTGTAGGTTTCTTTCCTTTCTTGTAACTCTCAAGTCTCTCTTCTTCCATCTGCATTATTTCCAGATTTCTATCTTCAATGTCACTAAGTCTTTCCTCCATCTGGTCAACTCAATTTTCTAAGCTTGCTATTTCATTTTTCATCTCTTTCATTGAGTTCTTCAACTTCAGGATTTCTATTTTATTCTTTCTAAAAATTTCAATCTCTTTGGTAAAATAGTAATTTGTTTGTTGATTTTATTATATTTCTGAGTTCATTAAACTACCTGAGTTTTCTTGTTGAGTTTTTTCATAACCACAATCTTGGATTCTCTGTCATTTAAGTCACATATGTCCATGTCTTTAAGTTTATTTTCTGGAGATTTTTCATTTTCTTTCTGAGCTGCCTTTATACATTGGTTATTCATGGCAATTAATGGATTATTTCTCTTTCTGGACATCCATGGGAGTGAATTTTGCAGCAGGTTGATATAAAAAGGTCTTTCTTTTGTTTTCCAGTAGGTAGTACTGGAGCATTTTATTTTCTCTTGCCCTTTTCTAGCTTCTCACATGGTGGGAGATTTCCTGGGGAGGTGGGCATGTCCTCTGTGACCAGGTTGCCTCAGTCTCAGGGCACGATCCCCTTGGGAGTATGTGGTAGGCAATAGGGTTCTGAGACCCTGACATCCCATTGCTGTTCCTGCAGCCAGATGCAGCTCTATGAGCTTCAGTAGCTCTAGGTGCCCCCGTTGGGATCAGCCAGGAAAGGTGGGGATGTGGTGGGCTGGTAGAGGTGGCTGGTATATTTGTGGTTTTGTTCTTTTCCGAGTAATAGTGACTGTCAGACCACAGCTTCCTTACCCCTATAACTCCTCCCTTGTTACTAGAATTAGTTGTAGTGTGCATCTGCCTCACAGGAACTGTCTCTCCCGTTCTTAGAGCTATAGATATTCTGCTCTATAACCTGACACTGCTGTCATTGTTTCTGGGGCCTGCTGCTAGTACTAGGAGTGTGTGGGTGAGTCAAGCTCTGGGAGTGTGGAGTGAGGCAGCCAGGCTCTGTGGCTTTGTTTTTTCCCTGGCAATGAGAGCTATTAGTTCACTGTTATTATATTTCTGTATTCAGTCTTTGCCCTGATCATTGGGTTCAGCTGTATTATATGTTGATCTTTCAGGCAGGATTGCTGGGGCCACAGAGTGCATTTGCAGGTTCAACCCTTGAGCTCAGGCTCAACCCTGGAGCTCTGGGCTGCATCCTGCAACCCCTATCTCTACACTTCTCCCTACTCTCCTCCCCTGTTTTCCCTGATTAGCCCACCTTCTGATATTTCAATGCACAGATCTCTCTGATGTGTTTTTGTGTTGCATAGGGAATCTTTTGTTGAATTACAACTGTTCAACTTCTTGTAACTTCAAGAGAAGAGATTAAGGAGCACCCCTCTTGCTGCCATGTTTTCTAATCTTGAAAAGTACAATTCTGTCTAATTTATTTTTAAATTAACATTTCCTCAAGATTTGAAGTAATTAGAGAAGTTGATATGGCTTTGGAATATCTTAATATAAGTAAGTTAGCAGCAAAGTCAGTGTCAGAAAACACTGGTTCCTTAGAGCCTACCATACTTCTTGTTTAAAAATTCTGTGGTATGTTACCCAGATTCCTCTCCAGGGAGATTCCTCCCACCCCTTATTCTGAACGAAGACATGCTTTGTCCCATCTGCTGAGATTGTTGGTTGCTATAGCTGACAGATGAATTCCCTCTACAGGAATTGCCCTTGGCCAAAGGAAGCCACTTTGCCTACAGTTGCACCCTGTCTTCAGTTCTGTGCTACCCCTCATCCCGTGTTGGACCATGTACAAAGTCTCGGTACCCTGCCTCAGTTCAGGACAACTTTGAAGGACTATTGAAGCTAGGGTTTACCATAGGAAAAGTTAAGTCTTCTGTTGTAATTACCTCATAGTTCAATCTTTCCATCGATCCAATTCTGCTTTCTCTTTTTCCTTACATATATTGTGCCCAAGAGCATTCCCCAGTAAATTTCCTACAGGCAAATATCCATTTAAAATCTGTTTATAGAAAACCCATCCTAAGAAAATATTGTTTTGATTATGAGAGTAAGGGAAATCATTTTCCTAAATAATAATAATAATGATAAAACAAAGTAGATACATAATATATTGTATTCTAAAATTTAACTTTCATAGATAAAAGTTACATTTCCTATTAAGCATATCAACAAGAAAATATGTTTAATTTTATTAGTATGACTAAATTTTTAGTGCCTGTTATCCAATTGTAATTAGCAGTTTGTTACTGATGATCAGAAGATTTCAATTACTCTTCTTTTTCTTATATATGGTTCCAGATAATAACTCAGGGAATGATCTTTCACTAAAATGAATTTTGTCAGAAAGAGTGGAGAAAAGGCATTGCAAAAATTTTGAGGGAACTATATCATTGCCAACCCTAAGAAACATGACAGAAAAAAAAAAAAAAAATAATGTTCTCAGAAACAAAATTGGAGTCACCGTGGCAAATAAATTTAATGTTCCTGAGCATCACTTGTCCTTTTTGTAATACATAGACAATGTTGGCACCTTTAACACAAACCTTGACTTCGTGTTCATTCAGCCTAGACTTCATTTGAAAGCATTTTGAGGTCACATTATAGATTTCTGTTGTAGGCAACATGGCTGAGTAAATGTTCAGAGAACACTTCTTAGGGAAGGGCATTTAAAATTCTGGATAAGATACAAAAACACATTTTTAAATGCCTGGCTAATTCATGAGCTGAAAGAAAATCTGTGGAGACCAAAATAAGAAAGCATAAATCTAGAGATAGAAACAAGTACAGTACTGGGCATTTGCTGGGAGGGAAAAAGAGGGTTTCTGCACTGCCTTGGGTGGCCTACTTGGATTTGTTTAGGTTATATGCATATGGAAAGGGCAACAAAGCTTGAGGACTAAAAAGGCTGCAAGGTCACATCAAAACCCCGTGCCAAGTCTCGCTCTGCTGTCAGAGGGCACTAGAGCAACCTCTTCTCCCTAGATTGCTAAATCTGATGTGCCTGCTAGACTCAGAGAACACCTGTTAAGATCCCCAAATGGTCACTAAATGAGGGGCAGGTGCCTCCTACGCTTCCCCCTAGGATCTCTCCTTACCACATACAAAAATTAATTCCAGACAGCAAAAGGATTTCAGTGTGAAAGGCAAGTTTTTAATACTTTCATAAGTAAATATGTAATCTCTGCATAGGAATGGATTCTTTTTTTTAAATTTTCTTTTTTATATTAGTTTCTGGTATACAAAACAACATAGTGATAGATATTTGTACCCCTCATAAAGTGAATAACCACCCCCCAAGTCTACTACCCCTCTTACATCGTATATAGTTATTACAATACCATTGACTATGTTTGCATAGGAATGGATTCTTAATCCATACACCAAAATCATAAAGCGGGAAGAAAAATCAATAAATATTATCATATTAATTTGTCAAAAGACCTCCCAAAACAGAGGAAACATCCAGTCACAAACCAGGAGAAGATATTTGCAATACACATAATTGGCAAAGGATAGTATTCAGACATAAAAAAACCAAAAAACTTTAAACCAGTATGAAAAGACAAACCACTGACTGGAAAAGGAGATAAAAGACATTAACAGATATTTCACAGAAGAGAATAATAGCCAATAAAGTTATGAAAAGATGTTCAACTTTATTAGTAATTAGGGATATGCCAACTTAAACAAAAATGAGGTACATATTACACCCCTTACACTGGTAAAATTTAAAGGTATTGTAATACCAAGATTTGGTGAAGATGTGGTAAACTTCACAATGACTTTAGAAAACACCTTGGCATAATCCAATGAAGTTAATATACTTCATATACTTCTACAACCCATCAATTTCATATATGCACTTTATAATGTTTTATTATTATAAGTCATTGTGTGTTTGGAACAGTCTGATTTATGCCACTTTTCCTAGGATAATTTTTAATAGCATCTCTATGCTCTTCCAAAATTTTTTTAGTTTGATGATAAAATTTATGGTTAATGAATCCCTATTATTGGGGATTAGGTTTTGGCAATTTTTTATTCTTATATTTTCCATTATTTTCTTTCCTTCTGAAAATATGCAGGCAGTACAACGCACTTAGATCCAACTTTTAGATTGGGTACACCATTGAAAGGGTACACATGGCGCTGCTGTGGGATCTGCTTAAGTCAGGCTGATACTTAAGAACCCCCTGACAGACAGTAGGACTTGATGGCTAACAGGAGAGCATCTGACCCAATCATTCTTTCTACTGTTTTATTCATCTCTTGGGAATCATATAAATCTTTTTCTATTTCTTTCATCATCCTAAAAATATTTTTTTTCTTGAGAGACATACATTTTTTCCATATTTCTTTAGAAATATTTTAAAAGAGAAGTATTTCTAAGGAACACTATCTCAATGTCTAAATCATTTTAAAACATCCTTCAGATTCTCCTAAAAATTTCCTACCTACCTCTTTATAAAAATAATCCAGTTTTTCATGAAGCAAAGCATTCTTGAAACAAGTAAAAAATTATAGTAGTCGTAGTCTTATTTCTTTTTATTATGTCTTTATGGATTTTAAATTATTAGTGTTACAATCATTGTTTCCATATATATTTTTTTTTTTTTTACCATGAATGCATGTGTTTTTCAACGAGGATCTGTAGAGATTCTGCTCATATAACAATGTTATATGAAGAAATACATTTTGAGTAAATTGGGGGTTGACAATAAATCTAAATAGTGTCACATTGTAATATTTTCGGGTGATGGCAACCATCATGTTCTAATAATTCATAATGTGTTCAGCTCATACAAGTAAGCCCCATTTAACCATGACATGTTACCTTTAGTAAACTCCGTCCATAGTCTCTTCCATCCTCAAATACTTATTACACTTGCAATTTGCTAATGATAGATACACTGTGTGCTAATGATGTAAACATTGCTTCTCAGTGCTTGATGTATCCTACTGTAAATTATCTGTCTTTTAGAAAGCACATTATTTCCCCATGTCCAAAGACATTTTAGAAAATAGAAACAGTGGCTGTGTCTATATGACAATGGTAGAATTGCATAGCATACAAACAATGTCAGTTTATATTGTCCTAGCTGTTTGTTAAGATAGTTCTAAGAGTGTTAGAATCATCATACCTCTCTACTCTTTAATATTATCGTGTAAAGATCAACTGAACTAAAGGCAATTGACCAAATTGCTTAGTTACACACCTTTCTACCTCAAAATAAAGAAAATTCTATTTGCGGACTATATAGAACACCAACAGATAGCAAGCAGCTTAAAGAGATTCCTGACACAATGGCAGAGCCATGTCCCCGGAGGGTCAGAATTGTGCAGTTCAGGAGATCTTGGAGGCTTATACAATGGCTATAATTTTATTGATAATTTTGCCCATGTCATAATCCAAGAGGGCTCAAAAGAGGCTTTTTTATTTTTAAAAAGTGCAAGAATATTCTTTATGTCTTCATTGGAAAAACAATTTGTTTTGCAACAATATTAATGAACACTTACTTGAGAAACTGATTTTGTTCCAAAAGACTTTCAGAGCACAAGCTTGGGAAGGTTTTCCCCTTTGTTTTTCTGTGTGAAGAAAAAAAAAAATCAATAACCTTTAAGTGTAAGTTACCCAGTTTAAAAATGATCAGGAAAGAGAAAAGCACATTAAAGAGCACTGTGATTGTCTTGAATCACATTTCTAAAAGCATAACATCAGTGACATGATTTGCTTACATTTGGTGTTATTAGGCTATCATGCCAAATAACCAATGAATTCTGACTGAGATAAAGCATCAAAAGATTAAGTGTTTCCCATATCAAACTGTCGACACAAGCATCTTATTTACCTCTTGGTTCTTCCTTTGGGAGACAAAATATGGGTGAATGCAAGTGTGACACTGGAAAAGACTTGGATTATTCTTATGTTTCAAGACTGAGCAGTTTTGTTTTCTGCTAATTATAAGACACTTTCAAGTAACTTTTGCTTCTTTTTCCCCAGCTTTATTGAGATGCAATTGACATATAACATTGTTTATGTTTAAGATGTACAATTAAAGGACTTGATATATGTGTGTATTACAAAAGGTTTACCACAATAAAGTTAGTTAATACATCTTCCACACCTTACATAGTTACAACTTTTATTTTTTTGGGGCACAGGGGAGATAACTTTTTTTAATGTTCTGTTTAAAATTTTTTAATTATTTCTTTTTCTTCAGTTACAGTTGACATTCAGTATTATTTTACATTAGTTTCAGGTGTACAGCATAGTGGTTAGACATTTATATAATTTATGCAGTGATCCCCCCAATTAGTAACCACCTGGCACTATATGTACTTGTTACAATGCTATTGACTATATTCTCTATGCTCTACATCCCAATGACTATTTTGTAACTACTAATTTGTATTTCTTAATCCCTTCACATTTTTAATCCAGCCCCCCAACCCCCACCCATCTGGCAGCCATCAAATGTTCTCTGTATCTATGAGTCTGTTTCTGTTTTGTTTGTTTATTTTGATCTTTAAATTCCACATAAAAGTGAGATTATATGGCATTTGTGTTTCTCAGTCTTACTTATTTCCCTTAGCATAATACCCTCTAAGTCCATCCATGTTGTCACAAATGGTAAGATTTCATTCTTTTTTATGGCCAAGTAAAATATATATATATATATACACACACATACATACATGTATATCACATCTTATTTAATCCAGTCATCTATTAATGGGCACTTGGGTTGCTTCCATATCTTGGCTATTGTATATAGTACTGCAATGAACATCGGATGCATATATCTTTTCAAATTAGAGTTTTGGATTTTTTCAGGTAAATACCCAGAAGTGGAATTTCTAGATCATAAAGTAGTTCTATTTTTAATTTTTTGCGGAATCTCTAAACTGTTTTCCATAGTGGCTGCACCAATTTGTAATCCAACCAGCAGTGCACAAGGGTTCCCTTTACTCCACGTCCTCTCCAATGCTTTTTGTTTGTTGATTTATTGGTGGTAGCCATCCTGAGAGGTGTGAGGTGATCTCATTGTGGTTTTAATTTGCATTTCCCTGATGATTAGTGATAGTGAACATCTTTTCATATGTCTGTTGGCCATCTGTATGTCATCTTTGGAGAAATGTCTATTCAGGTCCTCTGCTCATTTTTCAATTGGATTGTTAGTTTTTTTGGTGTTAAATAATATGAATTCTTTATAAATTTTGGATATGAACCCCTTATCAGAAGTATCATTTACAAATGTCTTCTCTCATTTAATTGCCTGTCTTTTCATTTTGTTGATGGTTTTCTTTGCTGTGCAAAAGCCTTTTAATTTAATGTAGTCCCATTTATTTTTTCCTTGTTTCCTTTGCCCGAAGAGATAGATCAGGAAAATATATCACTAAGAGCAGTGTCAGAGAGTTTACTGCCTATATTTTCTTCTAGGAGTTTTATGGTTTTGGGTCTTACATTTAAGTCTTTAATCCATTTTGAGTTTATTCTTGTATATCATATGAGAAGATGATCCAATCTCATTTTTTTGCATGTATTTGTTCAGTTTTCCCAAAACCTTTTATTGAGTAGACTCTTTACCCCACTGTATGTTCTTGCCTTCTTTGTCATAGATTAAATGACCATATACCATGTTTCTCCCAAAATAAGACCTAGCCATCAGCTCTAATGCGTCTTTTGGAGCAAAAATTAAAACAAAACCCAGTCATATTATATTATATTATATTATATTATATTATATTATATTATATTATATTATATTATACCTGGTCTTATGTTAAAAATAAGACCGGTCTTATATTAATTTTTGCTCTAAAAGACACATTAGAACTGATGGTCCGGCTAGGTCTTATTTTTGGGGAAACATGGTAGGTGTGGGTTTGAGAACTTTTAAGTTCTATTCTCTTAGCAAATTTCAAATATACAATACAGTATTGTTAACTATATTCACCATGCTATACATTTCATCCCCAGAATTATTCATCTTACAACTAGCAGTTTGTACCCTTTGACTATTATCACCTATTCTTACCCCACCCCCACCCCACCCCAGGTAACCACCAATCTGCTCTCTGTTTTTAGCAGCTTGTTTTTGTTAGATTCTATATATAATTGAGACCACACAGTATTTGTCTTTGACTTATTTCCCTTAGCAAAATGTCTACTACTTTTGCTTTTGTAATTCATTTTTTTCCTAATAAAACATGGATACTGTAGGAATAGAATTCTGAATATTAATATTTTTTCTGATTTCTTTCCCATTCAGTCCGTCTGTTATGTTGGAAACTGAGGGCTGATTAAAAGGGAACACTGAAAAAATACCTGACTTGGAAGTGTGTACAAGTAAGCCAAGGAGAGTAGGGACAATTACAATAGTAAAATTTACTTCTTAATACAATCAAGGAAATATAATTTAAAAAATGACAACCTTTTTCTTGCCATAGGTCAGGCTATCAGGAAGAATATACTCGGTACCTAAAGCATCCAGTAGGACTGAGTTTGGTTTTGAGAAGTTTACTTGACTAGGTCATCTTTTTTTTCTACTCAGCCATCTCCCAGTAAAAGGAGAGAATGAATTGCAGTCTCAGTGCTCTTTCCTCCCATCCTATAACTTTTAGATTTAATCAGCATCCTAAACCTTAACCAAAAAAGAAACTTCAAATTCAAATGGTCTTATTAGCAAATTCTACCAAACATAGAAAAACAAAATAATGTCAGTTTTACACACAATCTTCCAGATAATAAAAAAAAAAAGGGTGACTGAATTCCAATATGTTTGTGAGGCCAGCATAAATTTAAAAACTGAGAAGGTCAGTATAAGGCATCTATCAGAGCAATCTCATTCATGAATTAGACATGTAAATTTTAAAACAATATATCAAACTGAATCTGGCAATATTATATCATGATCAAATAAACTTTAAGCTAGAAATGGAAGATTGATTCAACATATGCAGATCAATTAGTGTGATTTACCACATTAACAGAATGAAAGAGAAATTTAAATTTAGGTACAGAAAAATAATTTCATAAAATCCAACATCCATTCATGATAAAAAACAAACAAACAAACACAAAACAACAACAACAAAAAACTTTTAGCAAACTCTGAATAGAGAGGGATTTCCCTAATCTGATTATGGATGTCTGCAAAAAGCCTACAGCAAGCATCATACTTAAAGGAGAACTGTTGAAAGCTTTCCTCTGAGTTAGAAATGAGACAGGAAAAAATTCCTTCTATTCAACATTGCTTTTTTGAGCAAGAAAAATTAAAATCCACAAAGAAATGAAAATGTTGTTGTTTTCAGACAGTATGACTGAATACACTGAAAACTCAAATCAGTCTACAAATAAGTTATGTGATTAATAAGTTTAGCAAGTTTTCTGGATACAAGGTTAACAAAAACATTTTTAGATATTTCTATATTACAGAATAAAGTTAGAAGATGTAAATAAGTAGTAAAAATGACTATTTTTAGTAGCATTAAAAACATAAAATTCCTGGATATAAATCTAATGAAAGATATGTAAGTTGTCTACACACAAATGTGTAAAACATTATTGTTAGAAATTAAAGACATTAAATCAATGGATGTATATACCATGTTCATTGAGTAGAGGATACAATATTGTACAAATGTCAATAGATTATTTAAAGAGTTATAGATTTAAAACACAACCTAAATCTGAATTTTTTTTGTTGTGAGAGTTAATAAGCTGATTCTAAAACTTGTGAGGAAATACAAAGGGCCAAGAACATCCAAAATACTTTTAAAGGGGCAGAAAAACATGGACAACTTGTGCTATTGAATAATAGCCAGAAAAACTGATGCTAGAACAATAGAGAATCCAGTAGTGGACACACAAACATGAACATTTTATTTTGGATAAAGGTTACAGTAGGAAAAAGAAGTAAAAAGATTTTCTTTTCAATAGATGATGTTAGGTCAACTGAATATTTATATGGGAAATAAAATGAAAGTTGACCCCTATCTTATACCATAATTAAGTCCAGTTGGTAGTAGAACTAAATATGAATAGTAAACTAATAAAATTTCTAAAAGATAACATAAAAAATCTTCATTATCTTGTCACGAGGAAAGATTTTCCAATAAGAGGCCAAAGGCATTAACCATAAATGAAAATATTAATAAATTAGATTACATTAAAATTAATAAATTCTGATCATGAGAAGACACTATGAAGAAAGTGAAAAGGCAAACCACATGGTAGGAGAAGATATTTGTAATACCTGCAGTTGACAAAGGTCTCATCAACAAAATATAGAAAGTATGGCTACAAATCAGTAAGAAAAAGACATTGACAATCCAATAGAACAATAGACTCTTGAAGATGCCTCTTGACAAAAGAGATCTGCAAATGGTCAACAAACATATGAAAAGGTGCTCAACTTTATAAGCCATCGGGAAATGTAAATTAAATCCACTCTGAGATACCACTACATATTCAACAAAATGGCTAGCATGTACAAAGACTGATGCAAAGAAATAGGAATACTTTATACTCTGCTGGTACTAGGAGTTTAAGTTGATAAAACCCATTTTGGGAAATTGCTTAACATTATCAACTATAGTTGTACATACCCATAACTTCTGACCTAATAATTATACTTTTAGGGATAAGATCAATAGATATTGATACAAAAATACATATATAAGAAAGTTTATGGTACCATTGTTCATAATAGCTACAGGCTGGGAACAATCAATGCTTGACAACAGTAAGATGGATAAATAAATTGTGCATATTTATGCACTTAAACACTACACTACAGTAAACATATATAAACTTCACTTGCATGTAACAACATGAATCGATTTCAAAGGAAGAAAGAAGAAAGACACAAAAGAATATATATTGTTGATTCCATTTATATAAAAATTAAAAATAGGTAAACTAATGGTGTTTGGAGTCAGGATATTTGTTATCCTCGGTGAGGGAGACATGAGTGGCCTTTTATTCCTTGACCTGAGTGACATTTATATGAGTGTATTCACTTTGTGATAATACATGGAGATTCTATCTATCTATCTAACTATCTATCTATCTATCTATCTATCTATCTATCTATCTATCTATCTATCTGGAATATACTCTGTATTCCAGAATCTGAACCAATTCTCTTTACTGCCACTGCTAACCCCATCCAAAGGCATTATCGTTACCATCACTTCTCACCAAACTTGCTTCAATAATTTCTTGATTTTTCTCTCTGCTTTTACTTTTCACCCCCTTTAATGTGTACTGAACACAGTAACTAGAATGTTCTTTTTAAAAAGTTATATCACTCTGCTGCTCAAAATCCTGCAATGGCTCCATGTTTCGCACAGTGTAAAGCCAAAGTCCTTACTGTCGTTTACAAGAACCTACATGGTCTGATCCTCAGTTACTGTGTGTAGTCATCTCTGACTCCCTCCTTCCTCATGTTGTTTTTCTAGTCTGGAATGATTTTTGTTTGTTTGTTTTTGAAATACCTGTGGGCTAACTCATGACTTGTAAGTCTCTTTCAGATGTTACTTTTTCATGACAACTGCCCTCATCACCCTGTCTAAATTGGTAACTTACCCCACACCCATCAGTGCTTCCAGTTCCTCTTACCCAGCCTTCATCCTGATTTTTTATATAATGCTTATAGCTCTCTAACATACTACATTATACCTTTATTTTTCATTTTTAATATTAATATTCTCTCCTTGCTAGAAATAGAACACATTTATTATCTGTCACTTATTCAGGGATCCCTTTTTCATTCACTGATACGTCTCAAGAACTTAGAAGATTGTAGTGCTCAATAGATATTTGTGGAATGAATAAATGAATGAATGTCTTGAATGTTTAATATGTGACAAGAATTCTCCTGGGCACTGGGGTTGTAATGCTGAGCAAAACCAGAAATAGTTGCTGCTCTTATAGAGCATTTACCAATTTGAGAGACAGCTATCATGATAACATAAATAAATGTTTAGTTCCAAAGTGTGATAAGAACTAACGGTTCTTTGACAATACATAATTGAGGAATTAGCCTGGTCTAAAGGTGGGTCAGAGAAGACTTCCCAGAGAAAGAGATGTGTGGGCTGAGATCTGATGAAGGTGGGCAAGCAGTTCTGACTTAATGGGCCCGGGGTGGGGCCCTAGTATGGACATTCTCAAGAAAACTCCCCAGGTATTTCTGAGATACCACTATATACCGGAGCTTCTCCAGCTTTAATGTGTGTACAAATCACCTGGGAATCTTGTTAAAGTTTAGTTTCTCACTCAAAAGTTCAGGTATGAGACCTGAGAGTCTGTAGTTCTATCAAGCTCCTCTGTAATGCTGAGGCTGCTGTCCTCCCGACTACACATTGAGAAGCAGGACTGTATAGCACTGGCCCCAAACAGTGTCTCATGATGTTACAGTGTTCTCTAAATTATCAGCTGATTTAGAATCCTCCCTCTTTATTTCAGCTATATGGATTGCACATCCTGAGAATCTAAATATATTTCAGCTCAGCAACATGGATGTTGTTCAGCTACCTTATGAATTTGTACTATGTAGACTTTATTTATATGTTTTTGTGTGCATGTTTGTGCATTTGTGTGATTGTCTTTCTCCTCACCTCTCAGCTGGGTACTTCCAAAGGGCAGGAATTTTGTCCAAATCATTTTAGAGTCAGTCCTCTGTCTAATCCCTTGTGGCCATGACAAATACTCAACTAATTTTTATTGAACAGTACTGACTCTACCCAGGCAAGTTGTTTTCTTTCTATATTATATGAATAAAGGATGACTTAAATTATCCTTTAAATGAACCACTAATTTTCACCTTGCCATGAATATAAATGACAACATTTCTACTTATAACATACCTGGTGAAACACATATTCATGAAAAAAATTAAAGGCAGTAACAAATGTAAAAATACATTGTAAACTCTGGAATGTTACAGACTTTCAAATATGATTATAAGCTGTAATAATAGGAAATATTCGTATTTTTAACTGAGTGTCCATTTTTTAAAGAACTATGGGGAGAAGTTGTGTTTTTAAAAGTGGGGCCCTATGACAAGTTTATTTGATGAGACTAGGTTTGCACTATGAAAAACAAGGTTAATTTTTCTTTTTTGATCTATGACCCAAATTCATAGGTTTGTTGTAAGTTTATTAAGAGCATGGATCTTATTTTCTGAGTTAGTGTTTATTTAGCATGTATTACTGGAGTTAGAATTCACAGGAATATTAAAAACCTATGGTAATGATTAGGTAAAGGGTCAAGGATATGTCATAATTTTGATGTTTACTTTAAATGGAAGGGATAAATCTCCTTTGAGACATCTTACTTATATGGGCCAAAGCCTCATACACTGATTTTTCTATTTAAATAAAAAAATCCAATAAAACAATAGTTTAAATTTGAAACAACAACAAAGGTAACACTTATTGAGTGCTATTCAAGGCCACTTTACGTGTATTAACTCATTTAAAAGGCAATTATTAGCTCAAGTTTACAGGCTAGATCCTGAGTCTCAGAGAGGCTAAATTTGAAAATGATCTCTTCCTAGGAATGGAACATATTTGAGATACTACATTAAAATTAGAATATTTCAGACAGGCAATGAAGCAGAGCAAAACCAAACCAAAACAAAAACACATAGTTCTGGAATTAGACAGATTAACACAAGGAATCCTGGCTCTGCCACTAATTCCCTGTAAATCTGTGGTCAAATCACTTAACCTCTCAGGATTGCAGTTTTTCTCATCTACAAAATGGGATAAAATCACATATTCTACTTATTTTACTTATGCTACTTCTACACACCTTGGTTAGGAAGTGGGTATCAATACCATCTGATTGAGATATAAGACTGTCATCGTAACAGGTACTTCTGTAGGAGCAACACAATCAGATTATGTGATAATCTTTCCTCTCTCCACTTATCCCTCCCTTTCTTCCTTTCTTCCTAAGTAACTACCATTTTTTATGCACCTGCTTCATGCCAATGCTTTGTATATATAGAGTAGGCTTATCTTTTTTTCCTTCTATTTTTTATTTTTTTCTAGTTTTTTTTCCCCCTCAACACTCCAGTGAAAGAGGTAACCCTGAATTACAGAGGAGGTAGGCAGTGGTCTGGTCTAGGTTGTCACTGCAAGTCCTGGAGGAATGGATGAACCACACACTTTAAGTTTTAGAGGAAAGTTAATTTAAGCTTGGAGGGACATGTTCATTTATACGTTTTACTTATATTACTTAGGGTTAGTAAGTAGAAAGATTTTGGAAAGAGTTTTATTAAAGTTGGGATGTCCAGTTGGAAGGCAATTACAACAACCACAATAATTGTACTTTCCATGCTTAATGTCACAGGAACTCTATGAGGGAAACATTATTTTAATCCCATTTTACCTGTGATAAAGTTGAGGCCCATGGACTTTAAATAACTAACCTTCAATAATTTTGAGTTGACATTCAAATTTTTCTTCACATATTTAAATATATTCAAAAAGTAGTTTCTTACATGCTGTGAAATTAATAGTTAATATGAATGTTCTATACCCATTATAATGTATTTACACAATATATGAATATGGATGAACTTCACAAACAGAATACTGAGTAAAAGATGAAAAAAAGCACATACTTCATGATTCCATTTATATAAAGTTAAGAAGACACATCTTAAGTAGGATGTTGGAACAAGATAGTGGTTAACTTTGGGGGTAGAAATTGTGGATTTTCTGGGGGACTCGTAATATTTTTACTCTTAATCTGGGTGTGGTTTTTACATGTTATTTTTGTGAAAATTTATTGAGTTTCGTTTAAGATTTTGATACTTTTCTGAATATATGCTGAATAGATGTTATGCTTAGATTAAAAGTAAGTAAATAAAAATTTATGAATAAACTTCTTTTTAATCCCATTTTAATATTATTTTTTATTCTTGAACCTATATTTCTATTCCATTTTCTTTGTAGAATTGTATCCTAATTAAATGAAAAATTATGAGTATTTTATAACCATTATGCTCTTAAAGTCTTAAAACTTTTTCTTTTCAGGATTGAGTTTCCTTAAGATTTTCATTGGCATATAACAATTGGCAATATATAAATATATTATATGTTTTTATATACAATTATTAAACTTAGTAGTACATTTTATCAGAAGTACATTTTAGAATCAGGTGAGTAGGCTTTTCTTGGGGGTGAAAAATTGGAGTGAAAGACTATTCAATATCAATTCTATTTCCTATGATTGGGAGCATGGAATGGACTAAAAAGCCTAAATAGGAATAAAAGCAATTTATTTTTAATAAATTTTCTCACAATTATTTGAATTCATTCTGAGTTGACTACCAAAAAGCACAGTACTATATCACCAAGTGTAATATTTAATAATCTGTCATCATGATAGTTTCCTCTGCAATTTTGTTGAGAGCAATTAATTGTGAAAGAATTTGTAAAATAACCTTTGTATTTATTCAGTTTCTGAATTTCTGGCGAGCATAACAAAAACATTTAACTAAAACTCACCAAGTGATTATTAATTGTTCCTGTTTCTCTTTCACTTAGAGGGACTTTTAAAAAACAACTAATATATTCAGAAACTGCTGGGAACCACGAAGCATTCTTTATTTCAATATACATTTGCCAATACATTTATTTATTTATTTATTTATTTTGCAAATTGCATTTATTATATCGCATGCTTTAAATATTTTTTTCATCAAAACTTTGGAACTACAGACTTAACTTATTTAGATTATGGAACATATCTGTCATGTAACCAAACAGGCAAGGCCAGTTTTTATTATCAAGCCAATTAGGTAAATTTGACTTACTTTCTCACAGACAAATCGGATCTCATTTATCAATTCAAATAAATGTGTTAATACACACTCCCTGACATCTCACTTCTTAATGCTAATTTTAGGATAGACAAGTAAAAGAACCTAACTAGGAGTTTATGGCCTAAATAAAAAAATTCCACTGATCTTACTCATATACTCTATGCTTTATCTCTTTGACACTCCTTTAACACAATGCTTTTTTTCTTTTTTTTCTCTTTTTGTAAATAATTGAATAACGGAAGAAACAAAGTCCTTAAACTCATTATCACTTCCTCTGCTGCACTGCATAAAACATCTAAATCCATTACATCCCTGCAGAGGTATGTAAAACCTCCTGTTTCTATGCCACACTTGGCTCTAAACAGAAATATGTATAAGACAAAGAAAGACGTGAGGCCTAGCAAAGATTTATGAAGTCCTGATTAAAGGAAGCTTTAGTACCCACATTTTTGAAGTTTTTACTTGGGGCCCTGGAGGTTTTTAATATCTCAAGGCACTGCAATACAGAAAGATTTGGAATGAGAGAAATTTTCTTTAAGTATCTATCTACATATGTGTGTGTGTGTGTGTGTGTGTGTGTGTGTATATATACATATATATATATATATATATGTACATTTATGTGGAAAACTGTCATGATGGCCTGTATATTCTAAAACCGTTCTCAAATGATCGATTTTGTTAAAAACAAATATATATCTATCTCTCTCTACATATGTCTATCTCTACATCTCCATATCTCTATATCTATAGATCTATATCTATATATCTATATATCTATGATGAGGGTCTGAAATATGAGTCCTTTGTACACTTGAAACCTATATAATTTTACTAACCAATGCCATCCCAATAAGTTTAATAAAAATGATAAAAAAAGAAAACCACACTTGGTTGTATATTCTTTGAAAAATTGTTATGTACTCTCAAGGGTTCTTGCTCTCTTTTTGAAGAACGCTGATGTAGAATTACAGATGAAGAGGTCAACAGAATGGTCAACAGAGTCTTGAGTAGAGTGATGAAGATGAAGGTGACTGAAGTGGCTCATGGAGCTGGCAGTTATTGGTGAGTGTATTTAAAAGGGGACAGAGGCCTGGTCTTGGTCAGGAGTGAGTGGGTTTGCGGCCATTGATCATATTGAGTAACTTGAAATTGACCTCATGACAGTAGAAAGCAGTAGATTTACTGAGTGTGGGGAAAGAAGCAATGTGTTTTTATATGGGTCTCATATGGTTCAGGATGTGTTCATTTGATACAAAGATTGATTTGAGGGAGATAGAATAAGAAATTTGAGGATGAGGAAGAAGATAGAAGGGATATTTTTGTCACTGGCGATTGTGCTAGGACTAAGGGGATAGGAAAGGAAAATGCGTTTTTGTTATATCTCTGTGTCAAGTAGTACATGTAAGTACACAGTGAATACTTTGCTTAAGTAATCAATTGTTGCTTTTTAATTTTTAAATGTTTAAATTGTTATTTGTAATTGTTTACAAGTACTTTTTCATTGATGGGCTATATTTAATAAGCAGCATAATTAAATTCTCTGTTAAAATCACTGACAACTCAGAAGACTGAAATACAAACACTGACTTTTCTCTATCACATATCAGATGAATGAATGGTAGATCAAATTACAGTAATTGATTAGAGAAATAACCTCTACAAAGGCTAAGTTTCTTCAATTTGTACAATCAAGTTACCCAATAGTGGACTTCTGATAGGAGTCTTGATAATAGACTGTATGTTTTGAACAGTATCCAAGAAACACCTTTTCTATCACTTCTGATCTCTCTAAGGAGACAAATATTATGGAAAATAAACATGGAAGGAGGTTCTGGGAAAAAGTGAAGAAGCTTTAATTAAAGCGAGGTTTTCTTCTTCAGAATTTGTGATAACCTCTAAAAGTATAAGAGAAAACACACAGGAAAATGTCAGTGCAGTTACATACACCTTGGTAGTTTCCCAAAGGAGAAGAAACCACTCTCATTAGTTAACAAAGATAAGAATAGAAATAATGGATTTAAATTTGAACAAGGAGTATTTGAAAGAGTGGAGAAAAATTTAACAGGAAGATCAACTGGGAAATGAAACCAATTTCTAGAGGAGACGATGGGATCAAGATCACGTGAAAACTCAAGGTCGCAACTTGTCAAACACCTAGGAGGAACAGGTAAGAGATGAGACAGGTGTTGTCCCTCAAAGGAGAGCAGGTAAGATGACCCTCTAAGATGCTCCTCTAGGTCTGTTATAGAAAAAGGATGAACCGTGTACTTAACATTCTCTAAAGACACAAGCAGAAAAAAAACCCCAAAACCAAAACAAAACAAGAAACAGATGAGAACAGTGAGAGGGACAGTGAGGGTTCAAATCCCTGGTCTTATGTGGCTTTCTTTCCTCCCCAGAGTGAAAAGAGAGGAGTTGAGACAATGTGTGTGCCTGTATGGTGGGTGGGGACCGTTACTCCTTTGGTGTGTGATAGCCATTTCGGTCTGAGCCTGGGAGATAAACACAGAAATCCTATGTATCTTTTTCTCCTACTGGTGTAGAAACTCAGGGAACATACTCACAGAGGCAGATTTTCTCTTTACCACAAGAAGTGCAATTTTAAGACCATGAAAGATGCTCTTTCCTAAAAGAATGGGGTCAATAAATGGTCCAGGGAGATTCACTACATTTCAGGGCAAAAAAGGCCTAGGAGAAATAATGACTGAGCACATGGCGTAGACAATTTTTTCCCCGATCATCTCAGAAGTCACTAGAGAGCATGCCATCCTGTGAGTGGAGTTTATCTTTCAATAAAAATGAGGACCTGGAGAGAATAATTGAGGAGAACAGAAAATGCCTATGCTGATTTCTGTCACACCTTGGGAACCAACTTGAATGCAGATGTGGTGATGTAGGACTGAGTATAAAAGTGATGCCTTAAAAATGTTTATAGTTTAGTTTATAGATGGACTGCCAGAGGGTTAGAGTCTACTGTAAATAAACTGAGCTAAGATTTAATATATTCAATTGCTATATCTTTTACTGTGAGATTAGGACATTTCTGGAGCTCAGAGGCCCCTGCACGTACCTCCCATGTTCTTTGAACAGCTAGATTGTATTGTAGCCAGCTGTGCTGCAAGTGGAGAATGTCATTGTTGTGAGTTGAATTGTTTTTCCTTTCAAATTCATATGTGAGAGTCCTAACCCCAGATACCTGATAAGGTGAATTTATTTGGAGATAGGGTCTTTATAGAGGTAATCAAGTTAAAATGAGGTCATTAGAGTGAGACCTAATCCAATATAATTGGTGTCCTTATAAAATAAGAAATTTGGACACGGACATATACATGAAGATGATGTGAAGAAACATAGGGAGAAGTTGGCCATCTATGAGCCAAGAGGAGAGGCTTGATAATCCTTCTCTCATAGCCCTCAAATTTTGGACTTCTAGTCTCCAGAACTGTGAGCCAATAAATTTCTGTTGTTTAAGCCACCAAGTTTGTAGTACTCTGTTATGACAGATCTAGCAAACTAATATACCCGTTAATAATGGATTCACATAGACTTCATTTATTCATTCATTCATTTTGCTATTGAGCACCTGCTATGTGTTAGACACTGATAGTACAATAATGTTGGCCCTCAAGGAACTTCTGGCTGCTTCATGAAGATAGCCACACGAACTGACATTCAATTCAATTGAACTGGTGTTCAATTCAATCATTTGGAGTCTACTATGTACTAAGCAGCATGGTTCAGAGTTAAGACACATGTTTTAAATTAGTTTCAGGTGTACAAAACAATGTAATAGTTATACATTTTCACCCCTCACAAAGTGATAATCCCCCTCCCCCAATCTACTACCCCTCTAACATCATATATAGCTGTTACAATTCCATTGACTCTACTCCCTATGATGTACTCCATATCCCGTGACTATATATATATATATATTAAATTATACTTGACTTTCAGTATTATTCAGCTTCAGCTTCAGGTGTACAGCGTAATGGTCAGGCATTTACACCGTTAAGACACATTTGTGAAATCCAGGTCTGCCACTTCGCTTTCTTCAAATTGAAGAGCTATTTGATTTAAGTATTAGTTTCCTCATTTGTAAAATGGGGAAAATTATGTCTCCTGATGGGATATTTGTAAATTATAAATGAGATAATGAATGTAAAATGTTTGGTATAGTATCCCTACCTTCGTCAGCTCAGGCTGCTATAACAAAACATCTCAGACAGGGTGGTTTAAATAACAGAAATGTATTCTCATAATTCTGGAGGCTGGAAAGTCCAGTATCAAGGTACCAGCAGATTCAGTTCTTAATAAGGGCTCTCCTCCTGGCTTGTAGACAGTTGCCTTCTCGTTGTGTGCACACATGACCTTTCCTCAGTGTCTGCACATGGATGAACAGATCTCTGTCTTCTTTTTATTTGAAGGGAATAATCCTACCTAATCTTAACCTAATTAAATCTCAAAGGCCCACCTCCAAATATGATTACATTGGAAGTTAGGATTTCAATTTACGAATACTGGGAGGAGTGGGGAGAGATACATAATTAGTCCATAACAACCTGAAACAAATATATGACAGATAGTATGAATTGCTGCTTGGGGAACATGTGATAACTGGAATAGACAAATAGTTGAGTTGAAGGCTGACAACATAACCAAACAGAATGTATATTCCAGAATTCTACTTTGCTGTTCAGATAAGATTTTTGTCAGTGGAGTTTGGGAGGCACAGCTTGAGTTTCTACAAAGATAACAGTAATACTTCATTTACAAAAATCTGGATTAGACCTTCCTGCCTTGACTCAAGGTTTTGAGGCTTTCAAATCACTCTTCCATTTAGGAGGAATATCTTTGTTTTGGAACCTCCAAGGGGAAAGAGAGTACCTTTGGATTTGGTTGTGATACTCCCATTTTGAGCTGGGAAGTGGAATATGTGAGGGTGGTATCTTGATGATTTTCTGACTTGTGACTTGGGAGGCTGGGCCTGAGATTTGATGGCAAAAGCCATCAAAATTAATAAATTTTAGACATTTGGGAATTGTCAACTTATTAAAATAGGAAGCTCAAACAGAGTGGGAAAAATGTTTCAGGAGAAGCTGGGTGGGATGACCTTGGAATATAGTTCAATAATCCTCTCTTGCATTTATTTAAAAGAGTAATTATCAAAATACTTTTAGCTCCAGTATGCAGAAGCTTTTGGACAATGGAGGTGCTGGAAATAGACACCTCAGTGTCTGAATTGTACTTTTCTATCCTTGACTTTGTTTTTTCTTAAGGTTTTTATTAAAATGTAGCTAATATGCAATATTATATTAGTTTGAAGTGTACATAATAGTTGTTCAACATTTACATGCCTAAAGAAATGATCTCCATAATTCCAGCAACCATCTGACACTGTACTATGCTATCACAATATTATTGACTATATTGCCCATGCTGTACATTATTACATCCCCATGACTTATTTGTTTTATACCTGAAAATCTGAACCTCTTATTCCCCTTCACCTTTCCCGCTTTTTAAAAATAAGCCTTAGTGGTTAAGCATTTATATAACTTAAGAAGTGATCCCCCTGACTAATCTAGTACCCACCTGGCACTATTCATAGTTATTACCATGTTATTGACTATATTTACTATGCTTTACATCCCTGTGACTTCTTTGTAACTACCAATTTGAACTTCTTAATACCTTCACCTTTTTCACCCTGTTTCCCAACCCCCCTCCCATATATCACCCCAATAAATCTAGTACCCGTCTGACACCATACATAGTTATTCTATATTACTTGCTGTATTCCTTATGCTATACCCTACATCCCCATGACTACTTTGTAACAACCATTTTGTACTTCTTAATCCCTTCTCTATTTTCACCATTCCCAGACCCCCTCCTGTCTGACAACCATCAAAATGTTCTCTGTATCTATGAGTTTGTTTCTGTTTCATTTGTTTGTTTATTTTGTTCTTTAAACGCCACATATACGCAAAATCACATTGCATCTTTCTTTTGCTGTCTGACATACTCCACTCAGCACAAAACCTCAGGTCCATCCATGCTGCCACAGATGGCAAGAACCCATCCATTGCCAAGTAATATTCCATTGTATGTATATACCACCTACTCTTTATCCATTCATCCATCGACAAACACCCAGGCTGCCTCCATATCTTGGCCATTGTAAAAATGCTATAATGAACATATGGATTCACATGTCCCCTTGAAATAGTGTTTTGGATTTCTTTGGATAATTACCCAGAAGTGGGATAACTAGGACCTTCTTTAGAACTTGTTATAGGCTTTGTTTAAAGTCTGTTTTGTCTGGTATAAGTATTGCTGCCACAACTTTTAATTTGTTTGTTTTATTTTCATGGAATATCTTTTCCCCATCCCTTTACTTTCCATCTGTGTGTATCTTTGAATCTGAAGTGAGTCTCTTGTAGGTAGCATATGTATGGGTCTTATCTTCTAAACTATTCAGACACCTTGCCTTTTGATTGGAGCAGTTAAATCCATTTACACTTAAAGTGATTGTTGATAAATATAGTTATTGCCATTTTATTATTCATATTTCATATTTTTTATTTATTTTCCCCATCTTAAAGAAGTCCCTCTAAAATTCTGTGTAATACTGGTTTGGTGGTGATGAACTCTTTTAGCTTTTTCTTGACTGTGAAGCTCTTTTCTGTGTTTCGATTATAAATGATAGCTTTGCTGGGTAGAGTAATCTTGGTTGCAGGTCCTTACTTTTCATCACTTTGAATATTTCCTGCCAACCCCTTCTTGCAAAGTTTCTGTTGAGAAATCAGCCCATAGTTTTTTTTTTTTTTTTTTTTAATTGGGGAAGGGAAACAGGACTTTAGTGGGGAACAGTGTGTACTTCCAGAACTTTTTCCTAAGTCAAGTTGTCGTCCTTTCAGTCTTAGTTGTGGAGGGCGCAGCTAAGCTCCAGGTCCAGTTGCCATTGCTAGTTGCAGGGGGCGCAGCCTACCATCCCTTGCGGGAGTCAAACCGGCAACCTTCTGGTTGAGAGGACACCCTCCAACAAACTGAGCCATGCGGGAGCTCAGAGGCAGCTCAGCTCAAGGTGCCTTGTTCAATCTTAGTTGCAGGGGGCGCTGCCCACCATCCCTTGTGGGACTCGAGGAATTGAACTGGTAACCTTGTGCTTGAGAGCCCACTGGCCCACATGGGAATCAAACCAGCAGCCTTCAGAGTTAGGAGCATGGAGCTCTAACTGCCTGAGCCACCGGGCCAGTCCCAGCCCATAGTTTTATAGGAGCTCCCTTGTAGGTAACTAATTGCTTTCCTCTTGCAGCTTTTAAAGTTCTTTCTTTGTCTTTAACCTTTGGCATTTTAATTATGATGTGTCTTGGTGTTGGATTATTTGGATTCATCTTGTTTGGCACTCTCTGTGGTTCCTGAGCATGTATATCTACTTCTTTTGCCAGGTTAGGGAAGTTTTCTGTCATTATTTCTTCAAATAGGTTTTCAATTCTTTCGTTTCTCTCTTCACCTTCTGGTACCCCTATGATGCTAATGTTGGTATATTTGATGTCGTTTCAGAGGCCCCTTAAACTCTCCTCATTATTTTGGATTTCTTTTTCCTTTTTGCTTCTCTGATTGGGTAACTTTGCTACCTTACCTTCTAAATCACTGATTTGATCCTCTGCTTCATCTAATCTATTGTTGATTCCCTGTAATGTATTTTTCATTTCTGTTATTGTATTCTTTGTTTCTGACTGGTTCTTTTTTATGTTTTCTATCTCCATTTTTATGTTTTCTATCTCTTTGTTGAAGTTCTCCCTGAGATCATTGAGCATCCTTATCACCAGTGTGTGGAACTCTGTGTCTGATAAATTGCTTGTCTCCATTTTGTTTAGTTCTTTTTCTAGAGTTTGTTCTGTTCTTTTATTTGGGAAATATTTCTTTGCCTCCCCATTTTGGCTGCCTTCCTCTGTTTGTTTATATGTAGGGATGCTATGCCTCCTGGTCTTGGTAGAGTGGCCTTATGTAGTAAGTGTCCTGTGAAACCCAGTGGAGCAGTCTTCCTGATCACCACAGCGTGGTGCTCCAGGTGTATTCCTGGTATTATGTGTGCCTTCTTGTTGTAGTTTAGACTTGGTTGCTGTTTGCATGTTAGTGGGAGGGATTAACCCTCAGGCTGTTTGGTTTTAAGGACTGGCTGTGACTATAGTGGAGGAGGTGTTGTGTAGGGGCTGACCCTAAATAGTAGGGTTCACTGTAGTGGGCCTTTGATGCCTGCCTAGCCTTCCCTTTGGGTGTGTCATCCTTGGAGGTGGCTGGGTGATGCCATGGCCAAGTCTGAATCTGGCCTCTGGGTCTGCCAGCTGAAGGGCCTTCTGGAGGGGACTCACTGCAGGCCAAGTTCAGCTGCAGTCTGTGTGCTGCGCAGGTGCCATCTGGCATCAACCACAAAGAAATCCAGATATGGCTGCTGCCTGTGCTGTGCTTGGAGGTACCTCAAGAGGCCAAACTGTGAAGCAGGGTATGCTGTTACTAGTGCCAGGCGTAGGGCTGCTCAGCCAGAGATATGGCACACACCAAACCCAGATGCTGCTTGTTTGGGTTTTGTGAACCTTTGGGAGATTTTGGGAAAGTCCATAGCATGAGCGAAGGCAGGCCATTTATAGGGAAAAGCCACTGGAAATGACTTGGGTGTGCCCAAAAGTTGGGTGGGGCTGGGTCTCAGGGAATCATTAGGGCAGGTCGGATGAAAGGTGATAGCCATTTAATGGAAACTCAGATATGGCGCCTGCCTGGGTCTGCATGCTGGGAGTGGGAAGGGCTCAACAAAGAAACAGTGGCTTTTGCCAGCTCCTCCATCTGGGAGAAAGCTGCCTCTCCATTCCTCATCCTGAATCTTGACAATTCAGTTCCTCCCTGTATATCCCTGCTGCCCCAGTGATGGAGCTCAGAGCAAGTGAGTGCATCAGCACATTCCTTTAAGAGGAGCACCTGGGAGTGCAGCTGCCCTCTATCTCATTCAATCACAATCTCTGCTGGTTTTCACAACCAGAAGTTATGTGGATTTCTCTCCCTGGCACTGAAACCCTGGGCTAGGGAGAGGCTGGGACCCCTCACTACTCAGGGGAGGACCTCCACAGCTGAGATATCTCTCCTGATTTTTAATGGTGACACGTGGGTGTGGGAACATCCTGTTCTGCATCTCTGCCCCTCCTACCAGTCTTGAGGTGGCTTGTTTTGTATGTCCATATTTGTAGGGCTTCAGTTTATCTAGACTTTAGTCAATTCTCAATAATGCTTGTTCTGTGGTTCAGTTGTAATTGATGTCCTGAGGGGAGGTGAGCACAGTGTTTATCTACTTTGTCATCTTGACTGGAAGTCCTATCCTTGACTTTGTTAAGATAGAGGTATTTTTAAGGTATAGAACCCTATGATTCCCTGTAAGAGAGATATAGTCATCACCACACCATGTCCTTCCTCCGAAGAAGGTTCTGATAACTTGTCAGGCTTTGTGGAACTTGGGCCAGGCTAGGATCTTCAGGATCTGGTGGGTTTTGCTCCGCCTTTTTCCCTAAGTAACTTGGGATCACTAACGACTCTCCAGCATAAAGAGGGTGGCAATTCTCCTCATCCCTGTAAACAACAACAAAAACAGTAGAATAAACCATATCCATAAAAATAAACAAAACAAAACAGTAGGACAAATCACTGAGGACAGAGTCAAAAGAATTGTGTTACAGTTGTATGAATTTGGGGAATAATTTCATCTCTGAATCTCTAAGTCCTCTATTTAAAAACCCAGACCTGCACTAGTTGGTCCAAAGGTCCCTTCTAGCCTTGAGGTGCTCTTGGTTGTACATGAAAATATGTGGGAAATAGAGTGATTTATTGTTGTAGAAGGAATAAATAACTGATATGGAAGTTTTCTTCCACAGAAGGTAATTTTGATTGCATTGTGAATATTTGCACTGATCTAGATTGGAAAATTGAGGATTAGAGATAGACTAAAAAAGGCACTGTTGGGAAATGGGTAGAACAAAATGTTTGAAATGGAAGATTAAGAAAGCCAAGAAGCGCAGGGGGAGAAGGAAGGTAACTGATTCCTCCTTCTTCATTTCTGATCCCCAACTCAGACATCAAGACCCTTCCATCTCTTTCTTTCCATCTAGTTTCCTGAATTGAAATTTGAGGGAGAGGTTGGATCACAACTTGAAGCACTACCAATCTATCCTTCAACATTACACTTGTCAAGCATTGATTTAAAGTAGGATAACATTAACTGAGAATGAGAAGTTTTAATTTTTCATCCTTAGATGACTCAAGGGAGTCTTCTCTGTGGCCCCACCTATTAAAGAGGATGAATGATGCCTGCCCATTTTCACCTTACCAAAGATTAATGATATCTGTCCATTGTTACCTCACCAAATTTGGAGAGAAGTTCCAGGTAAACATCAAAGGAAAACAGTAATCAGTATGTTGATGCATTCTCAATGTTAAATATATTTATCTCCATAAAATTATTTTCAATTATTAAAAATATGTTATCTTATTTCACACATTTGAAGCAACAGGAGTAAAACATACATTTGAAGTGAGAATGACAACCCAGATGTGAAAAACCCATATGTTGATCACAAAATTAAAAAGGCTGCACAAAAATGACAAATGATGAAGAAAAAGGACTGTTAGAGCAGATCCTGACCTTTTGAGAATATTATCAGCCTGTCAGCACCAATGGTTTTCCTTGTTCATAGCAGAAAGCTATGAATGCCTACATTTGGGATAGAGGTCAGATGATATCTCAATGTAAAAAAAAGTAAAATGATATCTTACAAGACATAAAAACATAATTTTGCAACTCTTTTTCCTTCTTTTCTCACCTTACAACATAGATGTACACATGTTTGTATAATATGCATATGCACAATGAACCTGGCTCTTTTTCTTCCACCACTCCAACCAATCCAGTCCTAAAGAGGAGTCTTAATATCCCTAAAGGGTATTATGGTACCTAGAGTAGTTATTAGAACCAAACGATTTTTTTTTTTTTTTTGAGTTCTGAGACTGGGGTAAAGGGTTAGGAAATGGAACATATCAGAGACCCTCAATCAATCTGATCTATTTAATACATTCATTGTGCATTTACAACTATTGCCTTGAAGCTTTCTTCAGAGGAATCTCCTATGGCTATAATACTCATCCTGGACATTTATCCTTTTACCTAAAAAGCCTGCCTTCTCACCTTGATTTCTTGAGTTTATCAAAGAGGAGCATAGTTTTCTGAGAAGGTCCAGCAAAATGATGTTTTTTTAATATCTGAATTTTTGTTAATGGGTCTCATACACTGGCAGAAACTCAGAAGAATAGCATCTTGATTTGTACAAGAAGTGTTTGCAACATGGGAGGAAGTCCTCTCAGAGTTCCCTTTATTTCTTGGCAAAGATTGACCATGGTTATAGTTTCAAGGATAGTAAGAGAGAGAAGGTTAAAGGTGGAGTGAATTTCTCCTGAAAGTGAGAAAGAAATAAGACTTCAAGGACTCCACTGGTACATAGAGTGAATAATAATAATAATAGTAATAATAACAATAATAATAGTAATATCCTAATAAGAAATATGGGAAATAAGAGTTATAACCGAGACTGTCTATTGCTGTGGATGGCCTATAATCAGCAGGAATAGTGAGCGTATCAGTTGCTATGAACCAGGTCTGGATACAAGAAACTCTTAGTTGAAAAGGATTAGTTGCTTTAACTGGGGGAGAATCAACTGGTTCATGCCAAAAAACAAACAAAATCCCCAAACACTCAATGTCATTGAGTTGATCTTGCAAGCAAGATGTAGACATCTAATGTTAATTTGGCCCACACAAGAGGTTTTTCAATAGGCTTTTTGCCTATATGTTAAGTGTTGTAATAGCCAGAACTATATGTAAAACTGAGTTTAAGGCTAAAGTTTCAACTTGCAATTTCTTTCTTGTTTTTCCTCTCTCCATTAATTCTCTAATTATTTTACCTGTAATGTCATAGACTTGATTGGGGAATCATTTATATTTCCTTCCAGTTCTCCTTTATGAATCAAGTTAAGAGTGAATTTTCATTTCTAACCATGTGACATAGCCTCCCAAGTCAGGAGCAGCATTTTATGAGGAAAAAGATGGTGAGAGAAAGTTCAGTCAGATCTCTGAACTCTGGAAAGGCACAGTTTCAGGTCTTAGTGGTATCTCCAGGAATACTTCATCCTCAGGTTGCATTAAGTCAAGGATTTTCATTTAAATTTTATATCTCAATGGATAAACTCCATATTATTCGCCTCTGTAGGTCATGTTCATCCTGGCATTTCTCTTATTCCCCGTCATTTGACATTTTCTCCTCAGGGTAGCATGACATACATGAGCTATCTCAGAATTTCTTGAATAAATATTCACTATAATCATTTCAAGGGAGGCAATGGTAAGTCATTGGCATAGAGGATTCATCTGAGTTTTCTTGAGTTTTGAGACATTTTTTTTCTTTGTGACCTAGCAGTTAACTGGGAGTCAGGCATTTATTTCCTTCCTGCTCTATTTAGCCACTGGAGAAATATGCCTTGTTTTACCTCAGTGATTTCATATGCAAAATGGGAATAATTATATTTTCTCCTTGGCTCACTGGAGGGTTAAGAAGATTAATACAATATTTTTTTTTATTTAGAAAATACATGTATTTCGTGAGTTAAATACACTTTTAGTAGAAATTATTTGATTAGTATCATCAATAAGGATTTAAATATATTCTTTGTCAAACAGAATCCTAAAAGTTAGAATTCAAACTAATAAATTAAAACAGGCTTGAGGGAATGTGAACTTGAATGTCTGTCAATGACAATTGGATGCAGTGAGTAATCCAATTTACTTCAGGAAATGTGTAGCTGTGGCAGGGGTGAGAAGTAGGTATAAGGACGGAAGACTAACAAAGGGAGTATATAGATATTCATTAATTCCTTCAGGAAACAGTGGGAGGGAAAAGAGGGGTTGCAAGGCATACTTACCAAGAGAGAAAAAGGAACTGTACAAGGATAAGGAGAAAGCCATGAGAAGTCAGAATCACTCTGAGAAATTGGTGAAATTCACAAAGCAAAGACTTGGATGTTCAGGAAATGTCAACTGACTGAGAGACACAAAGGAGATTCAAAGAGAAATTAAGGGATTGGAGAGAATGAAAAAGGGCCACCTAAATTATTCCATAATTAGAATTTAAGTTTTACTTAGGAGAAAAAAGAATGGTGGAAGAAGTATAAAGCTGGGATAAACCCCTTACATTGTCCCCGAATTTTAAACTTCCAACTAAATCATCTACATGTCTGGAGAAGAGAAGTAAGGCTCTCAAGGGGCTGGGGGTGCTGTCCTGTGATGACAGACTGAACAGCGGGCTCTTCTGTCTGGAAAGAGGGAGGCGGAACAGGTACATGAGAGAAGTTACCAATATTACAGATGGTTTCTACTGAGAAAGTACAAACTTATCATCTGAGCCTCACAGCGCTAACTGAAGGAACTCTCCTGGAAGCCTGGAAGAGGAGGGAGGAACACATTTAGAGGGCTCCATAATCCAATAGATAGTAATAACTAATATGTAAATAGATTTGAAAGGATAAGTTGAATTCAGACATAGATTTTTTTAATGGTTCATACACTTATTTTTTTGTAGTGAGATGAATTATTTTAAGTTAAAATTGATATAAACGATTGAAATATTAATACATTTTTAATTTTAATTTAAACTTTTGATTATAAAATATGACATGTCGAGAAAACCATACCAAACAAAAGTGTAGCTTAATAATTTATTTCAAGTGAGAATCTTGTAAGTATCACCAGGTCAAGAATTAGACATTTTTCATCCACCCTTCCTGTATGTGCCTTATCATAACCTTACCTCCTCCTTCCCCCAGAAGTAATCACTATCGTGATTTTTATAGCAATCACTTCAGATATGGGTTTTTGTTGTTGATATTAAGGTGGGCAGATATTGCCCTTCAGAAGCATCTCCCCTGGTGCTTCTACTAGGCCCAAACCCATAACCTGGATGGCCTAGGAATGTATGTATCTAACTGTAGATATCCATATGTTTTTTATATCCTAAGTAGGAAATCAGCAATTTTATATTTTATCACGTTTTAATATGAGGGAATGGAAAGATCAACACACTTCTTGCTAATGCACTAAGTTTCATTCATGCAGAACTCTGCTTATGGAACTGAAAAGGCAGGGAGGTACAGGAAGAGCATATCAGTTTACCTTCCTTTCCAGGGAGAGCCGTCTCCTGCCTGTGCACTGTAGGTGTCGGGAGGTGGTGTTTAGAGGGAGCTGGATAGCATTCTGCAGCTAAGGCCACCGCAGAGTGGCAATTTAAGCTTCAAGAGGAAGGTCTGAACTAATGTTATAATTTCATCAATTTCTGTTTCATCATGAGTAACACTCAGAGGCCAGTTGTACAAGCTTAGCTTCAAATATGGGAGGTTCTTGAAATTTCTGTATGGGCTTTGTTGAAAAAACAGTGTGTTGCACATTACAATAGTGTGATATTCATTTATTTATTCGACATCAATTTTGAGCTTTCTTATTTTTTAGGCAATGGGATCTAGAAACAGTTCTATTCTTCATGGAGCTAACAATCTGGGGCAGTGGTTTTTATCTCTGACTGCATATTAGAATCACCTTGGAAGTTAAAAAAGCCACATTTTTTAATGTGCACCCAGAATTGAGAACCACTCTGTTGAGATTAAGAGAAAAGATATTAATACATGTAATCACAAGACGATGACTATTATGATAAAAAGTGCACGTTGTACAATGGGAGTTTGGACTACTATGGACAAACATCTATCAAGAGTAGATGCAAATATTTTAGGATTTACAGAGTAAAAGTAGCAGGTTTGAAAGTTATTATTTTTTATTGAGGCTTTTATCATTAGGGTTACATCTAGTTATAAAATTCACCTCATTATTGCCTTCCTTAAAAGATCAGGGGTGAGACAATTAGTAAGTGATAATGTACAGGTTTCTTCTGAAAACTCACTGGATTATGACATGTATATACTTCCTTCACTCAAATATATTAGAGCAGAAAGAAATTCAACAAAGCATACTTGTACTGGGCAGGGTAAGGAAAGAACGTTTCACAACATACTGTAGTTTAAAAACAAAATCACTGAATTGGAGTACAGAAATCTAAGCCACCTTGAATTCTTTGCAAAGTTGCTATAAGAAATCAATAATCATTAGTCATCAAAATAATTATATGCCAACAAGCCAACAACTGGACGGAGGCTTAGCATCTTCCAATTAGCAGGTTGCATGAGATCTCTAGTTTCCAGACAGCATTATCACATAGCCATGCCCCAAGTAGCAGAGGTATTTTTAATAACAAAAGACTCTCCCACTTTGTGCTTCCTCTACAGTAGTGCCAGAGGGTGGTCACAGAACTATTGTTTCTGAAAATCACATGGGTCACTTAGACCCTTATTTAAACTGTAGCTATGGGGAGGATACTAAGTGAATGAGAACTCAACCTGAGCTCACAGGTTATCAAAAACATACCTAATCATATACATGTGCAATTTTGTCCTTAAAATCACTTGTCTCTTTTTATGGCACATTTTAGAATAGTTCTTCTCAGCAGTAGAACCCCTTGTTTATTTGTAAATAATTAACTTTATCTTCAGCATCTAAAAACAACATTACCAGCATACTCCAGGAGGCAAGGAAGTTAGAAAGCAGTACTTCAGAGCAGAAAGGCCCATTTGTTGTAACTCCAATCAATGTTAAAAAAATCATCCTCAAACAGAGTTTTTAATAGTGACTTCTGAGCCTCCAGTACATTGTTTGCAATTGTGATATGATGCAAACATATCAAGATGGAGTAAATATATATGTTGCAATTTAACTTCCTCCAATCTTTAATGTAAATAGTTATTTGCTCTGACTCATTAAAAACAATCAGAGTTCTCCACTGACCTGGGGGATCCTTGGATGTATAGCATCAATATTGGAAGCTTTCACAATTTACAGTAAAAACTACTGAAAAATTAACCCAGTAGCAACCACGGACAAGCAAGTGTTCCTGTGATAACAGGTGCCCTTTTGTGTGGGAAAAGGAACCTAAACTGACCCTACAGGGACAAGGGTTGGGGCAGAAAGCCCAGAATGTAAGTCTTTCTGAAGGCACAGACCCAAATGTCCCGCAGGAAAGAAACTGCAGATCACCTCCTTTGCCACTTATGCCTAAAATTACTTCTGCTGACCTTCTGAAGTTGAAGGGGACATAGTTTAAGCCCAGCATGGAAGTGTCCAATACTTTGGCATTCTTAAAAAGATGGGCCCTGTTGGTAAATCAGTGAAGCATTCTCTCTGAGCAAGCACTAAGCACACGCGTGTCTCCTGTTAGCTAGTATACACAGCTGCATGCTTCTATTTTAACCAGAGATTTACATACAACCTAAGACTACAAATGTTCTTAGGTTCTTACCACATTCTCTCAAGAAATACTAGGAGGCTTTAAACATCTGGGATTTGTGGCCTTTGGCAGAACATAGAGACAAAGCCTTTTTCATTTTATTAACTACATATAGTTTTATCTCAGGGAGGTGCTCTTCCTTTGTGGCATCACAGCAAGAAACTGACAGTGTCGACTTTTCTTATGAGTAGAATGCTTTCCATTGCTACAAGGTTTATAATTACATGTTTGCAACTTCATCCCCAACAGCCTCGCCCCATGAATACAGATAATGTCTTACAAAAGGGGAGGCTGGGAAGGTCTCAGACAGACAGGGGAGGAGGAGAGGGAGGCCGATGTGCTCAGTGACCATCTCCTGGTGAGGCTCTGGGACAGCCAGTGGGGGACGTCGGCTCTTCGGGTTTCCAGAGCTGTCTCTATTCTGAGACAGTGGCCTTCTGTTTCATGGGCTGTGAAGCACCCTTGGGAAGAAGAGAAATACTCAACCTATAGGTTGACATTTTATTTACATCACATCTCTTGTTGAATTGTTCTGAAGAACCAGAGGTGGCCATGGCATTCCTTCTCTTTATTCACTTGGTTACAGTTTAAAATTTGAATAGCTGTTTATGCTGGAAGGCTGAACACCCAATCAACAGTCTTTGAATTGAAGCTGTATTGTTCAGTCATGGAAATGCCTGTTTCATCTGTCAGCTCTCTTTTATAGTGAGTCTAATAATTTATGCTTGCTTAAAGATGTTTTCTGACCTGTGATTCCATTGCCAGTTAGGAAAGGGCTTTGACAGCACTCGCACTTCTTTCGTAATAGGGAATCACTAAGGTACAATTTGGTGACATTACTGCTCCAGTGCACTAATGGTACCCAGACCCAGCCTGCGGGAGGGGTGAGGGACACTATCCACTAGACTCTGAAGAGAGATATCCTGGAAAGGGGCCTCTTTGGGAGCCGCCTCCTTCCCTGGAGGTCTGCATGACCTGGAGGTGCCCTGATGGCTGAAAGAGTAAATGCACCCACAGAAATGCCAGAGGGCACTACATGCAGGGGGCACTACAGTCTCCACTAACACAAAGGAAAATTAGTCATTTCACCCAAGATGTTTGTATCATATCTTCAAATTTATCTTATTTAAAAAAATAGTGTTATCCTATTAGGTAGGATGACCCATTTAAAAAAAGTTGACAGTAAAAATCCATTGTGCCCTTCAAAAAAGAGGATCGGCATGTGATTGAACTATGTACTCTTTATCTTATTACTGTTGGAATCACATTATGTTAAGTTGGGACTTCTTTAAATGGGCCACCCTGCATTATAATTATAGTCTCTTCAGATATTTAATTTGCAGGTTATTGGCAGACCTATCCTGCAAATGGAATTATTCTCCAGGCGAAATGTATCTTTTCTTTTTTGATTCTCTCATAAAACTTTGTTTTAGTTTTCTTAGAGCATTTACCTTATCCTCTGTAATAATCGTTTGTGTACCTGTTTTATACTTTGCCCGTTTTTGTCAGTTTCTTGACTTGGTGACTTAATTCTATTCATTTTGTATTTATGAGTATTGCAGCCCCTAGTTCAATGCCTTTCTTTTAGAAGGGACTTAATGAATTTTGGTGAATTGATTTCAAGAATATTTTAAACAAAATATCACAAATTGAAATAGAATCTCTCCTGACATATTCTGATTAGTTTGAGAAACAGATCTGAATGCACAGTGACATTGATAAGGACACTCACAAAGCAGACTTCGGCTTAGACATAAAGTTTAATAGGATGAGTAAATAACAATTGTAAATAAACTCTCCAAAGAAGAAACTTCATGAGATTTTTGATTTTTAAAAATGTAAGAAAATATTTTGAACAAAATATTTTAAAATTTTATTCTTATTGACTTTTGGCTTTAATTGTTCATGTAACAAAAATGTTGCGAAATTCCTGGAGAAGCTGGGGGGTTATGGATGTGGTATTGGTAGCGCAAATACAAGTTCCAAAGCATTATAAGACAATAAAAACTGACGATGTTATAGCACTTTGACGTTCACAAAGGGTTTTCACATTGAGGTTAACATTAATAATCCCTTTCTATGGATGACTTCAGAAAGATTCCCTGACTTGCTTGGGGTCATTAAGTGAGTAAAGAACAGAGCTGGAGCTGAGCGCTAGACTCGGACAGTGAGAGCCACCTCCTTTCTGTTGTACCTGCTCCCTCATTTTTGTTTTTCAAGTTATGTCTCCTTTTTAAAACAGATAAGCAAAAGATGGTGCTTGATATCTTATGTAACTATAAACTTCTGTTTTACAGAAACATAGAATTTTAGAGTTAAGAGAAACTGTGAAACTTCTAACACAAAATTCTTTTTATTTTACAATTAAAAAAAGGAGAGCCCTTAGTATTTTATTATTGTTAAGAAGAACAAGTGTATAGAATTTATTAAACTCATTATATTCAGTTGCTGGACTAACAGCTCTGTGATATGTATATATTATTCTTATCCTACCAATAAAGAAATAATATGCAGAAAGGACCAGTAATTTTCCAAACATCACATCCAGAAAATGACAAAAGTAGGTTGGCTATATGTCAAAGCAGGTACAGCAACTGGAACGTGTGCTATGACATGCATTAACTATAGTTACCCAAACAGTTGTCAGCAGAATTAGGTATTATGATAGGTTATAGCACTCCACCCAATGCTTTTGCTAAATAATTGATAAGAACAACATGAAGTGCCTTGCCCCAATCTTCAAATCTCTTTCTCTAATTGAATCTTTTCTATAGGAGCAATGGACATAAAGAATTGGTTTCAATTATGCATTTTTTTTTAACTCAAGGGTTTGGCCTACATTACTTTGGACTTAGATCTGACTGAGTTTTCTTTCTTATTTTTATATACCAAGTTCAAAAGTCCATTTATACTTAAACATGCTTAATGGAAAGTAAGGAATAAGTGATGCAACTGAAAAAATTCCAGAGAAAAGCCACTGAAATGATAACAGGGTTAAAGGATGTTTTCTGAAGGTAGAAAACTCAAAGACAAGATTTGGCTTCATTATAGAAAGCTGAAGGCTCTAATTGTAAGTAACTTCTTGCTCAAAGTTAAAAAATTGTTATGTAATATTTCTAAAGCAAACATGCGTATGTTCCCCAAACCCCAGCACTCTCCCTAGGGGATATTTCCTTTAGACTTTATATATATCTCATATGTACTTTCCCACAGCACACCCCGTATTCCATGATCATTTCAGACATTTGTGCCTGTCTGTATTTCACTCTAAATGATATGTTTTCTGAAGCCTCCTGGCCCACCTTTGTATTTCTGGTTGTTCTTATATAGTACCATTCACTAGGTAAATCTTTTATAAATATTTACTTAATTGAGCTGAACTATAAGTTTCAGATAAACATGAAGCACCATTTTATGAGGTGGGTAAATATTTCTGAATCTTGTTACTCCAAACAGTGATGATAGGCTTAGATTCTCAGCAGATTCAAGAAATCTTTAAGTAGGTTAAATACTGGCACGCCTATAATTCATTGTTAAGGAATTAGTGATATTTGCAGAAATAAATTACTTTTGGAGGTGCAAACTTGAATGACAATATGTCCTTCTATGGAATGAATACCTCTGACATACCGGACTGGATGACCCTTGGTCTGATGTAATATGACATTATCTTCACTGATATTTTTACAAATTGTATTAAATATGTATAGGAACTTCCTCTATCAATTTACTTCAAACATCTTGCGAGGTTATAGTCATTATGAAATACTATTGTGCTTGTCATTCTAGCAGATTATTGCTTTGATTAACCTCAGTAGTTTGGCTTTTTGGTCAGATGAGGACTTTGAAAAAGCCAGTGTGTTAGCATAGTTTTAACTCAATGTTAACAGTGACAATGCAAGATTCTGTTTTTCCTTCCCACATGCTGTTCCTCAATTAAACTTCTTGGCTGTGATCGCCAGGCCTTCTAAGAGAAGGCCCAGGCTGCTGATATAGATGGATCAGAAATAGGTCTCAAAGAATAGATTGTGGATAGTTTCAGATTATGACTTGTGATAGTGGAAAACTCTTATTACCTAGCCCCACCTTTTCATTTCCCTTTCTCTCATCTTCTTGGTCTCCTGTAGAGATATAAGCATCACAGCCAATAATAAAACAATTTGGCATTTTGTAACAGATGGGGAGCTCCATCTGGTGTAAACATGTAGAGGGATGCCCTTGGTGTTAGTTACTGGGGATGTGGGAGGCAGAGACAAACTCATCTTCATAAACCATGTGCCCTATGATGAACTCTCATTCAGTATAGGATATGGCAGCCACTTAGGTCCTCAAAGTTAGACATGATTTTGGAATAGATTGTGGCTACTTATGAACCACAACCCTGCTGTTCAAAAGTAGCTGTTGGTGCAAATGTGCATTGTGCACATAATTTTCTTACACTGACTTTAAAGAAGTAACCCAATGGAGTATTAGAATAAAACAATAGCCCAGTACCAAGCAGATAGTAGTCACTCATCATGGAATGAATACATGGAAAATGACCAAAGCATAGCCTTACTGTGTCTTGGTGAACTGGTAATGGTAGGGGATATCAGGGATATGTATTTCCCTTTACATCTAAAAGGTCAGGGTGGAGGTTGAGAGCAGAGGTGAGTTGGGCATAACTAGTCTTCAGGATGAGGAGAATTCTTGCTTACATTTATCACTTTTTCTTTTCCTACCCAAGAACAATGTTAGATAAGATGGGGAAGTTAAGCTTAGCATAGCTTCTGTACAGCTTCTATAATCTGAGAGACTGAAGAAAGTAGTTTAGTGTGTGGTAATTTCCTAGTTGAAAAGGTATTTTGTAAATCCTAATCATTAATTTTTACTATGCTATCACTATTATTATTATTTCTACAGGCTAGGCAGTTTGCCATGCTTTTCTGTGGGACAGATATCACTTCTCCACAAACAGAATCTTTTGGCTATTTGATGAAAAGATTAAAGAATAAAGCTGTAGCTAAGACCCATTCTGTAGCCTACATATATTTACATAAATTCCTTGAAAAGTAAATAAAAAGAACTACATGAATAAAATGGTGAAGACATGTGAGATCCAAAGCAGCTATTTACTTGAAGGGAGGAAAAAGACTGACTTGAATCATTACAATTAAACTGAGTACACTGGTTCATTTACTATTTTCAGTGAATTTTAATTGAGTTGTGTCTCATTTTTATAAATGTTGTCAATCTTCATTTCCTCTGTCTCCCATGCACCAACTTAAACACACACACAAATGCAGATCTACGTACCAACGTGTTTTGGGAGGGTACCGTCTATAGATACACCCTAGCATCAACTTATATATAGTGACACATAGTGCTATAAACACTAAAACATCCAACCTTGAAAGAACACCCGTAAGACAAAAAAACACACACAAAACCCAGCTTTCTTTTAACACATTTATTTTATAGACACAAAAGCTCAGCTAGTAATCAGTTTTGATAACTTTAGATGCCTGTTTCCCTGATGTAATGACTAGACTGAGGCAATAACAATACTTCATTATGCTATTCAAAGTGGATGGCAGGATTCAGTCAGAGCTAGACTCAAAACCTGGCCCACAGCTGAAAGCAGAGATGATGCATTAATCCACAGCAACACCCTCTCCCCGACTGCTCCCCTCAGCATTCAGCCACGAATAATGGATATCATTTTTCTTCATAAAACTAGTGGTACTTGAATCAAGCACATGACAGTTAAGGTTTGTTTAGTCTTTCAAGCAGGTGATTACAGGACTGAACTTCCCAAGTGAGAAGCCGATGGAATACAAATAGTTAAGAACACATTTGAAGGGGGGAAAATTGTCCAGCCCCATCTGTCAAACTGTGCGTATGACATCATCAGATATTCTGCACTTGTTTGCAGCTATTCAGGCCGGCCCGCCCCGCAGTCTCCGCTTTGTGTTCCAGTTTCCTTTACAGGGCCAGCGGGCTGGAAAATTACCACATGCTGTCACAGTTAGCTCAGCCAGGTCTTGTTATCATTGTTTCCAAGGAATCCATTCATTCCGTTATTTTACATATTGGGCAGACGTCCTGCCACTGAGGCTTGGGCTGCAGTAACTTGAAGGGCCAAACGTTAATGGGCCTCTATTGTTGGTAGAATGGCAGTGCAATACGTGGGAAAAAATACCCAGACAGCTCCCTGACACTGGTTTAGGACCTCTAGACTTAGGGGGTAGCCTGTGAAGATCTTTTATGTAAACAAGCCTTCAATAAACAATGAATATCTCCTGTGTCAATATTCATAACCCATCAATAAAAAAATATATAAATCTTCAACTAGAAAGAAGCCCAAATGTATTATGGATGATGGCGCTTTTCCTTAAAATAATCTATAGAATGTGGGCAAGTCTCCTTTTAAACACTGCTAATTTATGACAGTGGGGGAGGGCAGCATTGTTGGGGCTTTGAGGAAAGAAAGGCATTTGATTTGGGGCTGGCAGTATTCTCATTGCCATAGGTAATACAGTTTATAAGTTTTGCAGCTTCTACCACTATTAGACAGAAAGAAAAACAAGAGCCTTGATGATACATGACATCTTCACCATGCTGGCAGTTTAAAGAAAGTTAGTGAAAACATTAGAAAAGTTGGTTAGGATAAAGTCTAACTTTAGGATGATCATGATATCTTGATTAGTTAGAGAATAGATAAGTATAAAGTTCCCAACATTGAAAAAACCCTAGCAATATAGAAACAGGAAAATTCATTTTCTTTATGGAGGATATACAGTGGAGCGGTGGGTCTAGTTATTGTCATTTTTTTTTTAATGGGAAATTTTCAGTTTCCTGTTTCAAAATGAATCTGATTGTTTGACCATCGGTTGTATTGGAAAAGGGTTACAAAGTAGTATGAAGGTTCCAATTCTTATCACTAGCCCCAGAAACTTCTACCTGATTTTCCTTGCCTCGGACAAGAGAAGACTTGATAACAAGACCTAGATACTCAAACTGGGACAGATATGGTAATTAGTAAAGTTTCTTGGCATTTAGAAAAACTTTAATTCAAATCTTATTATTTTAAACATTCTCAGATTAGCTCAGCTGTTTTTTCAGCTAATGTGTGTTATTGATTCACCACAGAGCTCAAATGGCCCTGTAGAAGTTTACATCAGAATGTCTCTTATTCCAAATCATTTTTGAAGAATTCGACATGGGCTCGAGCCCTTGGAGTTGGAGGAAACGAGGAAAAGATGGGAATAATAAGGTTCCAACAAACACAATCTGCAACATGTTTAAGATAAAATATACTGTATTTAAAAAGTTAAAAAGTTGCTCTATCAAAAAGTCATTTTGCCACTTTGTGTTTTTTGTAAAACATATTCTAATTTAAAGTAAGATAATTTTTGTATCCGGAAGCTAATTTTAAATGGTTCCCCTTTTTAACTGACATTAAGAGCCAATTGAGATAAATTTATTTTTCCATAAAAGTAATGTATGTCAGGACTAGATTTCCTATGCCAAGCCCTTCAAGCAGTCCTAATCATTTTGTAAATCATTGATAATGCCATCTTTGAGACAAAAGATTCCCTCAGTGTATAAAATGTTACATTAAGATAAATATTAAAATGTGGCAGTCTTCATTCAAATATAATATTTTAGGGACTATTACAGAATTATGAAATCAGTATTTTTTTAAAAGAGCAAATGACACCTTTTACAATGAATTGTTTTATTCTTCCAACATTCTTTTGATTCTGATGCCAGGTTTCTGCAATAGAAAACACAAGTTTTGATAAAGTAGTCTACATTGACTTCAAAGTTACATTAGGCACATTACTTCTGATACCCTAAGGTAAGATCCTTATGCCCAGATTAAAAGTGAGCTTTAGATTTAACTCCAAATTATTTAATAAAGCAGACTACTGTAGGATATATTATCACATTTAAGAAGTGCAATAAAGTAAACAAGTTTTTCAGTAAGCACTAAAATATTGTTCCCTAACTTAAGCAACGCACTACATATAGTAGCTATATTGTTTAGTCCTTAGTTTATTGTTTAGCAATTAATGGTAACTTTCACATGAAAGCAAATTATGATGAGGAATATTACTAATACGGGTTTTCTTACAAAAAATGAAACGAAAAAAGAAAACCTAAATCACTATAACTACCTCCTGTGTTTAAACTCCCCACCCAAAGCAAAATTCAACTCTGCTAGTCAATACTCATAATTGTTTAGATGGATAAAGAAATTCATGTGATATATTGCTTACTTGAGAGAAATATTTCCCATTTATGTATCTAGTCCAACAGTGATGTCCTCATACCCAATTTCTCCTTCTTTGTCACCACCTGGTTCTTATAAAGAAAATATTTCCAAGAAATCACACCAAAATAACTTAAACATTTTTTCAGATGGGCCTTCACATCACATTAGAAACTTTTTATAATATTAACAATTTTCTTTCATCTTATATTAGAATCATATAATTTTAAAATTTGAGTTGCCTAACAAGATATGACCGTGCAATCATTTCAGCAATTTTCATATCATATTAGTGAAAACAAATACTAACATAATAGGATGCTAACATGAAAAACCCTAATAGAACATGACAAAACTTTTCATATTTTATTTATGGATTTTTATTGTTCTCCATTTCAACATTTTCTACTTCAGTTTATGGGAAAGTAGCATGGGCTGGCATGTTTTTGAATGTCGATTAATACTGTAATGGAACAGCAATGCAAAAGTTAACTGCCATTATAGAACCAATATACTTCTCTGAGTCATCAAGTCTTTGAATGATAATGCTTTCATTGGGTTTTGTTATTTATTTCAATTAAGTTTAAAAACTGAACTATTTGCAAAAAGAATATAAGAAACTTTGTAGTTGAGTATGAAGATGCAAAAGTTAAAGAAATAATGCAATTATCTAGATAATTTACTGCCTCTCCCTACTCTAAGTATCCAGGTAGTAGAGATAAAAGTGAGATTTTGCCTTGAATTATACAGACAACTGCTTTCATTTTATATTCTGATTCTGTTTGGTTACACAGAGCATGTTCATCCAAAGAGTCTATCCTTTAAACCCAGTTCATTTGAGCAGGGTTGCTAGCAATGCCCAGCCTGGAAGGAAATAATCAAATGTCTCCTTTTGAGAGTCTACCCATGGAAGTGATGAAGGAAGATGCTGATCACTGAGGGTTTATTTTTTCTTTTCTTTCTCCTTCCTTCCTTCCTTCCTTCCTTCCTTCCTTCCTTCCTTCCTTCCTTCCTTCCTTCCTTCCTTTCTTTTTTCTTTCTTTTATCTCCCTCCCTTCTTCTCTCCTTCCCTCCCTCCCACCCTCCCTCCCTCCCTCCCTCTCTCTCTCTCTCTCTCTCTCTCTCTCTCTCTCTCTCTCTCTCCATCTCATTTGTATAAAGATGAATTGCACTGGGATTAAATGTAGCATCCTCTCAGGAGAGAAAAGATCTTGTCCTAATGGTAAAATGCTTTGATTTTTTTCAAAATTGCTTGCACACTAAAGATATCAACAGTACTCAACAGGCATAACTAAAAGAAAAAAGAATGAACTCTACGGTGTTTGACAAAAACACAGCCCTCGCATTGCCCATTCCACTTCACTTATATATGGCATACAAAAAATGAATACACATTTTAAGAGATGCTATCTTAAAATGTGTATACATTTATTATTTTTTCTTTGCATCCTCTGTTTATGGTGATCAGTGAAATCAAATAGGGAAGAAACAGTGCCTGGAACTTTTCTTCCCCACCATATACCACATTATCATGGAATAGAGACAGAACTTACACATTTCAGTAAACAGATTTCACACAAAGTCAACTTACCTTTGAAAATTCCTATAGAAAGGCACCACATTGGAGGATATATTTATTTATTCTGCTTTAATACCACAACTTATTTGTATTTTAGACTATTAATTCCATTGAAGATAAGATAAAGGCAGTGACTTGTGTTCAGTTGTCAAATCTTCAAAACACTCAAATCATTCTGTGGTCAGATCTTCACCTTATGGGTGGCAGATTGTGACTGAGATTTCTTATTTTCTGGATCATGTTTACCTCAGGACATATTATCAGTGAGAATGGTGGGCAGAATTATAATTTTTTTATGTTACTTTCTCTCTTTTCTTCTCTGCCAACTCTTTCTCTTCTTCTTCCTCTCTCTCTCTCTCTCTTTTCTGATCTGAATGAATATAGTTGACAGTGAATAAGTTAAGTATGTCTACTACTGTCTCCACTGTAATTACTTCACTAACTTTCTGTTTCCCCTGATAATGTAGGTTCCATGAGCAACAGGACCAGGTTGGTTTATCTTGCTCATTTTTGTGTTCTTAGTACCTAGTACAGTGCAGGCAGTTACTCAAGAAATATTTATTTAATAAATGAATGGACTACTTACTCAACCAAATTCATGCTGGTAGACTCAAGCACAGTTGACTTCAAAGGAGAAACTAAAGGTATTTCCCACCACAGAGACAAGCGATATAGAATACTTTTGGAGCCATTGCTGATGGTGTCCAGTGGGTACAGGGGCAGCCATGCTTCAATTCTGGCATTGGATAGAGGTTGGGCTGGGAAGCAAATTAGCAGACTCCTTTGTAGGGTGAGTTTAGAATTGAAATTGTGATGGGCAATTCCCTAGGACCTACCTTATGGTAAAGATCACTCAGTATACTTCCATACAGTCCTAACTGCTCATACATTCAAAGTTACTCCTTTTTTTAATACTCTTTTCTGCCAAGTGTTGCTGGATTATGGTGGGAAAGGAATTGTAGGACCTAGCTCTCCAACAGATCAATTGAGTATATGACACATTTCTTCTTTTCAAACCATTTTCACATGAATATATTTGGATAAAGTACTCTGTAAGGTGATAAGACACGACCAATAAAAAGCTGCGTTTTTAGTCATTTGGGCTAGGTGACCCATTCCCAAATGTATTCCCTCCATCACAGGACAGGACCTTGCATAGGAGACATGACTTACGCATATTTAGAATTAGCAGTGAAATATTGACAAATGTCACCGCCCCCCTTTCTTTCTGATGGGCTTTAAGTCATGACCAGAAAGACATTGTAGAAATGGAAGGAAAATGAGAAGTCCTGGGGTCATTAATATTGCAAATCTGTTAAACAGTAGATGAATATTTTACATGTAATATACCTGGTTTCCTAGAGAAAATAATATTCTTTTCTTCAGTGATGGCAATGCATCTCAGGGAACAAGCAACATGGTAGCAAACTTAATGTTTTCCCTTTTCATATTCAGGAGGCTTTATAGTAACCTGCCTCTGCCTTCCATTTTGTCCCTGGTATAGAATCCTGGAACCTCTTTCTACACACATCTTGATTGTGACAGCTCTGAAAAGCTACCCGCTATGGGCATTTGCTCTGTGCCTCCTGAGATTATCTTGGTGAATTGGGTGGGGATAAGTGGGTGGTGATACAAGAAGCCAGAAGGTTTGTGGTGGAATGTCTTCATTTTATTACAGCATCATGAAAAACTAAATACCTGATAAGAACAGCCATATAGAGAGTGAGTTGTAGCTATGTTTGGGGAGGAAGTAACATTCTCTCAAAACATCAGGAGACAGGAAAATAAGGTAATTAGGAGGGTAAATACAAACTACTCTGTGTTTACATTTTAGAGCTCTCATTTTATACTTGTATGACTTTGGGTAAGGTATTTGCCTTCCTAATTCTTTGATTCCTCATCTGTAAATGGGGATAACAATACTTGCCTTTCCGGTTGTTGAGAAGATAAACAAGATGATGCATCTAAAGGGCTTAGAGAGTTCTTAGCTCCCTAAAGTTTTGGTCTTTATTAAGATGCTGAAAGCCTGCTTTAGGTCACTCGTATTTCTCTCATTTGGAGGAAATGTTCGTTTGTATATGATAGTGCATATATGGACACAGAATTTCTTAATTATGTCCAGGGGATATATTTTAGTACTTAGATAATTTAAGAAATGAAAATTTTAAAATTGTTTCTAGACCATCTTTTAAGATAGTATTTCAAAAATTACACTCACTTTCTATTAATTTTCAGTTGTTTTAATTGTTGTTCAATTGTCTTCCAAACAATTAAGATTTAAAAAATTTTACAACCAATTACTTAGCTAATTCTAATATTGTCAATGATAAAGCAGAGTATAAATGAATAAATAAGATTGTTCAAAATGAAATAGCAGAAGACTGTATCTTCACTGATAAAATTCCATTTGATAATTTGAAAAAAAATAAAGGAATGTGTGTTACTTACATTTTGTATCCTTAGCTATGCATTTTGGATGTTCATTCACGAAACACTGTACCTATAATATTATTCAACTTTTCTTTTTGCATGTATCTTTAAAAGGTATCTTTATTTTAGAAAAATCATTTTCCCTTCTGATTACCTTATCTTTTTTTCAAAGGTATTAATATGATTAACACAGTCTTCCTAGACAGATTATTTAGGGTTAAAGAAATGAAAAAAATAGACGCTTTAAGTAGTTTCACATAAGTTTTCTTATTATTACCAAGGTCTTGCCAAATTAAGTGATCTGTTTAAAGAAACACAGTTTGTACCTTGCAGAGTAGAGGCCAGGAATAGCACCCACATTGCTGTTTCTTTCTGCACAGTTCGTATTATCCACCACCTTTCTCTTAGGTAACAGAATTTTAACAGACATGTGTGTACATGACAGGAATGCCATATCCATGGCAGACCCCCGGGGGCCGTGTCAGGATCTTTTTTGAAGCTGCCCATCTCTTAAAGGATTCTTTATGCTGAGGATGATTTGAGTTGTGCCATCTCCTTGGGTTAGCAGAGTTCTTAAGCTTCTATCTTGATATCATAAAAAATTAGATTCTATAATGCTCAGAATATATTTAAAAATTTTATATTCTCATTATTATATACCTGGTACAATTATCCAATGCATCAAAAAAGCTCCTGATTTTGTTTGGAAAAGCCCAAGGAACTCACCCTTAAAGAAAAAAATTCTTTTGTAGGATGCAATGAAATTGCTCTTTGTTTTGGTGTCTGCTTATCTGTTTAGCTATGTTTTATTTTGTTTGTTTATTCATAGTCCATAGTTAAATGTAGCACTGCAGTAATAGGGTGACCTGATAATTTTACAAAGCCTTATATGACTTGATGTTTTAATTTTGTGACTAGAAATTTTTGAATTAGTTTTAATCTGAAGAGAACTGGAAAGCCATTTAGTGCTGATTCTTTTTTTTTTTTTTTCAGAGGACAGTTAACTCCTGGAACATGCCTTTAAGTAGAGTTTAACTATTTGAAGAGGTAGGAGACTGGCTCTGGAGCTGTTTCAGGATATTGTTGCCAGCTGCCCATTTGGGATTAACCATTTGGGATTGGACTTTCTCATCTGGTTAAAGCAGGGGTTTTTATGCTGTGTAGAGAATTACTAAAGCATTTGTTAAAAATGCACAGGACTGTGCCCACTACCAGAAATTGCCTATAGAAGATCTGAATTGGGCCTTGGGAATACGTATTTCAAATCAATCTTCTAGGTGATTTTAATGAATGCAAGCTCTCTCAACAACTGCTTTAGAGAACTCCAATGACCTGCCATACTCTGTCCGCTGTCCTTGTGGCTACGCCACAAATGAGATGGAATTGAAGATAAATTTCAGATAAATTTGCTACACTTTGGACAGAAAACAACAGGCTTCCCCCATGGAGGAATTCCTGTTTCCTCGTAGGGAGGGTGGGGCAGCAGTGAGGAAGAGATAGGCAATGCCTAGTGAAATGAAATGGAAATCCTTTACGTTGTCAGAGTGGTTCAACTCCTACTTGGGCCACTTGCTTGCTGATGGAGCTTGGACGAGTTATTTGACCTCTCCAGTTGAATCTAAAGCTCATCTCAGAAATAGTGACAGTGTCATTATAGGGCAGGTGTATAATAATGGAGGTATGTGATTGTGTTTGACAGGTAGTGGGCACTTGTTTTTACTTTTTGCTTTCTCTTGGAAATGTAACATGTATTAATGTTTTTCTGTGTAAGAGTGACAAATGACAAGAGGCACTGAAATAGCCCCTGGCTTAATACTTTCCGAATATGTTGGATGTTCTACCACAAGTTCATTAGCTTCTAAACATTTACTTCATTTCTTCTCCTATGGATGTGATCTTTACTACTCCATATATAATATGGACTGCTGTCATAATTTAGGAGAAACTTTCTTTTCCTCTCCTTATAAAAAGTTTGCTTTTTCAGAGGTAAACATTTCAATGTGGTCTCATGGTATAAATGTGGAATTTTATTACAGAGATGCTAGTGTCCAGGCTGTGAACTTTTTGTAGGGCAATCTGTTATCAGGGTATTTTCTGGGTTTTCTGTAATGTTATGTGCCTTAAAAATAAAACTCAACAAAATTCCAAAGAACAAATATTAGCTGTAATGACTATCTTCTGTCTTTTGTTGGCAAATATTCAATTCCATGGCATTATACTAAATTACATTTTCTTTCTATTTTGCCTTTGACTTGGATCTCTAACTTCTAGAGATATTAGAAGTTTGGACAGTAATCTTAAAACTCAAACATCACACAAATACTTACTAAGATTTTTTTGAGGATGAATGATCTCAAGTGACTTTCTATGTTGTCTAACTTCCCTGTAATTGCTTAACTCTGTTGCTTGTGGAGAAACTGTTACTGGTTATGTTTATACACAGTAATTGGCTCTCCATACTCACCATAGAATAGATCCGGTCAGTATATTTTCCAAAGTCTGATCTTAATGATTCAGTTAGAACATACTCAGTACATATGGCCACAGTTCATTTAAACAAAAGAAGTTTCTGCATATGATACCTGTTGGTTCTGTTGTGGTGCTGACTGACTCATATTGGTAATACATTTCTGTCTATATTATTAGTTTAGTAGAAAATAGCATACTCATTCTTCTCAGGCTATTACAGATATTTCAGCGTTTTCTAACTTTTTGTGTCTGAAGGATATCAGAGCTGTTTCTGAAGGGGAGAGCAGGAGGAAATAGCCATTCTCCTTTCACAACCCTAACCCTAAAAACAAGCTTTTCATCCTTATGTCATTATAGAAGCATAAGTAATCATCTTAGAGTTATTTCTTTAGCATCGTGTTGTACTATGTGATTTACTTTCTGTTCAATTTAGCTTTATTAGCATTATGATTTGTTTGAAAGTTCTGTTAGTCGTAGTATGGTACAGTAAAAGATTTTCCTAATTCCATTACTCAAGTCTTGATTGTGTTAAGTTCACAATTGTCCAAATCTTAATCTCCCAACTATGTACCATCTAGAAAATATAATTTATTTTATTCCTGACTTTGCAAAGGTTTGTACTTTGTCGTTTAATTAAAGTCCTTTATGAAATTAATTCTTATTTTTTCTTGGATAGACTTTACCATTACAACATTTAATACCAGGAGTTAAAAATTTTTGTCTTCAACTTTCTTCCTAGTTTTCAACATATTATTAGTAAAATGAATGAATTAAAAAAATTAAACCTATTCTTAGCTGTATGTATAATTCAGGGAGTTGAAATCATACCTTTTTTGGCCTACCATAGTCATTTAACATTTTTCATCTATTTTCATTCCTCTACTGCCTGCTGATCTACAGGTGCCATAAACACTACCTATGGCTGGGGTGAATATAATGTCATTCATAGAGAGAGAAATTACCAATGGATTATCTGGGGTCAGCAAAGACATTGTACTGTTTTGTGCTTCATACTTTTCAGATGTAAAAAAATTGATATAGCCATGCCTTGTTTTTGAACCTAATTCAGTTGTATGATGAGGATGAACATATATTTAAATTTCATAGGATTACAATGTTGCAAGATATATTATTATTTGGTCATTTATCTATAATATTTCTTTCACTTTCTTATTCTAAGGAATAAGAAAACAATCTTCATTCACTCCGTTTAAGATAACTCCTACTTTTTTCCTTGAAATTACTAAATTATTAATATGCTGAATTAATTTGAAATTTATAAATTTTAACCCTGTTTTACAAATTTTATATAGAAAGTGAAAATCCTGTGATTTGTGACAGAAATGTCAATAGGTGTATATATTTTTCTCATAAACTGAGGAAATTAAAGAAATCTCTTGAATGGTTCCTACTTCTGTGTTGTTCCTGACCTTGAGTGTCTATGGATTCTCACTTGTATACTCAGGAGTGTTATTCTGCATTTAAACCTTTCACAGCATCTTTTGTTGTGAGTCCTTGGAGATAAGTTCTTTTAGTTGTTTTTTTTTGCTTTCTTTTTCTGCATCTATCCGAATTTTTCTTCTGCTGAACACTTTAATGATTTTTGCCGTTGATTAAAAGCCAGTACTGTCTTCAGGTGAACTGTTGGGTTTTCTTCTTAATTCAATACAAAAAGTTGTTGTAATTGGGGCTCTGGGTAAGTTCGTCCTCTTGGCACAAATTCCCACATAGAATGTGTCATAAGAGCTTTACTTCTGATGCTGGGAAAAATTCCTCTGTAGAGGATCAGGTTGAGGTGCAATCTATTTAGGCTGGCTTTTTTGTTTGCTGTTCATTATTTTGATTATTTCTCATGCATCCTTTAAAAAATATTGTCTAGAGTTTATGTATATGCACACATATATATATTTAAATGTATGTTTAAAATATAATTTTAACTGCTGGTATTTCTTCATGTATGAATAAGAGGAACTAGCCAGTGTCACATATTATGATAGTGTGAGTGATATCTCTTTATCTTCTGGCTGGGACCTGGAGGAGCTAACAGAACAACTGAATACTGCCACATCCAGAAATCTCAACAGACAGAAAATGCTCAACTCTTAAATCTAAGCATAATTATTTTTGGTGAATAATCTAGACCCCTATATTTCATCCACATGTACATGGCCTTAAGTAGTTACTTTTCCTTAGAAGACTAATATAAGGACATCCACAGCTTTGCAGGGATGTGAACAACATTTGAGAGCTTTTTAAAAGCACCCAATATACTCTTTTCACACTGCAGTGTTTTATTAAGGAATATTTAGATGAGAATTCTGAAAAGTAAAAGAAAAAAATCAAAACCTTCAAGGAATCCATCCATGTGTTCCTTATAAATAGGTGAGCCGAATCTGTTGAATGCAATGAAGGTACTTTTTAATTTGAGTCTTGGGATATGTTCCTGTAATGTTCTCTGAAATCTGAGCTCTAGTGACTGTGGCAAAGGGTCCCCAACTTACATCCTTTTTGGTCAGTTTAGTCTCTCCCGAATCTACTGTGGAATAACCAATGTCTCATTCATCTTCCTCATAATGTGTTAATTAAAAGCATTTTAGACAATCTAGAGCATTCCATCAGGCCTAGGAGATGACTGTAATAAAGGAGCAGAGTATGCCATGACTTTATGTTGCAGTTGAATTATTTCTGATGAACTATCAGTTTTAATTTTTTGATCCCCATTACCGCTGGAGGTCCCCATTGATGCTGGAGATCATAGGACTCTATTGAATGCCTCAAATTCATTATGAACCTTAGAAGTACAGTCCTGCCTCAAATGGTCATTTTTGTTTATTTCTGAGGAAATACAGTTGACCCTTGAACAATGAAGGGGGGTTAGGGGTGCTGATCCCCTGTGTAGTTATACAAAAATCTGTGTATAACTTTTGAATGCCCCCAAACTTAGCTACTAATAGCCTACTGTTGATTGGAAGCCTTAATGAGAACATATACAGTCCATTAGCACATATTTTGTATGTTATATGTATTATACTATGTTGTGTTCTTACAGTAAACTAGAGAAAGAAGATGTTATTAAGAAAATCATAACGAAGAGAAAATACATTTCCAGTACTATGCGTATTTATTGAAAAAAAATCTGTGTATAAGAGGACTCACACATTCAAACCCATGTTATTCAAGGGTCAACTGTAGTTTGGAACTGTTTCCATGCAGTTCCCAATTCTCTGGGAAAAATGTAGTTGTTTTGGGCTTTCTGTATTAGCGTCCATGCCATTTAATTTTTGTAAGCGTGTTCTGGCATTTTTCCATGTTCTGAAAACATTTTGTGTCACATTATTATGATTTTGCTTATAGGGCATTTGTTCATCGTTAATTAGGAGGGCATTTTAGGGATATATACTGACTTCTCTGACAGACTGAAGAACCAGATAACTTTGGTCATGGTAATTTTCAATACTTGAGTATTTGTAGATTCTATTCAAAGTTGGGGGGGGGAGGGCAACCAAAACTTGTAGGAAAAAATTTCTAGGAAAAAACGTGCTTTTCCAATCAACTAACGATTAATATTGCAGAAAGAAACTTCAAAGTTACGGAATTGCTCATTTAGAGAGAGATAAAATTCTTGAACAAATTAATTATTTGATTCCAATCTGCTTCCTGTTCAAATTTGGAAGAGAAAATTGTAAATTAAAAAAATATAAGTGTACAGAAACTTGAACCATTTGACAAGACTAGTACAAGGCAATGTTATGAATGCCTTTTTTTTTTTTTTTTCTCTCTCTATCTCTTCTTAAGTGCTTTTCCTTCTTGGAACTATGTTCCTCCTCTAATTATGTTCTAGGCAAACTCATGACAAGGTTTTACTTTCTTTCTAATTTGTCCCTCTTCTTTTCAAACCTTACGTGTGTGTGTGTGTATGTGTGTGTGTGTGTGTGTGTGTATTTGTCTTTCAACCAGTAAAAATAATATATGGTTTTATCAACAGATAATGTCTTAATGTAATAATTGTCAATAACTTTACAGTTTTTTTGAAGATTTTTGGAGATAAGCATTCTAAAAATTAATTCACAGAAACTAAAAGATGATGGCAGAATTACAAGTATCAAGGAATATATATATATATATATATATATATATATATATATATATATATATATATATAATTTTTGCAAGCATCCTTTAGGTTACATCCACTTACTTTTTTTTTATTAGTTTTAGGTGCACAAAACAAAGTAATAGTTAGACGTTTACCATTTATATCCCTCACACTGTCAATCCCCCTCCCCCCATCCACTATCCCTCTGACATCACACACTTTTATATAATAACTATTTTGCTAATATTAAACACATTGAATTCATATAACAGAAATTGTTCACTTGTCATTTGAAATGGAATTCATTAATTATTAGAGTGGTTTACATTTCTAAAGTAATTTTGTATGCATTTTCTCACATGATTATCTCAATAACCATATGAGGAAAAGCACTTAGATTCACCTTTTTACAAATGAGAGAATTTAACCTCAAAGAGGTTAATAGATTTGCTCAAGGTGGACAACCAGTATCTGGTAAAAATAGGAAAAGAAGCAAAGTTTCTGGTCTCTTGGCATAGTAATTGTTCTATCATTATTTTAAGAGGTATAGTGATTGAAATTCAATCTAATTTCCTTTTCTTTATTTCATACAGACGTACACGTACAATATGATTTGACCCATAGGAGATACAGACAGACACAGACAAGACCTTGAAAACAGGAGATCCCAGTCTGCTTAGGAATGTTAAGGTATCTAAACAGATTATTATAATACAAGGCAGGAAGTAAAGAGTGCCATAATTGAGGAAGAAGAAATGTTGGGTGAATCTAGAGGAGTATTCTCTAGCTGGGAACTGAACATTAGAGTATTCATGTTGCAGTGTGCACTTTGGCATGGCTTTGTAGCATATCTTGGCTATGGACATATAGAGATGAAAGAAGAAGAGAGTACACAAAAGCAGAGGGAGGATTGAGAGCAAAGCCCCAGAGAAGGGAAAAGGTAAATGATATAGAACTTGTCATCATTTTGTGTACTTCACATCAATACCCCTTTCTCTGTTAACACTACCCTAATGATTTTTTGGGCAGTCACCTCTCTTCAACTCTAAATTTTTGTGTTCTGGGGCAGGAACAAAGAGGACCAGAGTACTCAGGCTTGGTCAGTCAGAGTTACAGAGGTCCAAAGATATGCATGTTATCCAGGATTTTCTCTTTCTGCCAAGGTTGTTCAGATAAAATATAACTGTTGGGCTTCTTTGCTACCTAAAGGAAAAAGCTTCTGGTGGGAGAAAATTCTCTGTGGGTCTCTTGTTTCTGCACATCTTGTGGACAAAATGCTGATTGTTCTTTATTCCAGACTACATTTTAAAATATGTTTGCTTAGTAAATAGCCTTGGGAAGAGAGATAGAGATTCAGAGACAAGAAAGAGAATTCTTACTGCCCATTATAAAAGGTTCAGCTTCCCTAAACTGAGGGCTCTTCTCCTGTAACACAACATACTGCCTATGCAGTCATCTTCTTGGGCTTATCTATGTCATCTCCGTGAGGTTTGGGGATCAGGGGGATTCACAGAAGTATATTGATGGTCATGCTGTTGGCTGTGTCATGAGTAATAAAGTCCTTTCTCTCTACTTCAGGAGTCTCATGTTTTCTGTCAGCATCATATAACTGAGGCAGGTTAACTTGTTAGCTTACAAGTAGAGTAAAATCTCAGACTCCTCTCATTTTCGGATGTTTTCCAGATAAATAAATTAACATGAAGTTTCTAGAAAGATAAGTAGAGAGAGAGGTTTGTTACAATATTTTTTTAACATTTAGATCAAATTGTACCTGAATCCAAATTATCTCTATACCTCTCAGTTACATAGGCAAAACCATTTCCTTTCTTGCTTAAACTTTCATAAGTTTCTATTACTTGTAACCAAAGATTCCTAATTAATCTTGATATATGAGAACTATCTAATAATTTATTTTACCTGAAATGATAAGATGCAGGAATGGAATTACTAAAAGCTTAGATTAGAAATGGATTTCTAGAATATCTGTGGATTTGACTTGGAAAGAATTACAAGACTGGGATCCTTCCATTAGACTGCAATGTTTTATACACGTTTAATTCTCTCTCTCTCTCTCTCTCTCTCTCTCTCTATATATATATATATATATATTTTTTTTTTTTTTTTAATTTATTGGGGTAAAATTGTTAGTAAAATTACATAGATTTCAGGTGTACAATTCTGTATTACATTCTGTATTACATCATCTATAAATCCCATTGTGTGTTCACCACCCAGAGTCAGTTCTTCTTCCATCACCATATATTTGACCCCCTTTACCCTCATCTACCACCCACCACCCCCTCTTACTCTCTGGTAACCGCTAAACTATTGTCTGTGTCTATGAGTTTTACACATTTAATTCTTAAATACCAATATGGTAATTTCATTCAAGTGTGTTCTATGCCATACTCAAGTAGTGAAACATATATGTAGGTATTTAATTATCATTAAGTTTGAAAAGACAAAGTACAGATATTATTTATCCATAAACAAATACAAATCAAGTGACTTACCTGAAGCTCCATTGTGGCCTGAGAGTAAACCATGGTTTATGTGATTGTCTTTAAGGACTCCATGTCTTCTTTTCTAGAGTATTTCACTTCAAAATATATCATCAGGATAATAAATAAAAAACAAAAAATGTACATTTATTACCTAAAATAACAGTAAATTTGATATATACATTTAAAATAAAATGATAGTTTATTAACTCAAGGGTTGCATTTTTTTAAGCAAGGGACAAGAAATATGTGATATTATGAAAGGAGCATTCGCTTTGAGTTACTTTACCTGCATTTTTATTGGAATTCTAGGTAAGACATAAATTCTCCAAGTTTTAGATTTCTAATGTGTGAATGACAATAATTAATCCAATCTTCAGAGTGACTGAGGATTAAGTGAACTATACTCTACTTGAATGTGATTAGCAAGTACTTGGAAGAAATGTAAAAGATACTTTATAATATCTTCTTTCCATTCTTTTGTATGAGGTGCAAATATAAGAGGTATGTTTTGAAGTGCTCAAAAATAAGAGGTGATTTTAAAAGAAGAAATGTTTATCTTTTTGGAATAAATTCTGAGAATTTTCAAATAACTTCATCTGAAAGATTAATACATGACATATGAAAAACAAAAGTACTGAGAGCTTACTTGCGTTCCCAAATATAAAAATATAATATAAAAGTAATTAAAAGAGCATAGTATGTGTATAAGGATCGACAGACAGATCAGTGGAATAAACTAGCTAATCTTAAAGTAAATGCTAATATGTAAATTAACTTATAAAATTAAACAAGTAGAAAACAGATTTAATTCAACAAGTTTTAGAAAAATTGGACCTTTTGGAGAAAAAAGATCAAATCTTTATATCATTTACTAACATAATTTTCATTTGGATCTAGAAAAAATTCTTAAAATGGCAAGAGTATTTTTTTAAGCATAAAAGCAATGAAAAAACCACAAAGATAAATATTTTGTCATTTGACTACATATAAACATAATACTTATGTTTTTCAAAGTCTAACAATAAATAAAATAAATGAATAAATAAAAATATTTATAAAAAGCAAGTAAACTCGAGAAATGCAACAAATGTGAAAAAAATACAATTCTTGCAAATGATTAAAAATAACAATTCAGTAGAAAAATGAATAAAGTTTATGTACAGCCATGCAATAGAGAAAGAAAAACAAAGAGCCTACAAACATGGAGAAAAAAATTTCACTTTACTAATAATCAAAGAAATACTAATAAAATGAGATTTTTTCCATTATTACTGAAAACTTTATAGTGATCTGGATTGCTGATAGTGTGCTAACTGATACAAATACTCTGTAAAGAAATTTGTTGATATACATTAAGAAATTTAGATAAGTTCAAATCTATTACCTCCCTAATTCTAATCTTAAATCTAAATCTAATTCTATCTACGGCCATAACCACAATTTCTTAATCTACTTTTAGCAAACTATTCAAATAAAATAACCAGTAATTCTCGTTCAATTTGACATATGTTTATTATAGCATAATTTATAATAAAAAAGCAGGCAGTGGAAAGAATATAAAAATAATGAAATAGTTACATATTTCATACACATGTAAAAATTTTTATGCCATTATTAAAAATTCAGGTTTCAGGAATCATGTGTCAAAATGTTCATGATGTTATATTAAATGAAATATATATTATAACAAAAAAGAAAATGCATTTAAAAAAGAAGGAAAGGAATCACACCAAAAATGAGATCATGCTTATTTCAAAATGGTAGCATTACAGATATTTTTTATTTTTTATTTTATACTTTTGCATGTTTTCCATATCTTTTTTTGGTTTTTGTTTTTTTTTGTTTTTGTTTTTTTTAAACAGGACTTTATTGGGGAACAGTGTGTACTTCCAGGACTTTTTTTTTTTTTAATTTTATTTTATTAAATTTATTGGGGTGATAATTGTTAGTAAAATTACATAGATTTCAGGTGTACAATTCTGTATTACATCATCTATAAATCCCATTGTGTGTTCATCACCCAGAGTCAGTTCTCCTTCCATCACCATATATTCGATCCCCCTCAGGACTTTTTTCCAAGTAAAGTTGTTGTCCTTTCAATCTTGGTTGTGGAGGATGCCGTTCAGCTTCAAGTTGTTGTCCCTTCAGTCTTAGTTGTGGAGGGTGCAGCTCAGCTCCAGGTCCAGTTGCCGTTGTTAGTTGCAGGGGGTGCAGCCCACCATCCCCTGCGGGAGTCAAACCGACAACCTTGAGGTTGAGAGGATGCGCTCCAACCAACTGAGGCATCCGGGAGCTCAGCTCAAGGTACCTTGTTCAATCTTAGTTGCAAGGGGTGCTGCCCACCATGCCTTGTGGGACTCCAGTAATTGAACTGGCAACCTTGTGGTTGAGAGCCCACTGGCCCATGTGGAATCGAACCGGCAGCCCTTGGAGTCAGGAGCATGGAGCTCTAACTGCCTGAGCCACTGAGCCGGCCCCCTTTTTTTGTTTTTTACAATGCAGTATGTTTTTAAAACGAGAACAAAAGAAATGTTTTAATAATAAACCTCTCATATAAAAAATAAACATTCTTTTTTTGGATCAAATCAGCCCATCTATAAAATTTTGTACTACCAAATTTCAGTACCTTATTTGTACTACCAAATAAGGTAAGAAAAATTAAGTTGATTTTATGGTACAAAGGTTCAAAAATGAGATGCACATTACATTCTTGTGATAATGAATATTTCTAATACTGGAACCACCAACAGAGTACACTATCTTGCACATTTTAGCTCTTTCTTTTAGTATTACATGATCTTATGCTTAATTTGCATAATTTAAATGACTCCCCTGAGTGGCATGTAGTTGCATAATTATTCTTTTAATTAGTGTTATCAACCTGTTTGTGTAATAGCAGATAATTTGAATGATTTTCAGCTTTAAATTTTTGCAGTTTCATATGAAGTATAGGTAGACTTTGTTCTCAATTCTTCACAACTATATAAAAATAGTATTCAAATTCAGATGAATTTTGATGCTATTTTTATTTTCTACAGTTCTCTAAAAGCAAAATAAATTATCCCTTATAAAAATCCTTGAAATTTAAATTATTTAACAACCATTTTCACTCTTGGATTTATTAACAATCATTAATTAAAATAATAAAGATCTTAGAATAATAGTGTATGGCAGATCCTTTAGATTCCCTTATTTATCTTCTAAATAGACTGGGCATCAGGATGGTGGAGGTAAGGCAGATGTCTTATACCCCATGAAGCATAAAACATGGTTCTGTAATACAGGATCAGAAGTGACTGGGCATCTTAGACTGGGATATGACAGCTGTCACCTCTTCCAATAATTAACCAACGTTTCTTTAAAATTTCCTATGCTTTGCCATAACTAAGCATCTGATCTGCCATAATTGAAGACAATTTTGTTCTCTTTGGGCATATGTCTATGTCAGGTGCTATGAAGACATTGAAGAAATAGAAGGTAGAGTCCTGTCCCTGTTTACAAAGAGCTTACCCTGCCAGCAGGGGAGGCCAGTCATGAGGTATGTCTCTTGCCCTCAAATAGCAACAGGACAAAGTTCTGTGCTTTTGAGCAGCAAAATGTGCGGTATAATAATAGGTTCCAATAAACAAGTCACTGAAGGAAGATACTAGTCAGAGGACTAAAACCAGATGGAGGAGTTTCGGTTAAGGTGGAAGGTCCAGGGTTTGCCAGGACCAATGAGCTTCCTGAGTCAAGATACACAAGTGAGAATAGAATTAGAATCAATTATACTGAACCGTGTAATTATCCACTTGAGCCAGAAAGTCTTCCTAGAGGTATCCCTTTCTTTCTTATATCCTAATTCCAACAAATTACCAAAACTTCCAATTCCACCTCTTTAACATCTCTCCCACTTGTACTCCTACGCCACGTCCTTCTCAGTGCTCTTGCCTTGATTTAGTACCCCATTAGCACTTAACTTAGCTAATGTAATAGCCTTCTAATGGACCTCCGTGCTTACTGTTTTAGATTCTCATAAATTCACCCTATATTCTTCTGTCAATATGATCATTGTAAGGTGCAAATCGTGATCATGTTAATAATCCCCTCAGCTTAAAACCCTGATCTCTTTACATTAGTTCTAAGTTTGAAGCATATGAAATTGCTCATATTGGACTGGTTTTGACCTATGAAAAGCAATTTTACAGTATAACTGCTTAAAACCTGTATCAAGAAACTTTCGGCTGCAAGTAACAGAATATCCAACTAAAAATGGCTTAAAAATAAAAACATTAATTATCTCATATAAAGAGTACTTACATATCTTTCAAGCTTATTCTTCATACCCTCCTTTTTCAAGTACTTTTCCTCATTTTTCCTTCCCCTAGGTAGAATTAACCAATTAATATCTTTTCTAGCAATAACACTTATTATTAAAGGTTATTATTTAAACTATCATAACATTTACTGTCTTTCTCTTATAATAACCTCAAGTTCTTTGAGGGCAGGAGTCATGTTTGGTTCATCTCCATATTTCCAGAGCCTTGCACAGTGTCTTGTGTATTAAAATAATGAATGAATGGCTAGATGGGTGAACAAATAATGGACTAAACAGGATGGGGTCAGATATTATACCTTAGTTGCATGGATGCAATACAAATGTCTCCATTACTTGCTACACCATAGATTAGAGATACTCAGAACAACACATCCTTTTCCCAGATTGCTCCAAATAGGTCTGTGATAACTGAGGTTGTCGTTAAAATAATTATCTTCTTGTTTTCGGTTCTGACAATATAAGTATAAATTAATACTAACATCAGCATATTGATTGTATAACTGCCATCCAGAGGCAATCAATGCAAATCAGTGCCCTCAAAACACATTACTTTATTCTATCCCATATAAATATTGCAACTATGTATATTTATAATTGTACTCTCAAATAATGTTGTTTAAAATGAACTTGGATTTTTTTAGTGGTAAATTTAGCAAAATATTTACTGTTTCCAGAAAGTACTTTTGAAATTGCTAATTTTCCCTACAATAGTTGTTAATAAAAAAGTGAGACTTCATTCAAAAGATGCTTCTCTAAAGACATGCAAATACTGTATGTTAAAGAAAATTAAGTGATTTATTATCACTGCATCTTAAGTTTTATGTTGAAAGCCTTGTGTGATACAGTACAACAATAAATTCTGAGAGCACATATTAAGTATCAAGTGAGAGTCCTGTAGATTATCAACCTTACAGAGGTCGTAAGGTTGTATAATGTATTCGCTTTCCATAAAATGTTACAGTAAATGCCAAATGGTCTGCGATTTCTCCAGATTAATAGAACAACATGTTTATTAAAAAATCTGGATTCTTTGTAGAGTTCTAAGCATCATATAAAACATATATAAATCCCCAAGAGGTTTTGCTGAGGTTCTCTTAACTTGTACTCAAAAGAAATTTCCCTACTTGGAATTGCATATAACAGAGTAAATTTATGATTCCTAAAATAGATCATCATTTCTAACACTCAGGGAAGTATAGTGGAGTCAGAGGTGTCTGGCCCTACTCATTAATTCCACCTCTCCAACTCCATCTTTGAGCTTCATTCTTTTTTTTTTTTTTCCAGTTGAGAATTTTGCAGAGGTGAGTGCTGGAAAGAATATATCTAAATCTTGCATTATATAATAGAATACACAGTTAGAATTTTTATGTGGGCTACAAAAAAAACCAAAAAAAAACCAGTAAATTTCAGAGTACAGAAAGTTAACAGTAGGATGACAGTATATTCCAAGGTGACTTGTGATTATAAAATGGAAGGATGTGTGTGTGCCTGCATACGCGCATTATTATAAGCAAAAGTACCAACCTGCAATTTCATTATGAAAGATGGCCCAACAATTAAGTACTAAATTTATATCTCTTGCTGATGATTTAATTTTCAGAAATGTTAGTAAATTTGCAGTCATCTAACGTATGGCAAATTGGAGGGATCCCTCTGGATTTGGGAGGTCTCTAGTGACTCAGTGACTCAGGAGGTATTTAAGGGAGGGGAAAAATTCACAGGATTTAATGAAATTACACAAATTAGCAATTACATATAACAAGTGATATCACTGTGAATCTCTGACTCATGTCTCCTACGCGGTTCAAATCAGGAATCAGAAGAGACTACGTTAAGCCAGACCAAGAAAGGACTAGAACCAAAATCTGTCCTGAATTCAAAGTCATGAGATGGTGATCTGCTGCCAGTCAAAACTAGGGTATATGGATATATCATATATCATAGGATATATATGAACCTAGACGGTGGATCTGAGACAAGCATAAGACAAACAGACATGTGGAACACATAGGAGTCCCTTTGAACAAGTCTGAAGTCGTGTTTAAGGTTCAGGTTGTCAATCCAGGTATGCAAAGGGGTTATAGGTAGCAGCATCAGGTAACTAAACTCATTCATAGAGAACCTGAGAGCCAAAGTCAGAACCAGGTCAGCCACAGGATGGAGAGGGATCTTGACCCCTGGCGGTCCCTCTTCTCCCTCATTTCAGGCCAGAATTAGTCCCAGTGTGGCCTCCTGCTGAGCCTATAGGTGGGAGGTACAGGGGAAAGCTGAGCCTATATGTGGGAGATACATTGCCTCTGAGTTTCTAAGGCAATGTGAACTTGGCCGAATTCAAGGCAATAATGTCACCCCCACCTCTGCTTTTCTATACTTGCCCCAATCAGAATCTCTGGCTGCCATCCTCCTTCATCGCTTACATGCCCCGTACTCCCTGCCATCTATATTTTTCTGGGTATCTCCTTATATCTCTACAAGAATGCTCCTAGAATTTTCATGGAAATGCATCCGGAATTTCCTTCACTTCTGGACAAGGCAATGTTAACACCAGTCCTCAGTCACCAATCTGTCTGTCTACATCTCACTTGCAAGTGACCCTACACCATCTTCTTACTGCTTTATACCACAAGATTGTTGGGCTCACTAATATGTCCATTTTGCTCTTTGATTCCCATGCCTCCTTGCTTTCCAGATAAACTGCCATTTATCTTCTTCCTCTATAACACGTGTTCTTAATGTGAGTTATATAAACACGTACGATTCAGATGATCTGCGAATCTCTTGAAATTATAATTAAAATTTTAGGTGTATTTCTGAATGTGAAAATTTCTGAAGAGAGTCCCTATTTTCACCAGTTCTCAGTGGGGCTGGTGACATAAAATACTTAAGAATAATTAATTTATGATACCTATTTTATTCACTGGCTTCCTGTCATTTCATATCTAATGTAACAATAGTACCACAATCACTAATGGAATTTGTACAACACTTTACATCCTGCAATATTCTTTAAAATACTCTTTCATGTCCATACTTCATTTGAAACTCATGACTTTCCTCAGGGGAGGGTAGGTCTTATTATATCCATTTTATAGATGCGGAAAATGTTCAGAGACGTTAAGTACCATCTAGCTAAGTATATGGCAGAGCAGAGCTGGGACCAGGGTGTAGTATCTTGACCCTTGGTCTTAAAGCAAAGAGATGGCTGTTTGCATGGGAAGCCATGTCGTACCTACTTGGGACTTTTCCTTCTCCTGCCTGTATTTTTTCTCTTTAATACTGCCTTTGATACTATATAATAAGGTTGGTGTGCATTTCACCCAGATTTCCTCTATTTCCAAATGGAGGACTGCTACATAATGGATGTTTCCATAGGGCTTTGAAATATCTTCCAGTAAAGTATTTAGAAGCAAACTGATTCACTGATTTAAAACATAAGACACGAAGTTCAGCAGTTTAAGGAATTAAATGTCTCTAGTTTAGATTTGCTGAGTGACCCTAGGCAAAACACTTAACCTTTCTTTCTCAATGAATGGATGAAATGGAGTTAAAATATTATCTTATATCTGTAACGTAACAGTTAATAACTAATTGAAGACTTGGAGATTTACACATACTATGTTACTAAAAATGTTTCTGATGCTACTTTGAGGTGAGTGTTTCCTAGTCTAAATTAATAAAAAGAACTCTGCGGGTACAAGATTGGATGTGTAGTTCATTTCCTGATTAGACTGTTTATAAAAGAAATCCACATTTTTTCTGCATTTCTGGTTGATTATTTCTCCCGCTAAATTTACTGTCTCATGAAAGCAGCGTTTGCTAATTTGTAGAATCATTTAGCATGTATTGCACTATGGGGACCTGAGATGGAACTTTTCCCATTTAAGAAAATAGCCACTCTGTATTTAGATTCCTGTAGGGGACACTTTAGGAGAGTGATGTTGTTATAGCAGGCCTACAAATACCTCATCTGGGTTTGGAGTCTCTGATATATCTGCTCATTCAAGATAGCGGCACTTAGCAATTCAACAAGATGTAAGTTGGCTAATAAACAAAGCCAGTGTTCTCTGGGGGTTTGAACAACACTTCCTGTGTTTGACTCTGGTTGCCCTGAAGTTGTTTTAAGCCCGGCACTGCTGGTGATGTTTCCCCGGGTGCACTGAACAGCTCATGCCATGTCAAAGGGCATTGACCTTTTCACTCCTAGAACAAAAAGACTGGAAACAAATTATGCTCTGAGAACTGGTCAAAGGATAACAAAGGAAAAAAAAAAAAAAGTAAGAAGAGAAATAAGAGGGGGGGAAAAGTGCCTGACCTAAATAAACAAGTGATGAACACAAATTCTAAGCTTTACAACATTATCTTTAGAATAGGAGCTCTCTAACCAACTTTTAAAAAAGTGTAATATGAGCATTTGTTTCAATGTACTCTGAACCTCCCCCCCACCCACCCCCTTGGCTCCCTTTGCAGAACATGATGAACCAACTACTGTTGACTCTACTCCCCCTATCCAACTGAATCTATTCCAGTTTATGAGCTGTCCACCACGGAGCTGAATCTTCCAGAGAGAATGACTCAGCTGCAAGTTTCGCTCGTGGTTTCTAAGAGTATATTTAGTGTGAAGAACTGGAGGATGCAGCATATCCAAACACATGCTAGGGTACAGAATTTGAGTGGGAAGAAGAGGACGGAGCTAAAATAGAAGTGTAATAAGTCAAAAAATTGGAGGCCTGGCTTAGCCTTTTCAGCTATGTAGCTTCAGCAACACCTACAGTTCCCGCCAAGAATGGCACGCCATATTAATGCAGTGAAAATGAGGTGTCCCTGGTGGTTTCCTTTGGAAAAAAAAAATACTTCATGTAAAAAGTAATCAAAACCAAAAATGAACAAATGATGCTGTGCTTCACCAGTGTTTCAAGCTGACGGAAAAATAATTTCCCCTTATGTTAGTGAAATTAGACAACCATTGCCCAGGAGCTACTGGTGCAGATAACTGTGTTGGGTGGGCTGACCACACACAGTCTTTAAGAATTAGTTGAGGGTGGATGTTCCAAACTGAATTTGACACAATTGCAGTGACTGCTCCCCTCCTCTTTCTCCCAATTATTCAAGGTCAGTTATGGAGACCTAGTAATGATCTTACCTTTAGAATGTTCATCACTTCATCAGTGTTCTACCCCTGAATCAGCATTTGAAAGCAGTGATCACAAAAGCTAACAACCAGGGGTCCATGTCCTAGCACACTCCATAGTGTGACCAAAGTAGCTTTCTTTTGCTTGTGCTAACACTCCCTCAGGATCTTGAATTGCTCTCTATCTTCTTTTCTTGCTTCGTGGCTCCTAATTTTTGTGTTTCTCTTTTTCTGTGACTGTCATTCTATTTCTTTTGCCTACTCCTCTCTCTCTCTCTCGTCTTTTTTTCTTCTATATTTTCATTCAGTCTTTCCTTTCCTATTACCCTGCCTTCATCTATTTTTCTTAACTGATCATGACATTGAACTAGAGATTATATTTAAATAACTTGTAAATCTCTACAGAAAGTTTCATATTTTCTTTTTTTACTAATCTATAATCGATAAAACCGAACTTTTATGTCACTCTCTTAAAAAATACTTAATCATTGTTACTTTTTATGATTTCTTTTTTTCCCTTAGTAACTTTTGATAGAAAAAGGAAAAATATTTCTTAATCCTAATGTAAAAACAAAATGGATTTTAGTAATACAGTAATTCAAATTGCCCAAATAACTAGGAAAACCAGTTGCTTTGAAAATGATTTTTTTCTATTATCCCCCAAATGATTCATGAATAGAGATAGTATTTGATTTAATTTATGGATAAGGTTATCAGGCTTCAGTGATTTTATTGTAATTTCAACCATACTTTATAAAACACTTTCATTTCAATTTTGATATCTTTTCTTGTTGGTCTAATGTATAGACCTCTTGTTGGTCAATTATATTGAAGTTCAATCTTTACTATAGTCTGTAAACATATGGCAACAAAATCATCAATTTACCTGATAATCAAATAAATGTAAATTAAAAGAAGAGTCAGAGACATCCCTTTTTTGGTCAATAAAGTAAGCAAGATTAAAAAATATACTCTCAATGCTTAAAATTGTTCTATGAAATTCTTTCTCTGTCACTATCTACCTATCTATCATTTGGCTACATATTTATATAATATGTTATGTATACACACACATATACACACACATATATATACACACATATATACACAATACATATGCTTTAAGAATACTTATATATTACATAGTTTCTCTATAAGAACACATTTACATACATATGTGTGTGAGTACATATAGGCACACACACATATACATATATTTATGTCCTTTGACCCAAGGACATATCCACGTTTGATAACTTGCCTTAAAGCAACAATTCTAAGTTTGGGACAGGAGTATATGCATTAGGATGTGTTTTAGAGTATTATTTATATTTTTGAAAAAGGTGAAGCAAATCAATGCTTGATTATAAATGAATGATTACTTAAAATGTCAGTGTTTACTTATCTATTCAAAAGCATCTTATTCAGATATTGAAATAATGATTTTGAAAAAAGTAAATGCTTGTGATATGAAGATACAATTATTCAATCATGTCTGGGAAAAAAGCCTTGAGGAAAAAGCACAAAATTGTCAAAAATATTTATGTGAATATTAGAACTGTTTTTCAAAAATTTTTTTATTAATGTAAATGAGTAACCTTTTAAAGCACATATAACAACCTATGCCAGTCACCATCCTCAACTCTTCCAGTAAAACTTGATTGTAGTTATTCTTGAGAATCTTAATGCTCTTATATGTGCTAATAATTTGGAGGACCATTGTACCAAATCTTGAAAACTTTAAAAATGTTGAAAGGTAATATCACTAAATTACTTTGCATTCTAAGGGAAAAATTATATTTGAACATGTGACCTCCCTTGATGACCATTATTTACATTTTTGTAGTGAAAAGTTGCTCCTCGTTTCTACCAAGTAAAAATATTCTCTAAATATAGTTAAATAAGCTTTAAAATGCAATTATTGTAGTCTTACTCATACAAAAAAAATTGAAAAAAAAAAGAGATAGGGAGAAGTTGTTGTGCAGAGTTTGATACTACCATAAGGAAAAGGAAAAAAAGTAAAGTGCAAACAGAATTCTTATTCTTATTACAAAACTTAATTTTATTTCTAAAAAGTTCCATTTTTCTTTTCTTTTAGGGCCACAGTTAACATCTGAGTTTTATACACAACACAGACAAAAAACAACCTGAACAATTGTGATTATCAGTCTTATGTTAACAACTACTGCTGTTCTATCAAAACTGTGAAGGGAGAATGGGTATTAATTAATGGGAGACATTACCAGGCGGGAAAAGTTGGGAGAGGATTCAATAAGCTGTCAAAACAGGAGTTGAATTCTATAGAATGGGTGTTCACATATCTGACAAAAATCGATCCTGAAACTTAGCTTTTCCATTTTTGCTTAGAAAGAGCATTACTTAGACTCTCACCTAATAATCTTTTAATAGCTGAGAATAATGCTGTTCATAGCATGAAAATAAAATTTATTTTAGTATCTTTGCGATCAACAAAAAGCCACTGTGAATTGTGGCAGAAAAGGGATACACAGGTATGAATTTAGATTCCTGCTTGAAACTGTCTTATTTTATTTCATAGGATTGGACTTCAGAAAGACTAGAGCATGGTTTAGGAAATAAATTGTGTCAAATATTGCAGTTAAATAAAGGCCATGGAAATCTTCAGAAAATAAACTCCTTTTTAAATTGTAATTTCAAATATGTAAATTCTATTTGGACAGGTGTATTTAAAATTCCTGTGGGAAAAACAGATGACATAGCGATATGTAAACTATAAATAAAATATCTGAGGTCAGAAAATTAGTCATAAGTATTTTCAGTGAACATTGGGAGGATTTACTTTGAAGAATAGGCAAAATATTTAATAAGCGACCCGATTTTCTAAATTATCTCACAATGAAATACAACCTGAGCAGATGCTCCTGTCTGTACAACTTGGACGTCTGATACAGTGTAGTTTTTATTCCTGGCAAAGGAACATAAAGGTCTATGATCTGATGGACACTTAAAGGCAGATTCATCAGAAAAAGTCTTCCTCCTTCCCTGGATTCCATCCCTGAAGTTCCAACATTAGTTACTTTGTTATGTTAAAAGCATTGACAGTCAATCATTTGTTAGATACTTAGAACACTAGGACAACAGGCTATAATAGTAAATTACAGAAGAGAAAATACAAATGACCAATGAATCTGAAAAGATGCTTTACCTCACTAGTAATTGTAACATATACATTTCTGGCAAAAATCATTGTGCCAATATTTGTAACAATGAAAAAATGAATACAATCTAAATGTCCATGAATATGTTAAAGTATGTTATATCCGTAATATAAACTATGCTGCTGCTCCTAGGATGAGATTTAGATTATATTTATTGACACGGAAAACTATCTATGGCACATAATTGAGGTTAAAAAATAGGATTAGATAAGAGCTGTGTAAATGATCCCATTTCTGTAAAATTGTATACCGATGTCTGTAAATGTGCATGTGCTTAGTGTCCTCTGGATAACTGGTGGATTGTTACTTTCTTTTTGGCTTTTGTGTACTGTTCAAACGTTAAAAATGGCTCTAGGTCATTTTATAAAAAATAATTCTATGAGAATAATGTATGCTATTCAAAATATCTTAGCATGCTTTTACAAAATCAGTTAGCTATCAAGTCTCCTAGATGGGCATAAAGTTCAACAAGTCATTTATTATCTATCGATGACCCTACCATGCATGAGCACACTATTAGCCTTTTGAATAAAAGAAAGACTAAGATATAGTCTGTCCCCATTCTCCAGATGCCCGTGGTTTGATAGATGAGAGGTGCTTGTAAACAAATTATTAAAAATCCATACAAGAATATGAAAATGAACAGAACAGAATGGATATTAGGGATGTGACTGTGGGGTTAGGAGAACTTGAACAGAGGAGATAATGCCTAGGTAAGGTTTACAAAGAAAGGACAGAATGTTGTTAGGAAGATGGGGAGGCAAGGAATGAGAGAGGGTATTACATTGTGGCAAGGAGAAGAAGGAGAGAGCATTACGTTTTGGCAAAGCCACGGAGGTGAGAAACCGAGGGGCTCAGTGTAGTTGAAAATAAGGCTGGACAGGCAGGCTGGAGAGAGACACACAAAATGTTTCTCAGGATTAGATGTTGGTTCTAATCCCTTTTAGGAGCTGATGTAATTACTGGACACAGTTGTCATTTTAATCAATCATGTCAGGGTTTTATAATTTAGGCTTTATGGGAATCTCCACACTTTATTTTGTTCTTCATGAAGAGACAGTTGATATCTGAATTCACCAGTTCAAGTGGCTTTCCCACTGACTCTGCTCCTGGTAGATTTTGACTGATAAACTAGTAAAATAAATAGTAAGTCAGATCTACAAAACTGTTTTTGTAGACACTCAGTTAGCTGTGCATGTCTGGTGGCTTTGCATGCTGGCAAACTGTCATTTAGTTGGAACAGTTATCAGCCAAATCGGGCGGAGGAGACTGCAGCCTGAAAGCTGTCAATTTCTACATCAGTGGTCGCTGAGACAAGCACTGCCGTCTGTACCATAATTCTTCATTATTAAGTAACAGATCCTGTTCTTCTTCTCATGCAATGTTATTGCAACACATGTCACAGTAAGGAGCTGCTCAGAACTTCCATTAAAGTGGGAATTAGAAGGCTGGCCTATAGTGAAGACACTTGAAAATTACAAGTGGAAAGAAAATTAGGCTGATGTTCAACTAACTTCAGAAACTAATCAGTAGTAAAAATACTTTTAGACAGAATTTTTCTCTGCACATAGAAATGATGCAGCAGGTTTATTCTCTAGGTCTATCAACAACTTTGAATTGGTTGTGATTTCACTGGCCATACTTCTTGGGCTGGGCCCTTGACAGGGCCTGCTAATTGCATCACCTGAAAGAGTGGTCCTGCAAAGTAACAAAACTCCATTAGACTTACACCTGACATTTTGAAATCATTTTCATTTATGGTTTAATCAGAGGATTAGCAAACTGCAGCCCCATATTAAGAGAGTGCTGGAGGAACAACTGATAGACGTGATTGTAAAACACTTGGCGGTAGAAAGTGCTATGTAAATCCTACTGCATAATAATAATGTTCTGAAATCCCTAGAAGTGGGAGGCCAATACTATATATTAGAAATTTGAAACAACACAGCAACGAAAAATATTTAAGGTACACTGTGTGTTTTAATATTCATTGAGATAATTGTCATGTATGTGTATATCAGAAATCAAAGGATTTACTTTTCATTTTAAAATATAAAAGTGAAGAATACATGAATACATGAACACTAGAACACAATAATTAGCAGGTTAATTCTTTTTTTTCTCTTTTTTTATTAGTCTTAGATGTACAAAACAACATAGTGATTAGACATTTATAACTCTTCAATTGACTCTTAAAATTTCAATAGAATATAAATTAGGTCTGTTTATTTAGTGATTCCTACAGAGGGAGAGGTCTGCGTTGGGAGTGAAGGCTCCAGGTTGTGGCCCTTACTTGGGCTGACACAATAATGTACAGAGCAAACTCCAGCTTCAGAGCCAGTCAGCCTAGATTCAAGTTTCTCTCCTGACTTGTTAGATATGTGTCCTTAGGCAAGTCATATGACCGTTTTGAGCTGTATCTATTAAATGAAGGTGATAGTAACCTCTACATTATGGAGTTGCAATGAGGAAAAGTGTGTTTAAAGTCCTGGTACGCAGTAAGTGCTCTGGAGGTGTTAGATACTCTGATTCTTATTTACCAGCTACATCCTCTTGGGCAAAACTAAAATCATTTATCATCTGTGACATCCAGTTCTTTATCTATAAAGTATGGAGATTAGACAAGGAAAAATAATAGGTAATAAATGGATATTGACAAAATGTTCAATGCCCAGGTCCATTAGGTAAGCACTTCAAAATAAAGCTCTTTTCTGGAGGTTCATAATCCCCATGCACAACATCAGGAAGGCGTGGAAAGCCCTTTAGTAAAAGACCCTGTTTTTCTTTTTTAACCTAATATTTTAAACTTTGTTTAGACATGAAATACTTATAATTTTCAGCACATTTGTTAACATCGGTTAGAACAGTTGGAGATATACTTGGTCAGACATTTTCTATAGTCTCATTCTGGTCTATGAATGGATCTTTTTAAAAAATTAAATTTTTTATTTGGAAATAATTTCAAATGTACAGAAAAAATGCAAGAACAGAAAGGGTTCAAATCATACTCATAACATTTTTGCCCAGAGTTTACCTATATGGACATTTTGCCTAATTTGGTTTATTACTTGCTCTATATCTATCAATATCTATCTATCTATCTATCTATCTATCTATCTATCTATCTATCTATCATATATGAATATATCATTTTCTGAATCATTTGAGGGTAAGTTATATACCACATAGCTCTTTACCCCTAAAAACTTCAGCATGTATTTCCTAATAGGGATATTCTCTCACATATCCATGGTGCAATGATCAATTTCAGTAATTTTAACAGTGACACAGTACTTTAATTTATTGTCTATTTTCTAATTTTAAAAATTGATCCCGTAATGTCCTTTGTAGCATGTTTTCCTCAACTACAGGATCTAAGTTAGATAATAGATTTAATTATTATGTATTTTTAGTCTTTTTAGTCTCCTTTAATCTATAAAATTTTCAGTCTTCCTTTCTCTTTAATGACATGATATTTCCTTTCCTTTAAAACAGAACATTTCTCCATTTGGGTTTGTCTGATTATTTCTTCATGGAATTTCAGATTCAGTTTATTCAATCTTAGCCAGAACACTACGTAGGTAATTTTGTGTCATTCTTAGGATTTCACAGCCAGAGATGCATGATGCCAATTTATTCCTCATTGGTGATAGTAGTTTTGTTTATGTGGTCAAAGTGTTATTGATTTCTTTACTGCATAATTGCTATTTTTCTTCCTTACCATTAATAAGCTCCACAGACTATGGAGACATAATTTAAGACCACGCAAACATCTTGTTTCTTGTCAAAATTCCCCTCTAGACTTAGCATCTATTGATAATTTTTGTCTGACCCAATCTTTTCTATAATGATTACATAATGCTGATTTTCCAGTTTCAGTACTCTTTACACATTTATGAGTTGGCAATGGACATTTAACCTTAATCAAGAGCACTTCCTTTTTATTTATTTATTATTTAATTATTGAAATTAACTCGTAAATTCCTAGTTTTCAGTAGTTGTTAAATTCGTAATTATTCTTAATTGTTTTACCTTAATCATCTCAGATCTGGTCACGGGGGAGCTCCTTCAAATAGTCTTCTTTGCTCTTATTATACATATAACCCATTTTTTGACACTTTTGGCATAACAAAATATTCCTGGCTCATCTTTTATGTTCTCTAGTGCTGGAATAAGCTACTTCTTTGAGGAGTTCTGTTATTATTATTGGAGAGAAAAGCTCATTGCTTTTCGAGTGTCATTGCTTTTGGTCCTATGAAAGGATCTTTTCACTATCCAAACATTATGACATTAGATGGATGGATGGATGGATAGACAGACAGACAGACAGACAGACAGACAGACAGACAGAGAGATAGATATGGCTAATTTTTTGGTCAACTCTCAGGTAAAAATTTGGCAGTAGTATGACAAAAATTTAATGGTCATCTGTTCTGACTCTAAACTGATGGAAGAATCTGATCCACAAATATAATGAACTTCTAATATAATGAATTTAATATCATCAAATCTTACAGAAAATTTTCATTTGTATTTTAGTTCTTATGATAAATGTATAAAAATTTCCTATTGATACCTTCTTCACTACCAGATTCTATTTTCCTTACCTTCCTCAGGCTATTATGATGTCTTAAACAGATTAATGAGTACAAAATCTCAGTATTTTTTAGGACTTTGCACAAAGTGTAAATCAATTTGATATAGGCTAACAATAACAAAAAAAAGAATGAAATTTATTATGAAGATATAGGAATGTTTTGTGAAAGAGAAGGACAGCATTACATGCATGCATCATGAAAAGTGATCCAGAGACTGTTAGGACCCTTTCATTTAGGCTTCTTTTTATGTGTGTGCTTCCTTCTACTAAAGTCTAGCTTTCTCTACTTCTACAAACTTATCTCTCATGATTCCTGAATTATAGGTTATGGTTTTCACAACATACAGAAATAATCTAATAGTCTTAAAATCCTAATTCTATAATTAGGGTAAGAGGATTTGATTGGTTGAATGTTGGTTAGGTGCCCACCCCTGGCTCAATCAGCCATGATCATGGAATATAAGTATGGCTGGGATAGGGTTCATTTGTGTGAACCGTAGAAAGCTGTTTAAAGATAAATCAGGAATTCTTGTGAGTTGGGCAGACAATCACAAAAGAGGGATGTACTGTATTCATTCATATGTCATATTCAATATAGCATCTTTTTAAAAATATAAACTTAAGGAAGTGTGGCAGGGTGAGGATTTTCACTGGAAAGAGAAGACATAAGTAACCTCAATATATAGAGAATTTCTCTTCCTTAACAAGGGTAAAGGAGCATAAAATAGCCACAAAGTCTGTAAATAAGCTATTAGGTCCCCTTTCTGAAAATGTATGTGTGTTAACAATGGAAGATAAAGTAAGAAGGCCAGTGAATTTTACTTTGCTTTCCCCCCCACTTGCTATTGGTGAGAAAATGAATTCTATAAACTTCACAGTACTAAATGTATTATTATTATAGCATTTAGGATGACATGGCATGTGGGCATCACTGACATTATATTTATTGTAGAATACTTTTGTGTTCCATAGAGAGGTCAGTATCAGAGATGCCAGTAGTCAGAGAGTTCATGTGGGATTGACCTCACACACAGTGGAAGTAGATGGTCTCAGGAAATATGGTTGCCACTCACTCCACTGGAGCATTAGGTAGCAGCAGGAGGTAATAAAAGTATTCATTTTTATATGTATAGCATAAATAACATAAACCCTTTCATGCATATTATTTTATTGGATTTTCATTCTAAGAACCCAAATGGTGAAATTTGAGAGCATTGGGCTTTATCAGCTTCGTCTTACAGATCTGAAAACTGAAGCCTGGAGAAATTCTGCCAAGAACAGGTAGTTGAAATGTGATTCAACTATGGGTCCTTGGGCACCACTGCCCTTTGTTCAATCCCACAGTACTTAAAAGCAACAGCAAGAGTGTAAATCCTGGCCTTCTGATTGGTTGGACCAGGACTAGTGCTGAGGCAAGAGGCTGACTGACAATTATGCAGCACACGAATGAACAAACAGGAGCATGCTGGATTTTAATTCTAGAGGCCTGAGTAAAAGGAAAACTCCCAGGCTCAATGGGTAAAGACTTGGCCCTGCATCTGCAGATTAAAAAAGTATTTTGTTAGTCTTATTAGATCACATATTTGTTATTTTTAAATTTATATGTATGGATATTTATTTACTTACTAAATCTGCTTTGCAATTTGGTATGTGTTAAACTAAAAAAAAAAATCAAAGTCGAATTTGGTGTAGAATTCAGAACAGGAATTCAGAAAGAGCTTGAAATTACTGAGTTGATTTCAATAATGAGTCTTTTCTAATGGGAGGATTACTTATTAAACCCTGAAGGAGAGAGAACAGGTCATAAAGATGCCCCATGAATGGTATCATTTGCTGCATTTGTGCTCAGGCTGTGTCACTACCTTTTCCCTCTTGCTCAAATGCTTGATTTCTCAGGTGGGAAAAGGCATCTTCTCTTCTTTGGATGCCCTTGGCATTCTCTCTTTTGCACAGGTTGTGCTTGTAACATCCACTTAGCAACATGTTTTCCACCCCATGTTTTTCAACCACTGCTGTGTGCTTCCCACACTGATTTTGATTTTCATCTTTGAAGCCTACCGGTTCTGTTTGCTGGATTTTAAATGATGGCAAGGCTGAATGACAATCTCCAGGAAGCATTTCAAGCTTTTATGCCACAGCTTTGACATGCCATTGGTTGTCAGACATAGACTGGTGTGACTTCCAACTCAAAGTCCTGCCTGCAATGTTTCAAGTGGAAGGAAGCTGGAAAATGGTACCTGGGGAATTGTACTTTATGATTATAATCCTCATACCAACTTTCTTCTTATCAAAAGAGAAGGTAAAAAAGACAGACAGAATTTTACACAAACACACACAATTTTTTTTAAACCAATCCAAAGAAAAGTTATGCTAGCTGCCAAGACATGTAAACCCCCAAGTATCTGTCAGCAGTCTGTGAAACTACAGTGTTCAAAATTGGCCAGCTCCCTCAGACACATTTAAAATAAAGAGGTCATGTCTTAATCAAATGCAACTTACTTCTCGTTAATGTAAGTCTAAGTGTTGAATTTGCTTTGTTGCATCCACGTTTTCTGATGTTAAGTGAGGCAAGAGACCTCTAGCAGTTCAGCAGTGGGGTGGAGAAAGAAGTCTTTTTCAATGTAATGGCCGTATTTTAGTTAACATGTTGTCAGTCTTTAATGACTAGTGGTGTAACAGCTGGTTTTGATGTAATTTCTTTTGAGACCACTAGATTACAAGCAGTTTATTGCATTCTTCTTCTCAGACTGCTCCCTGGATACAACCTAAAGTCAAAAGGTTAAAGGTCTAAAGCCATAATCTAAAGGATTTGTCATCATTTAACAGGTCACTTGTTGTATGTACTGTGAAAACTGAAACAATTTTAGCCTGCCATTATGATAAATATGTGTGTGTATATGTATAAATTCATATATATATGAATATATATATATATATATATATATATATATATATATATATATACACACACATATATTTCAACCAGGAGAAATTGAGAATATCCAGTTGGAGGCAAATTCTCAGAAATCGAAGGGTACACTTTAAATGTATGTGTTAGTTATTAAAAGGGTGAAAAAATATGTTAAAAATTAATGTAAATTTCATTGAAGGGATCTGAAATTGTGAAATTAACTTTTGCAGAAACATATTAAGATGGCACCAGATCCTTAAAAGAGCTGTAGGTAACATATCCAAGACCAAAAGTGAGAGAGACAAATGAATGGGGTCAGACAACCAAGGGAGGTGCTAAAGGTCACAGAGCCCTATTGTTGGTTCATTGCAGATTTGTAGCTTTTCAATCTGTCAGAGTCTGACAGTCCAGCTATGCTGTACCAGCCAAGGGTCTTCTTTGTTTAATGCAGGAGCTATTCTTTGATGATTGGGCTTGGTAAAACAGGAGAAGAGAGAGTCCAAAAGAGAATGCATGAAACAAACCCATTTCCTTCCAGACATCAATGGTGGATTTGAGGGAGTTTTAGAGTGTGTTTATACCTATATAGAACTCTGAAAGAAATAGGGCTGATTTTCATTGTGTTTGACTTTATGCTAGTTTAGAATGTCTCTTTTTAACATTAAAAAATTCATGTTTTTATATTCTCACAAAATGCTGTAAACAAAATTTTGGAAATGTTCCTAGATAGTTTGGAATCTTTTGAGCTCATGGTTCATCCACAGCATCATCATCCTGGACTCTTCCTCAAGATGGTGACACATTTTGACAATTTAGTCAAATCCATTTTCTGTGTATCTGTTGCCCTCTAGGGACTTCAACGTGAAAAGAAACATCCAATAGGACCATTTGGCAGGAATCATTATGCTGTTGGCTTTTCGTCCCATCATTCATTCAAATTTATTCTCAATTTTTATTCTTGTAAACTTGTATTTACCATTACTATGATTTGAGTAAAATTAATTTTAAAAATACAGCCTGAATTACTCTTCCAAACTCTAGATGTATGGCACATATTACAACTTGGTAATACTGATTATTTTTCATATGGTTCTGTGAGTTTGACAAAAATAGAAAAATAGTAGACTTTTTCAATCACTCTATCTACCTTGAAATTTTGGAATCTTCATTTTCATAGTAGGCAGTAATCTGCTTCTAATAGACTTTTGTAAAGATAATATGGTAATGCAGATTACTGCCTGAGAAATAATGATGGGATAGAAAAATGGGTTTATAGTAGTAAAATGAAAAAGAGTTCTACATTAAAAAAAAAGTTTTCTATTATGTTTTAGAGTTCAGGTAAACTTGTACAAGTAAAATGTTTAGATGAAAGTCACAGTCATGATAAATTCATAGTTTCTTCACAGACTGGACATGTTTTAGACTATGAGAGCATGTCTCCCTTGGCCGTGGCTGACTATGTGGGTACCTGACCTGAAGACAACGATCAACAGGCCAGACAGTTGCCTATGAGGAAGCCTAGGGTGAAAAAGTATTCTGAAACAGAAAATACTTAGACCAACCTGATGCTCACTGTTAGAGGTATTTGAGAAATATGGAGAGTATCAAACAGTTAGCAGCTGGTTGTAAGGATCATGATATTAGACTGTATGAACTAGAGTTATAATGAAGGAGAAGCTGTGATAGAAAAGATACAGAGTAAATCCAGATGGTCAGAAGAGAAGAGAACACATAAAAATAACTAAAGACTGGAAGAAAACTATATCATGTTAATGGTCAATTCTAGGATAAAATTCCATAGAATCTGGCTGCCATGATCCCTACAGCTGACACAAACCTGGAATGACCTTCTAGTCCAGCCTCCTAAAGAGCAGGTTGTATCTCAGTTCCTTGCTTGTTCCATTTCTTTTATTCTTGTGGTAACTTAATTGTACCTAAAAGAGCCAATATCTATTCCATATAACAAAATCCCTATGGTGAAGGTATCAAATAATTATTTTATAATTAATCAAGCAAAGGAAGATTTTCTCTAGTATGTTGCTCATGTACAAATTGTTTGATATTTAGATTAAAATTGTCTTTCGTCAGTGTTTTGAGCCTAGGTGTGGGAGGGTGGGCTCTGGTAAAGAAACAGATACTACTCTTTGTTATCACCTCTTTTTCCAATTTTCATCTTCTTTCTACCAAAAAAATGTGAAGGAAGCCCCCTGTCCCCTCAACACAGGTTATTTAATTTCTTGGAGTCTGTTTGTTCAGTGGTATTGAGAAAACTTATTTGCAGAGAGGTTAAAAAAAACAAACAAACTGTTATGTATGAAATTGTTTTTTAAATAAAAGAAATTATCCAAATAGGAAGAATTATTATTCTGTTTCCGATTACCATCTGGATAACCAGTACCTAGCAGTAGGACCCTAAATTCTTCACTTCATCACTTGGAACTGTAATTGTTTTCCTTTGCTATTTTTTTTCCTTTCTTGATTTCTCAGTTTCTGAAAAAGTTTCCTTAATTCTCTACTGCATTAATAAATTTGTAAATTTCTCCTTGCTATTCTGTTGAATTTTGCTGATTTGATACCATGTTGTTAAGCACATGCAAATTCAGGACTATTAAATCTGTGAATGTGTTTACTGTTATATGATAACTCTATATTCTTAATCCTGCCTTTTACTTAACGTCTATTTTGTCTAACATGTATATTGTGACACCAGCTTTCTTAAATTACTTTTTTCCCAGAGTCCACTCTTTTCCAAGTGCTTTTCTATTCTTTACTTTCAAATTTTCTGCGCTGTCATGGAACATAGCATAGCATTGTGGATAAGAACATGGCTTCCAGAACAAGACTGATTTTTATTTTTAGCTGTGTACCTTGGGCTACTCAACCTCTCTATGCTTCAGTTTCATCTGCAAAATGGGGATAATAATAGTCCTTACTTCATAGGTTTATTATGAGTCCTAAATATGTTAGCATGGGAAAATTACTTAGAACTTTGTCAAAGAGTAAGTACTCAACAAATATTAGTTATTTTTTTCTTACTATATTATTATAATGTATAGTAATTATCCTATAATTATTAATTATAGTAATATAATTGATATTTATAATGATAGTAGGTCATAGTGGTTAAACAGAGATTCTGGAGCTACACTGCCTGTTGAGGCACTTTCCTTCTCTTCTTAATAATACCTACCTCAGGGGTTGTTATGATGATAAATGAAGTATTAAATATAAAGTGCCTAGAATATTGCCTAGTATGTGAGAAGTGTTACCTATTATTAAACTTTAGGGTGCGTCTTTTTTAATGCTTATAGATGATTCTTTTGTCATCCAATCAGAATATCTGATTTATACTTATTTATATTATAGCTATAAATACGTTTTCTATTCACCATGCTTTTTCAGAGTTTGTTTCCCCTTTTTCTCCTGTCCTCTATCTCTACATTCTCTTTTCTAGTAAGTTGGATGTTTGTGTTCTGACATTTTTGTTGGATAGCTTTAAAACAATTTACATACATGCTAGATTTAATAGACTATAATTAATATTTTCCCCCATTTTTACCAATAGGACCTTAGAATGTTTTAACTCTGATTATCCATTGTCCTAGCTTCTATGATATTATTGTCCATTATTGTCTCTAAAGATGTAAAATGTGCATTGTATTGATTTCTTTTATAGACAATGCTTTTTCAGTCATATGCTTATGTTTGTCAATATTTTGTCAATATTTCATATTCCTTCATTCTGGTTTTGACTTCTCATAAATAGCTTACAGTATTTAGAATCTAAGAATGGTAAATTGTCTCAGTTTTTAAAATAGGAAATAATCTTTGTTTTACCCTCTTGAATGATAATTTTATTTTTTTTAAGATTTCTATTAAAAATATAGTTAACTTACAATATTATATTAGTTTCAGGGATACACCATAGTTATTCAACATTTATATACCTAAAGAAGTAATCACCATGATAAGTTCAGCAACCATCTGACGCTGTACTATGCTATCACAATATTATTGACTATATTCTCTATGTTGTATATTATATCCCCATGACTTATTTATTTTATACCTGGAAATTTGAACCTCTTATTCCCATTCACTTTTTCCCCTTTTTAAAAATTTTCAATTACAGTTGACATTCAATATTATTTTATGTTAAATTTAGGTGTACAGCTTAGTGGTTAGATATTTATATAACTTAAGAGGTGATCCCCTGACCAGTCTAGTATCCACCTGGCACTATACATAGTTATTACCATATCATTAACTACATTTCCTATGCTTTACTTTACATCCCCATGACTTTCTTGTAACTACCAATTTGTACTTTTTAATTCCTTCACCTTTTTTTACCACGCCCCCTAACAACCTCTCATCTACCATCCCAATAAATCTAGTGCCCATCTGACACTGTACATAGTTACTACAATGTCACTGACTATATTGCTTATACTACACCTTTCATCCCCATAACTACTTTTAAACAACCAATTCGTATTCTTAATCTCTTCCCCTTTTTTCACCCACACTCTCAATCCCTGTCCCCCAATCCAGCAACCATCAAAATGTTCTCTGTATCTGTGAGTTTGTTTCTATTTTTATTTTTTTATTTTGTTCTTTAGATTTCACATATAAGCAAAATCACACTGCATCTGTCTTTCTCTGTCTAACATACTTCATTCAGCACAATAACTACTAGGTCCATCCATGCTGCCACAAATGGCAAGAACCCGTTCCCATTCATAACTGAGCAATATTTCATTATATATGTGTACCACCTCCTCTTTATCCATTCATCCATCGATGAACACCCATGCTGCCTCCACATCTTGGCCATTGTAAACAATGCTGCAATGAACATATGGATGCACATGTACCCTCAAAGTAGCATTTTGGGTTTCTTCAGGTAAATATCCAGAAGTGAGATTACTGGGTTCTTCTTTGTCTCTTGTTATACACCTTGTTTTAAAGTCTATTTTGTCTGGTATAACTATTGCTACCCCAGCTTTTTTTTTTTTTTCATTTCTTTTTCATGAAATATATTTTTCAATCCCTTTACTTTCCATCTCTGTGTGTCTTTTGAGATCTAAAGTGAGTCTCTTGTAGGCAGCATGTGTAAGGGTCTTGTTTTCTTATCAGTTCAGCCCTCCTATGTCTTTTGATTGGAGTATTTAATCCATTTACATTGAAAGTAATTGTTAATAGATTGGTAACTATTGCCCTTTTATTATTCATAATTTTGATTTTTTTCTTTCTGTCTTAAAGAAGTCCCTTTAATATTCCTTGTAATATTGGTTTGGTGGTGATGAACTCCTTCAGTTTTTTCTTGTCTGGGTAGCCCTATCTGTCCTTGGAATTTAAATGATAGCCTTGCTGAGTAGAGTTCCCTTGGTTGTAGATCCTTGCTTTGCATTGCATTGAATATTTCGTATCAATCTCTTCTGGCCTGCAGAGTTTCTGTTGAGAAATCATCTGACAATCTTATGGGAGTTCCCTTATAAGTTACTAGTTGTTTTACTCTTGCTGCTTTTAGAATTTTCTCTTTGTCTTTATTGCCATTTTAATTATGATCTGTCTTGGTGTGCGTCTGTTTCAGTTCATTTTGTTTGGTACTCTCAGTGCTCCCTGGCCTTGTATGTCTATTTCCTTTGTCAGGTTAGGAAAGTTTTCAGTCATTATTTCTTCAAATACATTCTCAATTTCTTGCTTTCTCTCTTTTCCTTCTGGTATCCCTATGATGTCACATCCAGTGCAACACCGGCAGTAAGGGAATGAGAATGGGTGGCATTAGGTTAAGTTTTTAAGAAAGAAAGAAATAGAGACTTAATGCAGCTGAATCTCAGAAGGCCAGGGGGTCTCACAGCCTGACAAGAGACTGGAGCCCAGAATAAGACCAACTGGTGGCTTTTATTGATAATCATACAAGGAAGTAGCATTGTTTTTTACACGGTCTGTGAATCTCATACATCATACCAGAAAAATGATTCAAACCAATCACCTTTGCCTGTAAACAGCCAAAACAGAAAGTCCCATGATTTTCTTAGCAATGGTGGTATGTGCCTCCTTAGGGACAGGTCTCTTATGCTGACACTTAATTGTAGGGTTAGAGGGAAGAGCTGATTTTATCACTCTCATGACTTCTCTCACAATCAGGTGAGAGAGGAAAGCCAGAGTCAGCAGTGGCTTTTCCCAGGCAGGGGGAAGGGCAGGCAAGGCCCCTTCCCAGATCTTCCAAGGCAGCTCTTTGGGAGTACCCACACGGTTCTGCCTGGCTTGAGTTGTTCCCCCCGTGGGGAATCTTACTCATCATTGGCTGCTAACCATCTTTTGGGGAACAGACAGAGAGGCATGAGGTGTAAAACATTAAGATAAAACAAAGTCCCAGAAAGGCACAGTCTCACAGACCCTTCTTTCCTCAAGGAAAGACACGGGGGGACAGTCGGCTAGGTTGCTGTGTGACAACACTATGATGCAAATGTTGTTATGCTTGATGTTGTCCCAGAGGTCTCTTAAACTGTCTTCATTTTTATAAATTCTTTTTTCTTTTTGCTGTTCCAATTGGGTGTTTTCTGCTACCTTGTCTTCCAAATCACTGATGTGATCTCCACTTTATCTAGTTTCCTAATTGTACCTTCTAGTGCATTCTTCATTTCTGTTATTGTATTCTTCATTTCTGACTGGTTCCTTTTTATGGTTTCTATGTTGTTTTTTATGCTTGCTATCTCTTTGTGGAAGTTCTCACTAATTTCGCTGAGAATCCTTATAACCATTGTCTTGTACTCTGTCTCTGGTAGGTTGCTTGCCTCCATTTCCTTTAGTTCATTTTTTTTTTGAGTTTTTTCCTATACTTTAATTTGGGATGTATTTCTTAGTTTCCTCATTTTGGCTGCCTCTCTGTGTTTGTTTCTATGTATTAGGTAGATCTGCTATGTCTCCTAGTGTTGGCTGGGTGGCCTTATGCAGTTGATGCCCTGTGGGACCCTGGCACAGTCTCCCTGGGCACATATCCGAGATGCTCCAGGACTGTCCCCTGTGTGTGTTGTGTGTGCCTTCCTGTTATATTTGAGCCTTGATTGCTATTGGCACATCAGTTGGTGGGATTGACCCTCAGGCTGACTGGCTGTGGGGTTTGACAACATCCACAGCTTATGGGCTGCTGTGTAGGGAGTTTACCCTACTGAGTGGGACTTTCCCCAGCAGCCTCTGGTGCCTGTTGAGACTGCCCTTATGTGTGCCACTTGTGGGGCAAATTGGGTGGTACTCTGCTGTGGTCTGAAGCCAATCTCCAAGTAGATTGGTTCTGGGGCCTCTTTGCAGGGACTCCAATGCAAGCCCAAGTCATCCACTGCCTGTGACTGGCTGGGGACTACCTGGTAGGAGCTACAAAGTGATCTGTGGTTGTTTGCTGCCTGTGCTGTACCTGAAAGCACATGGGAGAGGCCACAGTATGATCCGAGGATGGCTGTCACCAGTACCAGTGCTGGGGTAGCTCTGCAAAAAGTCAGGACAACCTGAGGCCTGCTACCACCTGTTGGCTCCCTTAAGTTTCAGCCATTGACAAAGCCTCATGTCGTATGTGAGTTGGGTGAGGCAGGGTCTCAGGGTCTCACTAGAGTGGGAAGAGTTGTGGTTACCATGTTAAGGTAGATTTTGGTTTGGTGCCGGTGCCAAGCTTGGAGCTACTCAGAAAAAGTCTTAGAGCACACATAGACTGGTTGCCACCTGCCTGGGGCCTGTTGACTCCCATAGTTTTCCAAGAGAATGAAATGTGGCCGGGCTGGCTGCTTGCCAGAAAGTACCTCTGGTGTTAGGGGAGTTGGGTGGGGCAGGGTCCCAGAGCAGCTCACCAGACCAATTCAGATTAAGATTTCACCATGGGCATGTGGGGATGAGGGAGGAAAGAAAGCACCTATGCATGGGAGGAAGACCCCACACAGGGGAAATGGTGACTGTCCTCCATCCCTCATTCCACAGCTACACACCTCAGTCTGCCCGCCTAATATGCCTCCGAGGCCCCCCCCCAACAGGTCACCGTCCTTCTGCTGTAGCCCAGAGTGAACGTCTACACGTCAGTGCATGGGCCCTTTAAGAAGATGTTTGGGTTTCTTGTAGCCTTCTGTATCACCCGGATGGACGGAATCCCCACTGTTTTTCACAGCCAGATATTTGTGGGGTGGGGGTGGGGCTCTTCTTCTAGGTACCAGTACTCCAGGCTGGGGAGCCTGATGTGGGGCTAGGGTCCCTTATTCCTCCAGGGGAACCTCTGTGGCTAAAACAGCTCTCCTGATTCTCAACCGCTACATGGAGGTTTAGACCAGCCTGTTTTGCATCTCTGCCCCTCCTACCAGTCTCCATGTGACTTCCTCTTTATATCCTTAGTTATAAAACTTCTGTTCAGCCAGACTTCAGATGCTTCTCTAGGTTGATTGTTCTATAATTTAGTTGTAATTTTATTGTGTTCATAGAAGGAAGAAGGTACAGTGTTTACCTACTCCACCATCTTTGATCTCTCCTCTTGAATGATAATTTTCAATTAGCAGCTATTTTTTCTTGCTCTTTAAGGTTATTATTCCACTGACTTCTTATATTTATCATAATTAGTTAAATATCTATTCTCAGTTTAAATGTCATTAATTTGTACATAATCTTCTTTTCTCTAATTGCTTTTAAAAATTTCTCTTTGTTTTCGATGTTTTAAATTTCATACACACACACATACAGACAAACACACACACAGATACACACATACGAGGTATGACAATTAAGTTTGCGAACTCATCCTAGAAAAAGTGCTACATTTTTTGAACGAATGAATACATTCATTGCTGAATATCACTACGATCACCTTTGAAGTAATCCCCTTGGGAAGCTATGTACTGACGCCAGCACCTAGTCCACCATTCAAAGCAATTTTGGAACTCTTTTTCTGGAATGGCCATCAGATCTGTCATCGTATTACTTTTGATGTCCTGAATTTCATCAAAATGTCTTCCTTTCAATATTTCCTTTATCTTCAGGTAAAGAAAGAAGTCATTGGGGACCAGATCAGGTGAGTAGGGAGGGTGTTCCAATACAGTTATTTGTTGACTGGTTAAAAACTTCCTCACATTCATCTATCTAAGGACATTTTGGTTGTTTCCATGTCTTGGCCACCGTAAACTAAGCTGCAATGAACATTGGAGCACACGTGTCTTTATGTATAAATGTTTTCAGATTTTTTTGGTAGATACACAATAGCATATATTCTATTCGGTGGTAAGAAAAGATGATATAGGAAAATTTGTGACAACATGGATGGATCTCGAGAGTGTAGTGCTGAGCGAAATAAGTCAGACAGAAAAAGCAGAGAATCATGTGATTTCACTGATATGTGGTATATAAACCAAAAACAACAAAAGAACAAGACAAACAAATGAGAAACAGAAACTCATAGACACAGACAATAGTTTAGTGGTTACCAGAGGGTAAGGGGGGTGGGGGGTGGGAGATGAGGGTAAGGGGGATCAAATATATGGTGATGGAAGGAGAACTAACTCTGGGTGGTGAACACACAATGGGATTTATAGATGATGTAATACAGAATTGTACATCTGAAATCTATGTAATTTTACTAACAATTGTCACCCCAATAAATTAAAAAAAAAACTTCCTCACAGACAGTACGGTGTTAGCTGGTGTACTGTCATGATGCAAGAGCCATGAATTATTGGTGAAAAGTTCAGGTCATCTAACTTTGTCATGCAGCCTTTTCAGCATTTCCAAATAGTAAACATGGTTAACTGTTTGTCTAGTTGATACAAATTCATCATGAATAAGCCCTCTGATATCAAAAAAGGTTAGCAACATCATTGCAACAAGTTTTCAAACTTAATTGTTTGACCTTGTGTGTGTGTGTGTGTGTGTGTGTGTGTGTGTGTGTGTAGAAGTGGACACTTTGATCAGTGTTGCTCAAGTGGTAGTTCACTGTAATCAGAAGTGTCGGAACACTGATGGTAACTGCTGTGAGCACCTCTTGTAATTGCAGAAGTCAAACATAACTTGTATTCATCTTTTGTTATCAGTATATATTCAGTATTACAATTTTAATAGTTTTTTTTTTTTCCTTTCTTAAGATTTGTGTACATTTTTTTGGCAACGTGTGTGTGTGTTTGTGTGTGTGTGTGTTTGTGTGTGTGTGTGTGTGAGTGTGTGTGCTTGGGGTGGTGAGTGTTAACTTACATGTCTTGTATTTATTTACAGGGTCAAATCATTTATAAGTCTTTTATAGCATTAAGGTTCTATGATATCTTGGTGTGTAAGTGTATGTCTTTTAAATCTTTGATTAATTTTTAAAAATCAATGAAATATTCCTGACTTTTTTTAGTTAACAAGCAGGTTGAGGATACTCTGTGATTTTACTGTATAAGTAGCTTTATCTTTACAAATATTGCTTTGCTCAGATCTTTTTCTAAACACAACCCAACACAATAAGACATTTCAAGAAATAAAAAGCATTAAGATATGATCATCCATAAATAAAAGCTAAGTAATTGAAGCATACAATCTATATATTTTTTGTTCAAGGAATTATACAATTGCCTTAAACACATTTTACAAGTAAAGTACCAATACTTGGACCTTCATGACTTTTTTTTTTAATCATTTTTAAATATGCCAGCCTTCTTTGCCCTACTGAAGTTTTTTTTTTCTTAATTAGTCAGACTCTCATGGTTTCCTCTAGTACACATTACACAAATGTATTACTCAGACTACTCTTATAAGTGAATCAGAAGCAACTTCCTGTTTCTCTGTTCATTTCTGAGTAATTGTACAGAAGTACCAGGAAGAGGGGTGTGGCACAAAGCACCCTTACAGACTGACATCCTGCATTTCAAAAGGAATAATAAAACTGCTTTTTCCCTTCCCTTGAGTTAAGATTTATTACCTCTATATCATCATCATTGTTCATATAATAAGTACCTATTGGACACCTGGGAAAATAGTTGGTACTGCAAGCCTTTTTATCTGAAGAGTAATAGTTGAATGCATTTTCCATGGCTTATTAGGAAAGAGGAAATAGATGGGTAAGAAAATTGGGAAATATTTCTAGTGTTGTTTTCCAGGTTAGTATGAATCAAAAGCATTTTACATTGGAAACTTGTATTCCTCTGTTGTTTAGTTGTGTACTAGCTAGCTTTTAGTTTTATCAGACTCAGATAGAGCTAGTGGTGTGCTGATAAAAGTTACCAACATCTATTTGCAGGATTTATCGCTTTTTTACATTCTCCCCTCATGGCCAATTTGATGTTATTAAAGGTAGACTTTGGATGAAATGCATAAGGAAAGCTCTCATGAGCTGGTAAAAGTTGACTCCAGCACACCACTGAATAGAACAGAAACTTCTAGAAGAAAGAGATTTCGTGTAACCTATTATATGTAACTATAATAAATTTGCTACATATTAAAAGTTAGGTATTTAAAACCTCAAACTTTCTACACCAAACAAGGTATCAAATCCTAGCAATCTATAGTGATAAAAAAGAAAAGAAAAGACTATTATATGGATGAAATGAAATGTATGGATATACCCAAACCCTATTGTTAGGCTACAGTTTCTCTATTATATCAAATCTTTAATTAAAATATCAAACAAGTAACAACAGAAAGTATGTCATTGTTTTCTACTTTTCCTGTTTCCATCATTACCCAAAGTCATAGATAATTCACAATCTGCAAAAATAAACATTTACTAAATTGATAATAGAGAAAATTTGCAAAAAGACCTGAAAGAATCCTTTAAAATAATTTATTTCATTAGCAGAAATTAGTATATTTAATTCCATTTTTTCATAACGTAGTTTGTTCCAAGTTTCAAACAATGATTGTTTGATAATTTCATTCATTTAACAGTATTTTTTGAGGGCCTACTATGTGTTAGGTGCTATTCAGGATACTAGGGCACATAAGTGAACAACACAGGGAAAAATCTGTACCCTCATCTGGCTTACATTTGGCAGAGAGAAAAATAAAAAATATAAATAGCAAAATTTGTAATATAATAAATAGGAATTGTTACTAAGGAGATAAAGGAAGGAAGGGAAATGCTATGAATTTGAGATTAAAATTTTAGATGGGCAGAGAGAGAAATTGCTGCAACCATAAAGAAAAATCACCCAACGTCTTGACCTCTGCCTGTCTTAATCTATGAAGAACTCTACTGACCAATCCACACACCCACAGCTAGTTCTGAAAAACCAGCAAATTTCTAAAGCCCTTGAATAGGCATTTCTTTAGTCTGAAACTACAGAAAAAAGAGAACACATCTAATGATGCATTTAAGAGATAAAGCCTGTAACGGGACATTCTATAATGAGACAGGAGGGAAGTTTTCTTTGTCTTCACTGAGAAAGGCCCAGGAAGGAGAAGGTCGGTAGTAACAAAGGGAAGAAGAAAGCACATATTTTCTCTAGGTTCCTTATTTTCTGCTAATTTAAAAATTAGAAAGGTGAAACATGTTGAAGATGTTATGCAATGATTTTGAGATAATGAATTCAAAATTGCTCTTAAAAGTAAACTTGGACATATTGCCACTAACTCTAAGGAGCATTCTCCATTTTCTGATTTATAAAAAAATTTCTGAGAGTTCCAGTGTAACTACAATAGGAGTCTAGAGAGCAGGGGAATGGCATGGGTATTCGTAAAATAAAGAAATGGGTGGAAACTTCTGGGAAATGTTTAGATGAAATGTAATTTTTATAACCTCTTTAAACCTATTCCTATACTTAAAAATCATTAAAGATTAAAAGTTTTTAAATTTATGAAGTTTTACTCAATTCCAGTTATACAGTCTTCCATGAATAGGCAAAATAAAACATATATTTCAATGACTATGAGTTCTATCTTTTAGTTTAGAATACAAGCATTCTGGTATTACCACTGCAACATGCTAAATGCTGACATAAGGGTAGGGTGGAGATATGGTGACATTCAGATAGGGCAAAGGGGATGGATTTGATCTTGTTAATTCAGGGCCTGGGAATTCAAGTTGTCTTCAGAGTGTGCACTTGGGCAACTTTTATTAAAAAAAAAAAAAGTGAAAACTGGCACATGAAAGACTCAGAACGGGTTCAAAATTGCCTTATATATAATCTATGGGGAGGGGGAATCCAATTTGATAACAACATTCAAGAGAGAAAATTTTACCAAAAAATCACTACGGTCTTTGCTCTCTAAAAAAGAGTTCTTTTGGCAAAGTGCCTGCTTTCACATTAGACTACCACTTATAATGTTTTCTTTATACAGTTTACATTTTCTGCTTTTTTTTCATTTTATAAGTTTAACTTAAAGTGCTTCTACAGCATTATTTATATTTTATCTTATTCTCATTTTGGCAGTTCCTAAATAAAATGTACAAATGCTTCTTGTTTTTTTTTTTTTTAATGCTGCAGAATCCTGGGTGCTGTGAATGTGGTAATATACAAATGCAAAATTCCATGAGAGGAAAAAATTACAGATACATAGGAAGTTAGGCAGATATGACAGTGATACTTGTGAATTTTTAATTTTAGATTTTTATGGTAAATGCAGCAACTGCCATTAAATTGTATGCTCCTCTCTATTGCCTTAAAGAAGAGAAACCCAAAATAACCCCTAAGATACCGCATATTGTCAAACCAAAAACTTGCTGCAATTTCTCCTTATTGCCTGAATCTTAGACATTCTCAATAAAATAAGGAAAGAAATCAATAGCTCCCTAATTGGTGGAAACTCTTAGTGTGGTTGCATAAAGTTCATTACTGTTCAGACATTTAATAAGCAAATGTCCTCTCAGCAACTCCAAATGGCTTCTGTTCCTATTGAACACAATTCTCTTTTCAAACCATTGATGTGAAATGATTCTATTGACACTAGCTATTGAAGAAAACCTCTAGTTGAAGGGAACTATGTCCAACATTTATCTCTATTGGTGGAATTTTTTCATTTTATTTATTCTTCTTTTATTTTTTATGTGAGAAGGAGAAAAAACAAAGTCAGATCAAACACATCTATAGAACAAAGCCACAGGGTTCACACCAATGTACAGGGATGGGAAGACTCTGCCCTCATTTGCTCTGAAAAGCCCCCATGCGTTTTCCCATACACAGGCGTAACAGTGGATGCCTGTGTTTCTTCACTTGCAGTTTCCATGATTTTCTGGACATCTCTGTTGAACTTTTTCTTTCCTAATTCCTTTCCTTTTTAAAAAGAGAAGGTAAACTGAGAAATAAGCATGAGTGCAGTTACTTATTAGATTTGGATATGGAGTGGTACGGTGCCTCTTCATTCTTGCAGGTGAGTCATGGAAAAAGGGTCTTCACCTAAATTGTTTGGACTGACTGTTTTTATTCCAAGTTAAGTTGTAGGACCAGTTGAGTAAAGACAGTCAAAAAAGGCTTTCTGAGTATGGCAGGGTTTCTCTTCCCGTTGGTGTTTGAAGTCAATGCTTACCACATATTTATCACATATCTACTGTCCACGGGTCCATTAATCAGTACCCAGCCCGTCCGATGAGAATAACCTCAGGATGGTGCCCCAGACCAGGCCATGGGCAGCACCCTTTGTCCCTCTCCCGTGGATGGGACATGATTCCACAGGATTAACCAACAATTATATGCTCTGAACTGATCAATTCAGTCAATTTACTGTGCAAAGTAAATTGATCCTTCAGAACAAAGAGTTCTGTCAGCAGGGAGCTACCTGAGAAAGCAGCATGCCTGTGTAAACAGTTCTGTCCTTGTCCCAGTGTGGAGTGGCCCTGCGCCATATGGTGCCACTATGAACTTATTAGCTGACGGATTAACTGATCTCCGCATTTGGGATCCCCAGTTTCCAGCTGTGAGCATGATTGATGGGCTAACTACTGCTCCAGTCTTGGAAGTTATTTCCTCCATTTAACAGAGTCAAGAAGACAGAAAATTGCCCCCTTTGTAAATGCTAATCTCACCACTCCTTCGAACACCCAACATAGCAATTTATTCAAGGCAAAGTCTTAAAATTGGTATAGTGCACATCAAATGCATACTAATTAGCAATTTCTTTTGAAGGCTCCATCACTTATTAAGGGTCTCCTTTTCCATATGTTCATCATGCCCCACTTCACCCTTTAATTACAAAACAGCACTTTCAACTGATTGTGAGAAGGTATATTGTGCCCGGAATCTGTATTAAACACTATACCTTCTGAGGCCTAATTTAGGGTCATATCGAAGGCAGACAGATAAGCAGGCAGAAAAGCTCACAACTGTCGTCTGCAATTTTAGGCATATTTGGGCGTTGCTCAGGAGGGGCATTTTATCTAAGATGGCAGTTATGACACTCATCAGTGGGCATTACAACAAGCAATGTGTAGAAAGAATAGGATTAGTCTTAGGTTAATAATCGGGATCTTTTCTAGTTTGAGAGGAACTTACATGATCCCAACAAACACATAACTTAGCAATTTTTTTCACCTATTAAGGGACCATACAACATTATAAGGCACATAATTTGTTACTGGATTAAATGCCTAGTCATTTAAATATATCTGTATCTATATATCTATATCTGTACCTATAGGTATACCATAATTACACCATAGAGAGGAGTGCTGTGCAAAATATATCTGAATGATAGTTAAAATAAATTCTTCCTCTCTTGTGAAATGATGTTTCCCTTTATTAAAAAACTCAGAGCCTTCAAGCCACCCAGGTAACTCTAGCCTTGATCCCAATGACATGCCTGTCACTTACAGTCTGTTATTATCAATCTTACGTCCATACTGGATGATAAAGAACTGGTCATCTACTTTTTCTAGCTCCTTTTTTCCACAGAATTTTCTAAACAATTTAATGGCAGTCCCTCCTCATGGTGGTGGCACTCACAGAAAGATTCTGTGGGATTTTAGGATTCAGGTCTACTTAGGCTGCAAAATGGGGACTGAACCACAGAAACTGTTGATTAGGGGTGGGGAAAGGGCAGGTAAAGGATCCACACTTTTTAAGAGCTGTCCATTTTTGGAATTGAGTACTTTCAGATATTATCTTTATGGAAATAAGTCCCAGCAAACTCTAATGAACAGTACTTCATCAAATAACAGTAGAAACCTATAAATATTCCAAGGAACCAGTCAGATCCATCTGTATTTAAGTAAAGACTGCTTTGAGGCAGTTTTCAAAACCATCCCTGAATTTGCCGCTGATGGATGAAAGAGATGGGAAGAATGTGAACGGCAAAATAGGCATAGACTGTTTCTGTTGTTTAGAAAATAATTGCAAGGAATCTTGTGTAGCCTCTTTTGTTGTTTGCGGTCTTCAGCCACATATCCTTGTTCAAACTAAAAGTGCCTCTCTTTATGATAGTTATTGACACTTTAACTTCCAAGCTCTTAGATCCAGAATCACCCTGCTTCAGGTTGTGCTTTGTTGAGGCTTAACCAAGGTTTATCCAGGATTTGGATCCTGGTTTTTAAGGTTTGTGACCTTGGGCAGATTTTTACCTTTCTGAGTCTCTGATTCCTCATCTGTGACTCATGAGGGAAATTATAACTTACCTCAAAGTTAAATCTGGGTTAAATCTGATGCGCTGATATGTGAGCACATGGGCATGACATGGGACAGAAATGAAAGCTAAAATTTTCCTTTTCTCTCCTTTCATTGACTAATGTCTTTGGCAACTTGATTTCATCACTTCTTAGTACTGCACTCACCATTTTGGTTTCTTTCATGAGAAAAGAACTTGAGTATTTCTCTTCACTAAGGTTAAAAGCATAAAGAAATTGGCATTAAAATAGAAGGAAAATGAAAAATACCATATTATCTTCTTTCAAGCAATACCAAATATATTAAATATTAATGTAGTGTAGGGTCAATCATTTATTTTAAAATGGCTTTCTGAAATTTGGTTGCTCTTTCTTGTAATAAATAGTTGGATTTCCATATTGAAATTGTGGTGTGTGCAAAGAGAAGAATTCATGCGAATACTGGAGTTAGATGAGGACCATATTTATGAAAAATTGTTTTTTCAATAAATTCTTTGATACTAGGAGGGTTTAGAGTATTTTAAAAATTAGGTCAGATATACTCTGTTAGGATATTAAAGTTATAAGCTACTGTTTGTACTTTGAAATAAATAAAATATGCAAATTATATTTCTGATTATCCATGCTAATTGAGAGATTTACCTATAAAATGGGCAGATATGAGTAAATGACTTATATTTGGTTGGAAAATAGAGTCTATTATTTTCCCATCAGATTTATCTTTTCTTCTCTGCCTTCTCCTTCCCTATTTAGACAATTTCCTTAAACAAATGTCAACAAGCCTAATTTTCTCAAATTACTCAAGGATGATCATGTATCATAATGATAAAAGTGTCACCAGACTTCAAAACGTTGCTCTTTGTACATGCTGTTTATTTCTCCTCTCCACACAAGAGAAACCAGGAATGATACAGTATTCAGGTCAAAGAACCTCCATCCCCAAGTGGTAGGGGAATTTTATCTCGTGGAAAACCTTTCCCTTGCCCTTCACTCTGACCAATTTTTGAATTGCTAGTGACTTGAGGCTAAGATTCTGTTTTATACATCTGTTTATATCTGGTTTTTGAAAAATAATAAGTAATAAATATGGTTGGACACAAGACATAGTCATGGTCTGTGAAAAGCATGGCTATTTGTTCTGTTAAATTGGAGCCAGCGTGCAAAGAGCTTCTCTAAGACATACCAGCCACATACATTAGTCAGAGCTGTATATTCTGAGTTTTTAAGTTGTGACTTTTAGAGAGCGGAGGCCATAACTCACACCTCTTCTCACCTTCTCCAACTACCTACCTCACAAAGATTGAGTTGCAGAGCATCACTGATTCTATACAGGCTTCCTCACAAAATTTTTATCTGATCCTCTGTCACTATCCTTATGTGTGTACATATGGGTGTGTAGGTGGCAGGAGTGGGGTGGGTAAGTAGGTAATTCAGTGAGGTATCCTTCTGTTCAAAGGTTGATTGAACTTGGGGATTTTGTTGATGGGTGTGCTTGAATTCGTCTGATATTACAGAATACAACAAAGGCTTTGAGGTTATGAATTCCCAAAAAGTACACTTCCCATTTCTTAAAAGTTACATTTGGAATTACCATGAGTTCCTTAGTTTTGCATAATTTTTTCAAGTGTTTGGACATTTTAATTTTACTGTTCAAAGGTAGCTACTTAGTGGACGCTGTTTGCCTTCCTGACGCTAATAATATTCCCGTGATTAAAGTGGTATACTTTAAATGTATATATTGTTACAGTATAAAATGTAGAGTGCTTAAGTCAACATCAGAGGTTTTCCAGTTTTAAAAAGCCTTCCAAGTTTACATGTGAAAGTTTTCTTGAAAGAGAAAATCGGTTTCAATATTACTTTGTATTTCCTAAAAACGCATCAGTTACAACTGGGGAAAGGAAAGCAGACAAAGGTCATAGAATTACATGTTTACTTCATTCCTGTCATAAGGTAGATAACACACAGATATACAACCAACAGTTGACCAACGGTATAGCTCCTTCTCAACCACAGGTATGGAAATGCTTTTTAAAGCAAGGTCAACAGTACTGTGATTTGGGCACTTGCATTGTTTTCATAATAGAAAATAAATGATCCTTAAGAAAAACCAAATCAGAAAAGTGCCTCAATTTGTCAATAAGTACACTATCAATGAGAAGATTACATAATGAATGAAACATATATGAGATTCCAGCATTTTAAATTGAAATTTGAAATTTGCTCCTCAAATTTCTAACATTGAACGCAAAGTTGCCTAAGAAAATGATTAGTTATATGAGAGTTATATTAGGGACTGTTCTGATGCTGGGGAATGGATCAAAACCAGCATTTCTAACTAGACATTTTACAGGTATTTTTGTCTTCCTCTCTGAAAGAACACTACACTTCTTCTCCCCTTTCAAATATTTGTTGTGACAGTAATCCTCAGTTGAATGAACAGAAACATTTTTGATTCACTTGGATCAAAACCAGTATTGAAATATTGTAGACTAACTCTTTGCACATTTCTTTTAGACTAGAGATTGAGGAAAGAAGCATGAAAATTGTATACTTTTTTTTTAAATTCAGAACTGTCTTGAAAGACTTCAGATACATTATTATTATTATTATTATTATTTTTATTTTTACATAATGGCAGTTGGACTAATAACCCATATGCCAAGTTAAAATCAGAAGCATTTGAAATGACTGAGATTTTAAACCTCAAAAATTACTGTTTGTAATGGAAACTCAGACATAATAGTCCATGATGGAAATTCAGTCACGATACTCAGGTGGATAGTAATGCTGCAATAAGAAAATGTAATTAAATTCTCTATATCAGGAAGAGAGTTGACTAATGACTCACAGGAATCCGTGTTTGCTACCAGTTTTTAAGTTAATACTTTTCTTAATCATCCTTAGGTATTTTATTTTCAGCTAAAACTTTGTGCTGATCAAACTTGCTTCTGATTTCTCTTAATTACTACTGCTGTAAAGATGTTGCATCTTTTCCAAGCTCCCTTATCACGACTTTCAAATCAATTTAGGCATCTCAAAATCATTTCTAAAATACCAGATGCTCTGTCAGCTGCACAGAACAATGTGCTAATAATTATATTTCACTTTCTTACAGCAGATCAAAGCCAGAGATGAGGTGACATACACCTAAGATATTCAAACTCTGGCTTGAAGGTCAATTGGATCTGCCGACATATGTTGCTGATTTTGTAACATGAAAGCCAGCTAAAAAGAATAGATCAGTGAAATGCTTGTACTCCATATTCTTATTTTCGGCCTTATCCAAATGTTTACAGAATAGTTTGAAGAGATTTTCACTTTCTTGTTATCAGTCTTATTAAAGCTTAGCAAACTTTTAACAACTAGTCTATCAACAACCCGCCGTGGATTTGTTTTTAGTCTTAGAGTGCTTGAATTGTTATGTTTATTGAACAATTTTTAATTGGAGGCATCAAGACCTTTCCTGATCAATTGCTTGTTTGCCTCATGGAAGTATGGCATGCATACTCAACTTGAAAAGAGAATGGCACTTGGATAAAAATAACACTTTGTTTAACCCGAGAAGACGGCAGGCAGACAGGTAAGCGGCAAGATTTCCCTCAAAGTAGCTTTAGTGTGGGCACTTTAAGTCATAAAGAAAAAGTAAACCTGACTAACCACTACCTGTACTTGTGTTACGTTTTCCTGGTTTAAATGCCTGGTGAGAATACTACTGTGCATATAAAGGAAGTGTCACTATACTATAGTGCAAGTTATGGCTTTCCTTCCTCTGACTGTTCACTCATGGTCTTCTGCTCCTTTAAAATTCTTTTTAAGGTCAGAAATAGAAATAGTCAAGAATCAGAAAGCTGACTAGTGTGCAAATCGCTGGGGCAGGGCTTAGGTTGTCCTTCAAATAGTCTGTTCAGAATTTCCTCAGCCCTTTGCAGCCTCTACATTTTTGCTTCTTTGTCTCCTTCTCTGCTGTGCCTTTCTCTCTCCTACTTACTCCAAATCTACTCGTCTTTCCAAGGTAGTATCAAATTCTCTATGATACCTTTCTGGAATGCTTTGGGTTTACTTGTGTGATGTTGTTGTTGTTTGTTGGTTCTTAATGCACTATATCTCTTATTGTATTTGCCATTTGGGGGGTCATTAATCATGCACTGATCTGTTTTGTAGACTAATATTTGCTTGCATGTAGGTCTTATTTCTCCCAAATATTTGGACAGGGGCATATACTTCTTTTATATTTCCTGTGTAGCTGAGCCTAAAGTAAGTGCTCAGTGAATTCTACTGAACACAATTTAATAAAATCAGTTAATGTCTTTTGTTTTAGTTCTCTCTAGAAAATAAGTCACAGTAACTCAAAATAAGATGTTTAAGAAAAGAGCAATAAAATACTAAAAAATATCAGGGATCAGAAACAAAAACTGTAACTACCAAAGCCAAGGTAGATTTTTCATAGGCTGAAATGAAAAAAACACACAAAAAAACAAGGCCATTCCTTTAAGTCATTTTACAATTTCCTTTACATACTTAAAATACGTTTATAAGCAAGGAAACTGGACACAAAAAAATCCCACAGTGAGTTAAGACAGAACCAGTACCAGAACCTCCATCTTTTAGTATTCCGTCTAAGATACCTTATATCTACCACAGCACGGATTAAGTTGAGAAAAAGATTATCCAGAGTGGTTCAGTCTACAAATTTTTAATCTAGGTAGAAGTAGAAATTAAATAGGCAATTAGATTGTTTCCCAATTTGTGAGTAACTGCAATTAGAAAATTCTATTATCACCTGAAACTCAGCATTTTAGACATGTGGTGGGCCTTTAATCCTTGATGAAAAACAGAAATCTCCATCTTCAATTTTGATGCCAGACTAGTCGGTGTGTGATTTTATTTCTTGGCTGTTCACAGTTTATGTCAGTTATGCCAAATTTATATTAAATTTTTCCAAATTATATTTGTCATCCCAAAGCTATCTTTGGCTATCTTGTCAACTTCTTAGTGCATATTTTGTCATAAGGAATTGAATTATAGCCAGTGTCATTTCAATGCCAGTTAAGCTGCATAACAGAAAATAACCTTTGATAACCATATCTGTGTATTTAATATTAAGTACAGATCATATGTAGATGCTTGACTTCTGATGCTGCTATATGAGTTTGAAATAAATCTGAGGCTCCTTTTGGAATACACAGTGGTCTCTTCAGGTGAATTTTTGTTGATTTTTCTCAATATGCAAAAATCTCTCTTCCCTTAGTTTTCCTGACTCTACCCTACCTAGGTTCACTTTGACTCTTTCCTCATTCCATTTGTAAATCTTAGTTCTTAGCCCTCCATTCTATTTTATTTACATCCCCTCACATTTCATCTCAGACACCCTGAAATCTACACTTCAGCCTTTAAAACTACTTCAAAATTCCAACTAATGCTCCTCCAAAAGCCTGCTAGACGTTCTTCTTGTATGCTCTTCCTTTACCTCAAGTTTCATGTAGGTTAAACTAAAATTTCATGTCCCTGAAATTGTCTCCTCCTTTTAATTTGCATTATTCCTTCCATTCATTAGGAAACAAACTTCAGATTCTCTTTTGACTCCTCTCCTTTTCTTACCCTGGATAGTACTGCCTGTCTGATCCTGATATCGCAAAGTCTACCCCTACCTTCTGGCACGACTTTTTCCATTTCTTCAACTGGATTGACATTGTAGCTCAGTGCCCAAAGCTACCCATAATACTTGTCAAATTAATGAATGAATAATTTCCCTGTCTCAATTTCTTTACCCCTTCAATACATTCCAGATTAATTGTTTCTTTAACACCATGCATTCATCATGTCACTCCCATATTGGGAAACCTTCAGTGGCTTTCACTGTTCTACAACAGTGTTTCCCAGTCCTGACTTTACATTAGAATCACTGGGGAGTTTTTGGAGCATTCTATGACAAGTGACATAATATAACACCAACCAAATCAGAATTGCTTTGCTAGCCAATCAGCATGGGCATTGGCTGCACAAAGACAGAATGACCCTAAATACTGACATATCAGCTCTGCCATTATGCATATATTTTAAGATCACAAATAGTCATTCTAATGAACGACTGATTTAAAAATAAACTCTATATTCCTGACTCTGGCAATCAAGGCTCTTTATAATATGCACAAAACTCCTTTTAGAGCATTACCAGTTCTATCCTTTGTAGGAAAAATCTTTAGGCATGTGCTCATAGCCACCAAACATATCTTGCACGTTGATGTTTCGTTACTTATAGTTTGATTATTTCAGAGAACACCTTGACCTTACTTTATTTTAATGGGAAATAGAACAAACATAACACCATTTTAACACTCTCAATGAATCACATAGCAACTTACTGTTTGTGAACTTTTTAGGACATCTATGTTTGCTAAGCATTAATGACACTGAATTCCAATGAGCAATGAAAAGTTATAATAGTGGAATAAAGGGGAGCAGAAATGGGATTTTCAGGCCTTGTTTGTAGAGGAAAAAAAAATACTGAAAGAAAGAGAGTGGTCATATATGTCTATTAAATGATATACTCCTGATCTTTTTTTAAACATTTATTGGGGTGACATTGGTTAGGAAAATTATATAGGTTTCAAGTGTACATTTTTGTAATACATCACCATATATTTGATCCCCTTTTTCCCTTCTGATCTTTTTTTAAACATTTATTGGGGTGACATTGGTTAGGAAAATTATATAGGTTTCAAGTGTACATTTTTATAATACATCACCATATATTTGGTCCCTCTTTTCCCTCTTCTACCACCCTCCTCCCCATTTACCCTCTGGTAACCACTAAACTGTTGTCTGTGTCTATGAGTTTTTGTTTGTTTGTTTGTCTTGTTCTTTTGTTCCTCTTAGTTTTATAGCCTACATTTGAGTGAAGTCACATGGTTCTTGACTTTTTCTGTTTGACTTAACTTCGCTTAGCATAATAATCTCAAGATCTATCCATGCTGTCGCAAATGGTGGTATTTCATCTCTTCTTATGGCTAATAGTCCATTGTATATATGTACCACATCTTCTTTATCCAATTATTTATTGAAGGACACTCTGGCTATTTTCATGTCTTGGCCACAGTGAATAATGCTGCAATTAATATCGAGGTATATATAACTTTATGGATAAATGTTTTCAGATTTTTTTGGGTAGATACCCAGAAGAGGGATTGCTGGGTCATATGGTAATTATATTCTTAATTTTTTGAGGAACCGCCATACTGTTTTCCATAGTGGCTGTACCAATTTACATTCCCACTGTCAGTATGTGAGGGTTCCTTTCTTTCCACAGCCTCTCCAACACTTCTTATTATTTGTCTTGTTGATGATAGCCATTCAAACAGGTGGGAGGTGATCTCTTCTTGTGATTTTGATTTGCATTTCCCTAATAGCTAGTGAAGTTGAGCATTTTTGTCATGTGTCTGTTGGCAATTTGTATGTCTTCTTGGGAGAAGTATCTGTTCAGGTCCTCTACCCATTTTTTTAAATTGGATTTTTTGTTTTGTTTTTTGTTGAGTTGTATGCGTTCCTTATATAGTTTGGATATTAGCCCCTTATCAGAGGTGTTGTTTGCAAATATCTTCTCCCATTTGGTTGGTTGCCTCTTTGTTTTGTTGATGGTTTCTTTTGCTGTGCAGGAGCTTTTTAGTTTGATATATTCCCATCCATTTACCTTTGCTTTTACTTCCCTTGTCTTTGAGGTCAAATTCATAAAATTCTCTTTGGACCCAAGGTGCATAAGTTTAGTACCTATGCTTTCTTATATGCAATTTATTATCTCAGGTCTTACGTTTAGGTCTTTTATCCCTTCTGAGTTAATTTTGGTACACGATGTCTGAGAAGTTCATGAACTAACCCAAGAAAAAGTGCTACATACCACATTGCTGAAGATCACTGTAGTCACATTCGAAGTATTCCTCTTGGGAAGCTATGTACTGATACCAGCGCTTAGTCCACCCTTCAAAGCAGTTTTGGAACTCTTTTTATGAAATGGCCATCAGAGCTGTCATCGTATTACCCTTGATGTCCTGAATGTTATCAAAAAGTCTTCGTTTCAATATTTCCTTTGTCTTAGGGTAAAGAAAGAAGTCATTGGGGGCCAGATCAGGTTAGTAAGGAGGGTGTTCCAATACAGCTATTTGTTTACTGGCTAACCTCCCTCACAGACAGTGCCGTGTGAGCTGGTACATTGTTTTGATGCAACAACCATGAATAGTTGGTGAGAAGTTCAGGTCCTTTTCGTCTAACTTTTTCACGCTGCCTATTTAGTACTTCCAACTTGGAAGTTAAACCAGTAAACTTGGTTAACTGTTTGCCCAGTTGGTACAAATTCATAATGAATAATCCCTCTGATATCAAAAAAGGTTAACAACATTGTTTTGACACTTGGTTTGAACTGACAGAACTTTTTTGGGTGTGGAAAATTGGCTGACTTCCATTGTGCATTTTGACGCTTTGTTTCAGGGTCATGTTGGTGTACCCATGTTTCTTTACCAGTGATAACACAGCCCAAAACATCATCTTGCCTCTCCAAAAGATCTTGGCAAACTTCGACTCTCATTTGCTTTTGTTCATCGGTGAGCTCCTTTGGGACCATTTTTGCACACATCTTTCTCATGCCAAGATTTTCAGTTAAGATTTTCCTAACTGTTTCTCTATTTTTTTAAATTTATTGGGGTGACAATTGTTAGTAAAATTACATAGATGTCAGGTGTACAATTCTGTAACACATCATCTATAAATCCCATTGGGTGTTCACCACCCAGAGTCAGTTCTCCTTCCATCACCATATATTTGATCCCCCTTACCCTGTTTCTCTATTGATGTTTACTTTGTCTGCTATGCTTCTCACAGTCAGCCGACAATTTTGACACACAATTCAATGAATTTTTGCAACGTTTTCATCAGTTCTACTCGTTACTGGGTTACTGGCTGCCCTGACCTCTCTTCATCAGTGACATGTTCTCTCCCCTCACAAAATGTTCAACCCATTTGTACACTGCCGTTTTTTTCATGGCATTATCTCCATAAACTTGGACTAACATGTCCCTGATTTTACTTCCACTCTGGCCAAGTTTAACAAGAAACTTAATGTTTCTTCATGGCTCTAATTCAAGCTCAGACATTCTCACAATAGCACACAAAATCACACCCCAACAATAATGAACACCACTCAGCAAGACTCCACCACATGTCGACATGAACACAGCTGTGAGACACTGATATACCAAGGTTATGAAACCTTACTGAGCTGTTTGTACAGTGCTGCCAATATAAGAGCACAGTGGCAAGTTCACAAACTTTATTGTCAGACCTCGTATGGTGGCAGATGGCAGTCTAAATTCATTCTTTTTCACATGGCTTTCCAATTTTCCCAGCACCATTTATTGAAGAGGCTTTCTTTTCTCCATTGTATGTTTTTGGCTCCTTTGTCAAAAATTATCTGCTCATATATATGTGGATTTATTTCTGGGTTCTCAATACTATCCATTGGTCTCTATGTCTGTTTTCCTGCCAATGCCATGCTCTTTTAATTATTTTCACTTTGTAATACACTTCGAAGCCAGGGAGTGTGATGTCTCCAGACTTCTTTTTTCTTAGGATTTCTTTGGCTATTTGGGGTCTTTTGTGATTCCATCCAAATCTGATTATCTTTTGTTTTATTTCTTTAAAAAGTGTCATTGGGATTTTGATGGAAATTGTGTTAAATCTCTATATTGCTTTAGGGAATAAGGCCATTTTAACTATGTTGATTCTAGCAATCCATGAACATAGAATATCTTTCCATTTCTTTGTCTCTTCTTCAATTTCTTTTAATAATGTCTTATAGTTTTCAGTGTGTAGGTCCTTCACATCCTTTGTTAAGTTTATCCCTAGATATTTTATTCTTTTTGTTGAAATTGCAAAAATATTTTTTTTTCTGAAATTTCATTGTTAGTATATAGGAATGCAATGGATTTTTGTACATTGATCTTTTATACAGCAGTTTAACTGTATTATTTTATTGATTCTAATAGGTTTTTGGTGGAGTCTTTAGAGTTTTCTGTATAAAGAATCATGCCATGTGCAAAAAATGATGACAATTTAACTCTTTTTTTAACAAGTTTGTTGGGGTGACTATTGTTAGTAAAGTTACATAGATTTCAGGTGTATAATTCTGTATTACATCATCTATAAATCACATTGTATGTTCACCACCCAGAGTCAGTTCTCCTTCCATCATCATATATTTGATCCCCTTTACCCTCATCTCCCATCCCCCTCCCCCCTTACCCTCAGGTAACCATTGAAACTATTGTCTGTGTCTATGAGTTTTTGTTTCTCATTTGTTTGTCTTGTTCTTTTGTTGTTTTTGGTTCATATACCACATATCAGTGAAATCATATGGTTCTCTGCTTTTTCTGTTTGACTTATTTCGCTTAGCATTATAATCTTAAGATCCATCCATGTTGTCACAAATGGTCCTATTTCATCTTTTCTTACCGCCGAATAGTATTCCACAATTTAACTTCTTAATTCTCAGTTTGGATGGCTCTTATTTTTACTTTTGCCTCATTGCTCTAGCTAGAACTTCCAATACTCTGTTGAATAACAGTGGTGGTAGGGGGCGTTCCTGTCATGTTCCTGATTTTAGAGGAAAAGCTTTCAGTTTTTCACTATTAAGTATGATATTAGCTGTATATGGTTTTTATTATGTTGAGGTACTTTCCTTCTATACCCATTTTATTAAGTGTTTTAATCAAAAATGGATGTTCTATCTTGTCAAATGTTTTTTCTGTATGTATTGATATAATCATTTGCTTTTTATCTTTCATTTTGCTTATATGGTGTATCACATGGACCAATGTGCATATGTTGAACCATCCTTGTGTCCCCGGAATGAACTGCACTTGATTGTGATGTATAGCCTTTTTAATGTATTGTTCTATTCGATTTGCTAGAATTTTGTTTAGAATTTTTGTTTCTGTATTCATCAGAGATATTGGTCTGTAGTTTTCTTTTTTGTATGTTATCCTTACCAGGTCTTGGTATCATGGTAATGTTTGCCTCATAAAATGAGTTAGGAAATATTGCATCTTCTTCAATTTTTTTGAAGAGGTTGAGGAGTACAGGTATAAAATCTTCTTTAAATGTTTGTAGAATTCATTAGTGAAGCCATGTGGTCATGGACTTTTGCTTTTAGGAAGATTTTGGATGATTGTTTCAATTTCCCTACTGTGGATCAGTATATTTAGATTTTCCAGTTCTTTGTGATTCAGTCTCGGATGGCTATATATTTCTAAAAACATGTCCATTTCTTCTAAGTTATTGAATTTGATGACTGATTTTTTAAAGCACTATTTAACAAATTCCTGACTTGCCTTTTGTGAAATTGTATTTCCTTTTTTTTATATATAGTATCAGGACATTTTGACCAAAAAAAATAACTAAAGTGCATTGAGAAAAGAATAATCTTCAAGAGTAATGAAAAGTGATTCTATTATTTCTACTCCATGGAGCTCTTTCCCTCCATGGCCTTTTTACTGTTCTTCGCCACTTCTCATATCCAGCATCTACAATAAAAATGCTAAAAAGTATAGCATATGATTTGGGAACCAATACAATTTTATCTGGTATATATCTCATTCAGAGGAAGACTCAGAAGACACATAAAGGATACTGATGTAGGGATGACTAATCATTGTTAGCTAGACTCAGGGTGGACCATAATTGCTATTTTTAAGCAAGAGGAAACTTTAGTCACTGGATTACATCACTCCTAGTCTCATAAACCTGTTTCTGGCTATATCTCCCTACTGAGCATTTCTTTAACTTCAGAGGCCCATGAAAAGGACAAGATGATTTTATGGTGTTTTACACCAACCTGGAATGAAGTTTTCCATTAACTCCTAAAAGAGTTACTCTGCCGAACTCTGTTGAATGGGATACTCAGAGACAAATATTTGACTCTAAAAGACTCTTTAATACTCTCTCCTTCCATATTGCATCCAAATTCTCTGGTAGCCTATTGTATATATGAAGTTATTCTAAAATTTGGGGATCTAGTCTAAGTTTCTAAAACACAGAGCTGCAATTGGCAGTATGGTAGGCAGAATAACGGTCCCTAACAAAGGTGTCCATATTCTAATTCTTGGAAACTGTAAATCTGTTGTGTTACATGGCAAAAAGAATTTTGCTGAGGTGATTAAATTTAAGGATCTAGAGATGGGTAGATTGCCCTGGATTGTCCAGGTGGGATCAATCTAATCATGACTCCTTAAAAACAGAGAACTTTTCTTGGCTATGGTCAGAGAAAGAGATGTGAAGAAGGAAGCAGGGTCAGAAAGATGCTACATTGTTGACTTTGAAGATGGAGAAGGAGGACATGAGCCAAGGAATTTGGGCTGCCTTAATAAGCTGTAAAAGGCAAGGAACAGACTTTATCCTAGAACTTTCAAAGGGGAATGAAGCTTCACCCACAAAATTGATTCTAGCCTAGTGAAAAATGTGACAGACTTCAGACCTACAGAGCTGGTAGAAGTCTGCTTGGTGAGAGGTTTCTGTGCTATTTTCTGCTTTCCATTTGCCCTTTCCCCTCTTTTGGCTTATCGCATGCATGTGGTATTTTGAATACAGCAGCCACAGTGCAATCATGAATTGACTAGCACAAGAACAGTATGCTAAGGATGGCAGAGCAGGACAGAGACAACTTGGAATCGTGTTGCCAATGTTAATTCCATGTTAAGTAGTGACCCCAACCTGGCACTGTATACCTTTGGACTTCCTTTTATTTTAGAAAAATAAACCTTCATTTATTTAAGCCACAATAATCCGGTTTTCTGTTTGTGAGAGAATGTATTCTTGACTGAGGTAGTGGAGAATGGCAACAACCAAAGATGTTCTTCACTCTCTTTGATTTGAATGTTGATGATAAAGTTTATTTAACACATACCTCAATTAAATTTAATTTTTTATTTACTAAATATTGTGGAACCAAGAATTTTGAGGGTCAAGATATAGTCTTGACCCACTTCGTGAGTCAGGGACTATACTTGTCAGACCCAGTTTGGTATACAGAACATAATATCCAAAGATTATGAGAACAAACCATCGTGAAAAGGACAGGGAAGCCATGAAATCTGAGAATTTAAAGAAAAGTGTGGTGTATGTCTTTAGGAAAGCATTTATTGCCTGAGGGAATCAGCAGGAGGAAAGTCAGAGACAAAGGAAATTAATATTTATTAAATCATTTAATTAGGCAGTGGATATAATAATCCAATTTTACTCTTACAACAATTTGTAAATGTTTTTGCTTATTTTACATGAGAAGAAAATGAGGCTCAGAGATGCTAAGATATTTACTCAAATTTACAGAGTTTGCAAATGCTATAACAAGATTAACATCCAAGTCCATTTGTGTGCAGAACCCGTGGTTAATTCCACTACCCTAAACTGCCTTAGAAATACAGAAGGCAGTAGTTAACACCAAAAAAGTTTGTCAGTAGAGAGTGTGGCTCTAGCTACTAGAATGGTGTTGTTGAATAAGGTCCAAGGCCCAGAGAAAGAAACTGGCAAGGTTAAGGCATAGACCCACTCCCAGGGACCATCTTTTAAGCTGGTTATAAGGAAAAGGATTCAGACACAGAGGCCAAGCAGACACATAGCCCACATTATACTAGGCCCAGATCTCTAGACAAGAAATTCAATTCAAACCAACTAATATTTTGAGCACTGGCTATGTGCTCAGCACTGTTTAGCTCACTAGGTCTAGAATAATGCACAAGTTACTATCTGTGTCTTCAAGGTGTTTGTATAGTCTAACAGGGACTCAGGAAAGTAGACAAGCAATTGTAATGTTGTGTAATACCTCTTTGGAGAAGATGAAGGGAGAAATATGGTGTTATGGGAGAACATATGGGTATCTAACCAAGTCATAGGGAGTTAGTGAAGACTTCCTAGAGGAGGTCAAATTTAAGCTGAGAACAGAAAAATAAGTTGGGAGTAGACAGGTTGGGAGGAGAAAGGGGCATTTACACAGGGTGAACAGAAAGTGCAGAAGTCCTGAGGCAAAAGAGAACATGGTGTGTTCAGAAAGCTATAAAAGGCTGAGTCCCACTGAAGTCGAAAGTGTAAGACTAGAGTGATGAGAGATGAGGCAAATAAAATAAGCAGAGGCTATAGAAAGAAAAACTGGCTTGGCATGATAAGGTATTTGTCTTCATTTTGTGTGTTATAGGGATTCATTATTGGGTTTCTATAACAATGAAGGAGTGATATGACCCTATTTTTATTTGAAAGTATTATTTTCATTAAGAGGCAAAACAAATAAAAAAATGAAAATGTATTAGAAAGAAGCAAATCTGGAAGCAGGAGGACCAGTTCGGAGGCAAGGATATAGACAACAATTGAGGTAGAGATCATGATGAGATATAGTTACAATGAAGATAGGCAGATTGGATTGAAATCTAGAGTAACTAGTGAAGTAGAGTTGGCAGGACTCAGTGAATGAAGAGGGACAAAATGTGTAGCTATCTTAGACCACTGGGCAATCCTGACACTGTAGTTATCTTTAATTTACAAAAGAAGGGCTTTTTATCTGTGAGTATCAGAGAAAAATGAGCATATTTATTTTCTGTTGGGTAAGAGCCAGTAGTAAGAAGAAGAGACAACAAGTAGAGCAAAGTTCTTGAGGAGGTAGAAGAAAAAAGATGTGAAGAGGCCAGATACAGAGGTTAGTTTTCTTTATTCTGAAAGTGTTTCCTCCACGACAGGCAGGAACAGAGTTCACATCAGAGAGCTAGCAAGAGCTGAGACTCCAGACTCCAGACTCCAGGCCCTGGAGAATAGATTGGCAAGAGTAAAAGAAGGAGATGAACATGTTACCTTCCCTGGAAAGTTACTTGAATACCCGTCCACTTACCTGTGCTCATATTGGCAGAGTTCTTGCTTGGAACTTCTACTGTCTGTGTTAGATAGGTCATAGTGTAAAAGCAAAAAGGAAGGTTTGAAGAAAATGAAGATGGTTTGAATAATTACCAGAAGGCACAAGAGAGAGCATTGACTAGGAGAATAAAAAGATTGCCAGGCCCTCTTAAGTTTCCAATTAGTTGGTGGCACCAGTTTTTGCCATTGTGTGGTTCTCTGCATGACCACATGGCTGCCTCAATGTGAGGGCAGGAAGGCTGACAACTAGATCCAAGATCAGGATTTACCAAACAGAAGAATGACTGGGCAAAGAAATCTGCAGTCAGAGAGAGGAGATGTTAGACTCTGAAGCCATAGACCTCTCTCTTCCATATTTTGACAAGGTCCAGGGGATGAGTGTAAAGGAAAGCTGATGAGATGAAGTGGAGGTGAAGACCTCTGGAAATGAGGAGGTCAAGGTTTGGAGTTTGCATGGGAAATGCATCACTGCACAAACTATCTAGATGAACATGTTTGCCAGAAACTCTGCTTTACATAGAATTGACAACACACCCATGAAGAAATTACTTTTATTCCAATTTTCAGATTAAAAAAAAAGGAATCTTAGAAAGTTTGAGTAACTTGCATGAAGTCATGCAGATATTAACAGTAATAACATTTTATAGCAACTTACTGTGTTGTCAGACATTGTCCTATGTGCTTTACCTTCTAAGTTCTAAATGCTCAGAAAATTATTTATTATTGCTTTCTCCATGTTAGAGAAGAGGCATGGAAAGTTTCAGTAACTAAACATGACTACTAAGTGTCAGGAGCTTGGACTTAGAGGAAGTATCAGGAATAAGAATCAAATTCGATGTTACTCCAAAACCCATTTTAGCCACTCAGAAAACATCTATCTATGACATTGAGAGTACTTTTCATTCAAGAGATTCTATGAAAAATCTCTTTCGAGAATATTCATGAGAATTTTAATCTGTGTAAGATTACATTTTAAGCATAATGAAATAGATGAAACTGAACTTTGCATTGTAAAAAAAATACGGAACAAAACATAATATTCGAGACTAATAGAAGAAGTAGGAAGGAAAGACAGAACGATGATGGAAAATGAGACAAAAGTCAGAAATTATTGGGAGGTCCCTTTGTTAATTTTTCCTATGATGTGGCAATGGATTTTTCCTACTGATTAAATGTGAGATTTAGGTTCCTCATAAGCATGATTACATTTTATTTAGGCAAACAGCTGGAACTGAAGAATTTTGCAAGAAACCATTCACAACCCTGTACAGTTACTCTTACTACCATGAACCTGAACCCCAGGGAAGGAGAGGGCCTGGCAGCTTCTCTACAATCAGCCACCACTCTTCACTATCAGTTCACACAGACCCGTCTGTGCCAGCCTCATCAGCTGGACCCCAATCTCAATGGATACCACACTCTCCTCCACAGCTACTGATTCACGTCTTGCCAAAGGGGCATAAGGAAACTGAAAGCAGCCTGTGTCTTGACTCACTGGTTGTGTTATGTTCACTTTTAATAAAGGAACACAGAAGATGACAATGCGTGTTATCTACGTGTTTCTATGTGTCTGGGCTTGTTGCAGTGGCAGTGACCAAAATTTTTTATTTATAAATTGACATTAACAGAAAATAGGAATTCAAACATTGAAGAACTGTCAGAAGCACAATATTTTTCTTCAAACCTAAGAAATGAAATCGTTTAAGGAACCTAAAAACCTGTGTGGCTGAGGGTGAGCTTTAGAGCCTCCTCGCTCACAAGTCACTTGACCTCCCCGAGCCTCAGACTCCTTGTCAATGTAGATAATAACCATCTTCAGATAATGACTATTATAACCAAATCATTATAATGAAAATAGCTAATACATGTGAGTAGCCCGTGACCTGTTACAGAAAACTAGCTCATTCTAGCTTTCCACTTCTTCCTTTGAAAAGCATATGTCTTTAAACCTGAGCATTGAGGTTATATTGCTAGATACCTCGTGCTAACATCAGTGTAAACAGCTCAAGTCAAGGCAGGATGCCTAGCTGTTGACAAAGACATTATTTCACATTTACTTCTTCATGGAGCAAATGAATAATAATATATTCACTAAAAGATGAAGTGGGAAAAGTTGCTTACCAGCCCAGATGTTCAAAGTGCACAATGTGTGTAGACTATTATTATTTTCCTTTTTCTCTGCAAAGTGCTGTTTTGTGAATCAAAATGACTAGTGCATGGAGACCACCAATAGTTGGAGTCACTACAAAGGTCACAATTAAAGGAGAGCATAATTGTTCAAATATGTGGTTTGTCAGCAAAACATTTGGGGATTGTCTTTTTTTCTTTTTTCTTTTTAAATTTTATTTTATTAAATTTATTGGGGTGACAATTGTTAGTAAAATTACATAGATTTCAGGTGTACAATTCTGTATTACATCATCTATAAATCCCATTGTGTGTTCATCACCCAGAGTCAGTTCTCCTTCCATAACCATATATTCGATCCCCCTTACCCTCATCTCCCACCCCCCACCCCCCGCCCCCCTTACCCTCTGGCAACCACTAAACTATTGTCTGTGTCTATGAGTTTCTGTTTCTGATCCATTAGTTTATGCCTTATTTTTTGGGGGGTGGGGAGGGGAGAGTGGAAAGTAGGGAGATCTTTATCTTTTTTAGGATATACCTGACTTGGACTTTTAGCCAAAACTCTGGTTAGTAGAATATTGGCTTTCTTAAGCTATTCTGATTAATTTTAATTTAATTACATCAGAATGAAAAACTAGCTTGCTACATCTAGTCTGTGGAATGAATTCAGCTTGGAGATAGGTTTTGTTTGGGCAGCACAGATTTTGCAGGTTAGAGAATGGATGTACCCTTGGGACAGTTGCACTGTCTCTATCATCCTAAACCCCCACCTCTCTACAGCCTGTCCTACACCAGCTGCCTCACTCATTTATATAAATTGCTGGTCGGTGGGCATTAGAGTTTGGAGCTTCTGATTTATGGAAAGGAGGAAATAAGAAATAACCCACGTACTTACTTGGGCATGACCCTATCATTGTAGAGTGGAAAGAGAGTTCCATTTTTATTATGAATGCTGGTACTGTAACTTTGGGCTTTAAAAAAGTTCTGCCACTAAAATAACCTCAACAGGGACTAGTGTTTCTAACAACTATTTAAGTGCTTTGTTAAGTAAGCGGCCCAAAAAGAGAGTAAAGGGATACTGGATATTCAATTAGAGAGAGAGAATTCCTGTCAGCCTTACTGAAGGAGAAAAAAAAAGGCGGACCTGGCAGGTCCAGGGCTTTCTACTCAATGCCCATGTGTATGAACTGCCCACTAAGCTCCTGTGATCTGGCGCCTGCTACAGCACATCTTCCCATTTGCACATGCACGGAAACACTTTTTGTTGAAGCTACTTGACAACATTTAATGTTTATTGTTTACTTGTCATTCCCAGAAACCACACACAGACTGTTTAGGTTATACCTAATGACAGTTTTTATTCAGTTTGCAGTTTAATGTTTCTTTTTATTTAGCTTTTGATATGGTTAACAACTCCTTTCATTTACTAGAATTGTAGACAAGTTTGAAATGTGAATGCACCCATAAGACAAACACATATCATTACCTTTCTCTCTCTTGGTGTGCAGCCCTTTGTGAAATCAGCCAAAGAAGCACAGATGCTGAGGCATGGGTAATGGGGGGAAGGGGAAGGATGGTTTCAGAATGCCCATGGACTTTGTGGGTATTTCTTTGAGACGTTTTTTTCCTGGTGGGATAGTAGCTGTAGAATAGAGGTACTAAGTGGTCTACAAACTGCAGGGCAATAACCAGACTTCAGCCAGTGTATTTCTAAGAATATAAAGTTCCCAGGGAGTTAGCACTTAGTTCCCTTTCCTCCGTAGTCCTTTGGCCAGGAAAAATATAGTGATCTGTGATTAGAAAGGAGTCACCTGAGGAAAATCTCAATGCACATTTTATACCCCATCCTAACTTCAAATCAGCTAAAATTGGGAGGTAGAGGAATGAATATTTTACTTGGGATTGGTTATTAATTCATATGACAAATAATTTGGGATGTTGACCATACCTGCCTTCCTTCTGCCTTTATACCACAATAGGACCAGTAAAATAAGGGGTCTGGTAGCTTTTGTGTGCCTGCCTCCAAGAATGTTTCAGGTTCTGCTAAAACCCACTAAGGTACATGATGAAAATAAATGTGAGCCAAGATGCCACACTCATGGTGTCCAAAAGAAAGTCATGGTACCCAAAGATAAAATAAAAAATACACTTCAGGGATGACCTGATACCGAAGTTGAATAAAAAAAATATTGACATTGGTAGTTGCAAATTGCAGGGGTTAGGTTGGAGAAATTTGAGATAGGATGATAGCAGTATTTTGTTGAGAGTTTGCTATACACGGCTGCATAGGTTTGACGAAAGAGCTAGGGCTACCATAATTACTCATACAGATAGGGCATATCTCTAGGGAGGGTAAAGCTATAGAAGAAGCCAAAGCCCAAGTCTAATAGGAACTTTGTGAAGTCAGGGAGACCATAAGGCAGAGGCTTTTATTTTCGTGTTTCCCCAAAAATAAGACTTAGCCGGACAATCAGCTCTAAGGCGTCTTTTGGAGCAAAAATTAATAGAAGACCCAGTATATATTATATTATTATATTATGTTATGTTATGTTATGTTATGTTATGTTATGTTATGTTATGTTATGTTATGTTATGTTATGTTATGTTATGTTATGTTATGTTATGTTATATTATATTATATTACACCCGGTCTTATAGTAGGTGAATGGAAAAGGCAGGTTGTTTTCCAGTTACAGGCTGGAAAGGAGAAGGCTGCCTGCTGCATGAAGGTTGAAGGATTGCTTACTGTCTTGAAGTTTACATTTCTGAAGTGAGGCTATATTTTACAACCTGAAATGACTGGGATATTTATTACCTGTCTGTGAGAAGAGGAATCATGGGACTTTTGGTGGTTGCACACAGTGCCATGGGGAAAAATTTCTACCCTCTAAATATGTCCAGGGACTATAGGAAACAACATAAAATCACATTTAATCATATCTCATGTGTATTTAACATATTTGTTAAAAAGTAATTAAAAGAAAACCATTCTCAAACTGGTTTAAATAAAGAGAATTTATTAGATTACGTGACTGGACAGTATGTAAATTGGGTTGACATCAGGTATGGCTTGACCATTCAACCCTTCTGTTTACTCCCACATGGTCCTAAGATGTTTGCCAACAGTACCCAAAACTACATACTTCCTTTTTCTTGTCTAGCTAAAAAGAGAGTTTCTTTGTCCTGACGTATTCCACAAAAGTCCTGAGAATGCACTTTGATTCAAACCACCTATGAAACTGTATCTGTGGCCAGGGGCTAGATATGTTGATTGCTTAGTTTAGATCACGTGCATAGGGTAGGATCATCTTCTCAGGAACCACACAGGCCTCAAATGGAAATTATTGCATTTGCAAGGAGGAAATGGTTAATGAATTCCAGAAATACAACTAAAGATACCTGTTCAAATCTTTAATCTTCATAGCAACCTTGTGAGTTAGGTAATATTATTACCCCATTTTTCAGATGAGAAAAATTTTCCAAGGACAAATAGCTTGTAGGTGGTGCTCTGAGAACCAAATCTAGGTCATTCTAACTTTGCACCTCAAAGTGATTCTATTTTATTACACTGCCTATGTAGCACAAATTAAAAATGTATAAGGTTATCTGATCTGTACCAGGAAAGGATTTTAAGCTTTGTCTTCCATAAATTTCAGGTTGCAAAGGAACCTGGTGGGAAGCTTAAGAGTCTTGAAATGATAAATAAATAACTGTTTTTTCCAGGAATTGAAAATCTTACCAGTCATATATCAGAAGAGTTTTATTTGAATTTTGGAAAGTTTAAAAAGGTTCTTTCATTCTTGCTTATGGAAAACTCAGAAGAAATATACATACCGTGAGATCAAAGCTCCTGTTGATTTTAGCATTATCTAATCATATCAAATGCCACATGTAACATTTGTGCTTTTCTATTTTTTTAAAATTTAGTTTGGACTGCATATGGCAAGGTATAAAGCTTAGGTAGTAAAAAGGGTATCCTAACAGCCAAATTGACTGGAGAGAATTCAAGAGCTGTTAGCATTATGAATGGAAGCTATTACCTGAAAAAATATTGCTGCAGGAGGTTTAGATTGGAGCACTAAAACAAATCGTTGTCCTGGGCATTGGAGTTAAATAAGGGTGCATGATAATGAAGTTTCATTGTCTTGATTCTGTGGGAAATAGATATTCCAGGGCTAAGGGCTCATAAGCATTAATAGTGTAGGACTGTACCTTCATGAGGCTCCTTTGGGAAAAAGGTAACTGAGCAAATTATACTCGTAGTACGTTGGCATATCTTATAACCCACTTCTTATTTTAGAAATGCTTAATATTATTAATTTACCTAAATGCCAGGGGAGACAGATGCTCAGAGATTTTCTAATTGCCCAAAGAATTATATTCTAAAACTGGAAACCCCAGGTGGTCCCACCTCAATTCTGAATGGCAAGAGAGGAGTCTTGCTGCAGTGCGTTCTCTTCCTTTATCCAACAGAGCTGAGAAGGGCGGAGCTGCTTGGTCACTTTTTTTCCAGCCAGCTCACACCTTGCATCTCAGGAATCATGTTGGACAAGATTCAAATTGAGTGGCTGAACAATGACAGAAGGGGCTTCCCAAAAAGTCAGGATAGATTCTTTTATTTTTAATAAGCTCCTTCTCATGGCCAAGTTTCTGAATTGATACTGAATAGGGTGGGAAGCCTATAAAATAGGCTAGAATTCTAAGGCTTGTTTTAATCGAATTCTTTCAAGAGGTGTCCCATTTCTTACTTTCTTAAATCCCCTTCTCTTTACAATAAGAAAGAAAAGGAAATAAGACATCTATATGTCCACTTTATAGATGTTATTACAAATGTAGTTCATGTAAATCTGGGAAACTGATGAAATAATAGATTTTTAAATCCTGTGGAAAATAGACATGTTGTTCTGCCTGTGTAGGCGAGTTGCAATCATCCCAAAATGTAAAAGTCTTAAGGAACTCCAAGTCTTTAGGGCCTTTAAAACTAATATCCTTTTAGGGACACAGACATATTTACTGAAATATATAACACAGAAAATAAAGTTCCTTGCCTTGCTTTATACCCTGGAGTGTGATAAATTTTGTGGACTGTAGAATAAGCCAGTTTCCTTGTTTCTCAGAGGATTTAGTTCTGTACCAGAATGTCACTGGAATTTTAGTACTCGATATTTTGGCCTTTGGAATGACCATTTGTTTTGTAGAGTACATGATGTAAACTCCTCTGAAATGTTATTAATACCTTTTAACCATTTCCTATAATTATTTCAATAACTTAAAGGAAAATTCCTGTTTTAAAAGATCACCTTTCTGGTGAGGGACAATTTATAGCCAATGTGTAACTCAACAGGAAGTCAAGAGAGCAATCACCAAGAGGAATGAGATATCCAAAGTTTCTTCAAACTAACACATAAAACGATTTCTTGGGAACTAAACTCAGCAGTAAAAGAACACAGGATTAGTCATACAGAGTTGGATGCAGCAGCCCTGCCATTCTTTCTCCTGAGGGGAAATGCCTAGTGTTCTATAGGAAAATAGGAAGGTCTCAGGATATATCTCAGGATTTATTCCACCAGTTGTTTCCTTAAAGGGAAAAGATTATTTGAAAAAAATTTGGGTGGGAACATGGTGACAGAGGCAGATGGGAAGAAAAAAGTACTGAGTCATCAAGTCCCCATAACTGGTTAATTTTTAGATTTTATGGCTATGAACACTAGGGCAAGACGTGATCAAGTCCTCAGATGTTTTTAGGTACAGAAATTATCACTATTTTTGTCCCATAAGCTCAAAATATTTTAATAGGAAATGCCTCTCCATTTTCATCACCTACTGTAAACTATCAAAATGTAATGGGAAGTTGCTATTCAATGGGCATAAAATTTATTATGCGAGATAAATAAGTTCTAGAGATCTGGTGTACAGCATTGTGCCTGTAGTAACAATACTACATTGTACACTTAAAATTTTACAGGGTGGGCCTCTTGTTAACTATTGTTAACATATTAACTATTCTTATAACAATTTTAAAAATAAGTAAGAAAGAAATGAACAGTAACTGCAGCTAAACACATATATATACACACACACATACGTATACATATATATGTGTGTATACATATATATATATATATATATAAAGTTCTAGAAAGTGGAGCCCTCACTTGTCTTCAGAGGCAATGCTAGCTCGGTTAAAATTGAGTACTGGGTTAGATTGGATCCACTTTGATTCCGTTTTTTCTCCAGTTCAGAGGTATCACTATGTTTACTGGGATTCCATGTCGGCCCTGGGAAGGCCAGTATGGAAGCCACCAGTGGAGAGACTGGGCCACATCTGCACCTTCATATGTAATTTAAAATAGAAGTTTAGTGTTCAAAGGGATGCTATTTAAAGTGATGTGGTAATAAAAATCATTTCCTTCTAGATATTTTTCAGTTTGCAAAATTCTGGATACATTCATCAAAGAGGAACCTACCTCTTTTTGATTTTGTTCCCTACTTCCCTGTGACTAGTCTGCCTATTAGGAAAGCCAGTGTGGGCCTCATGCAGCAGCAGCTTCTGTTGCATTTTCCTTTGATCTTCTTCTAGATCCCAAAGTCATTTTTTTTAAAAATCAGAGCTAACATAAGTTGCAAAATTTTCTTTGTCTCTATGTTTGTGGTTACTCAGTTTAGTTTCTAAAGCAAACACATTTCTCAACTGCATTTAGTCTACTGCACAAATTCATGCAAAAGTTGGCAGTGCACTATTCCTTTAATAAAATGGGCTCCACAAAAATGTTTGCCACAAATTACTGCCTTCTCAACGCCACTAAGAGGAGAAGATTTTATGAACCTCTCTGGTTTTAGGTGGATCAAACAAGAAATTTGAGATTCATTGTTATCTAAAAACCTTGATCATCTAGATGCCCTTCACTCTAAAGTCATTCTTCCTGTCCTATTAAATACTCCTTCATCTCCCCTTTCCTCTGCCCAAAGGCATTTGGTAGAGCTAAATATGTCCTCTACTGCCTGCCCTCAGTTCCTTGCTGTGATTTTGCTGTGTCAATTCTACTGCATGTCAAATACTCTCACTTTTCAAATGGCTTTTGGATATTAGTGATATCTTCAATTATTTTGATTTCTTCAGGCCATTAATCCATATTTTTTTCTTCATCATCAAAATACGTAGGATTTTTTAGAATAGTTTTGTTTTGTTTTAACCATATGATTTTTTGTACTCTCCACTTTACTTCTCCTGGTTATATCTTTGGAGAGATATCAAAGCGGAAGGAAGAATGGGAGGAGCAACCAATTCTCACCAAGGACAAGAAAGTCAGGTGTTAATTCACAGTACAGGGTTTTAAAGATGACAGAGGGCCTTAGCCAGGAGTCACCTGAGTTTGTGTATACTTTAATAACTGAAGACTCCGAGCAAAGAATCTGGTGTGTGACATAAGAGGAAGATAGGGAAATGCACTGAAGTCAAAATCTCAAGTTTGAGAATCTTGAAATCAAGAGTACTTACAGGAACCTTCCAGAATCCTATATAACTTGAGTTTTCGCAGATGAAAGAAACTTCCAAGAACTTCTCATAGAATTTCTTTTTCATGTATTGACTTTTTCATGAGAATATAATTAAATTTAGACCAAGAATCATCCAAAGACTCTTCAGAGCAGTTTGTAAAATTCAGATGTGCTAGGGAAATCATTTATAAGCTCCACTACCACATTTAACTACCATCACAAATTCCTCCCTGGTGTCCTGGATTAGGAGACACATGAAAATCAGGGATAATTCTGCCATGGTGTTGCCAGGGACAGGAGCACGGGGGACCAGAAATGCAGTGGGAACTGATTCTGTGTCTGCACTGCCATCACTAGAGAGTTATTTCTCTGAGACATGAAATCTTTTCTTCAAATCATTGAATCTTAGAGATAAAAGGAATCTTAGCAATGAGCCCAATTCTACCATTTTATCAATGAATAAACTGAGGTATATACCAGTTAATTTGTCCAAAATCACAGTTAGTGTGTTAGCTATTTAGCTGGGACTATAAATCAAGTCTTTTCTCACCCATTACAATTAGTTATGACTGAAACATAACCCAAAGGAAATTTGCTGAAAGAATACTGGGTGTCTTAGCTTGGGTTCCCTTAAAAGCAGAGCCTGACACAAAGAATTCCTTAGAGTTTCTCTGGGAATAGGATCCCAGGGAACAGGGATATGAGGCAGAGGGAGAGAAACAGAGAAGTAGGAAAAGTTAATTCAAGAAAGAGTTATTAAGTTGGCCACCCTAACTTGAAGCAGGGGCTCAGGTGACTGGTACTCAAATCTCTCTGATCCTTATGAAATACACCCAGGGAACAAAATGAAAAAACGTTTATACTCATTGGCTCCCATTGTTCAATAGTGGCTCCATGGACACTAAGGCCCTTGGACTTTCATATTGTACATAGTGGAGTATGGAGCAGATTCCCACATTGTGGCATCACAGAAATTCCCAGCTAGGAAGGGAGAAGTGCAGTTTGGGCATTCTGTGAGATGCCATTTAACTCTCCCTTCAAGAAGGTGATGGAAGCCTGCATTGAACCAGTGGCCAAAGCGTGGCTGACCAAAGAAGTTATGTCAGGAGGATTCTGAGGGCAGCATAAGAGATATCTTCAGTTTTCCCAAGACGAGCTAAAAATAGCTGTGGGAAGGGCAGGAACACTACTTGGCCCCCCTTCCTCACCACCCCTCCAAATAAGTCTTGTGGAATCAATAGCTTTAATGTTTCCAAAACTCTTTATGTCTGTAGTCTCTATGTATCAGCGTTATTCTTCTTTTTTCTACCATGGCATAAACATGGCAACTTTCCATAATAACTTTCCAAGTTATTAATGCTTTCCAAGTTTAATAACTTATGTCTTTAACCCAGGAGGGAAAGTACTCTGCCTCTTTCTGTCCCAAGTTTAAAACTATCAAGGATGGGATATTGGCCTGGCCAAGGACAAATGCCTACTCCTGGATTACAAGGCAGGATCTTAAAAGACATGGGAAATGTGGGTGGAGTGGGGCGGAAGGGTGGAAGGCAGTTGTCATAAGAAACAAGTGTGGTATGTGATACGTAGTGAAACAGTAGGTGCTCACTAAACCAGCCCAGCATTTTTCCTTTTAAGTTTTTTGTATTAAAACAAGACTATATTTGAAGGAATAACACTAAATTAGTATCTTAGTGGACATTCTTTAAGCTTAGATGACCTCTGAGACAATGGAAATGAACCCAGGATAAACCTTTAGTGAGGGACAGATGACATTATGATGGGAGATATGACCATTTTTTTCTGTTTTACAATTAATCCTAAGGTTAGCCCTTGATTCAATCCTCCTAAGGACTATGAAGCTGTAAGCAATACAATGCGATGTTAAGTATGAATTATTTTTTAAACCCTTGGTTAATACTTTTATAAAAAGAAAAATCACTACAGATTTTTTCTATCTTCCAGTGTGTTTTTACTCATTGAGGTTATTTTATTCTTAAAGTGGAACTCACCTGGAGATTACAAGAGGGAATTAAATTTACAAGTAGGACAAGAATGTTGGTTTACATTCTCTCATCAGAAAATGAAAAGTCAAATGGAGATTTTAGTACTTGATATATCTAGAATACTTGCTATCCCTAAATAATAGCTACTATCCTTTGAATACTTACCATGCGTCAGGGTTTATGCTTTGCATATGTTCATTTATCCAGTCCTCTAAACTACTCTGTGAGGTACAATAGATGCTATTCCCCTCTAATTTTTTCAGTTGAAGAAATGGAAGCACGGAGAAATGATGTACTCTAGTTTTAACAGCTGATAAGTGATAGACCTGGGATTCAAACCCGGACAGTCTTGTTCCACAGCCCATTTCCTTAACCCATTTGCTATATTTGCTTTCTGATGAATTATAAAATTAACTTCAAGAGACTGCTCTGAACCACTACATTAAAAGGGAAAAGATGGGATTTTAATTGCACACTTATTTTTGACTTCTGCCTCTACAATATTTACATAAAATTGACATCTGTTATGAATGTTATGTTCATACATGCCCTTTCCAGATATTGAGATATATTGTGCTAATATCATTCCCTATATTTTTCATAGAGATGAATACCATAAAATAAACATTTGACAAAGTCAAAAAATTAAAAAATAATAGTAAACCTGATAATTAAGAATCAGGAAAGTACATGGGAAAAGGAGCTTTAAAATACTTTCTGTGTGACTTATTTCGCTTAGCATGATAATCTCAAGATCCATCCATTTTGTCGCAAATGGCACTATTTCATCTTTTCTTATGGCAGCATAGTATTCCATTGTGTATATATACCACATCTTTATCCAATCATCTATCAAAGAGCACTTTGATTGTTTCCATGTGTTGGCCACCATAAATAAAGCTGCAATGAATTAATTTGCTTTTTAATTACAGTTGACATATGTATTATATTAGTTTTGGGTGTGCAACAGCGTGATTAGACATTCATATACCATAGGAAGTGATCAGTACATTTAGTACCCATTGGACAAAATACATAGTTATTACAATATTATTGACTATATTCCCTGTGCTGTACTTTACATCTTTATGACTATTTTTATAACTGGCAATTTTTATTTCTTAATGTCTTTCATCTTTTTACCCCAAACTCCCTCCCATCTGGTGGTCTTTTCTTTCAGTTGTCCCTTCTCAACCCTGCTTCCTGCCAATAATATTCTCTATAAGAATAACAGTATTTACATATGTCATCATCAGTCCACTCTTACTGAGCAAACTTTCACCATGCATCAGCTGTGCTAGAAGCTGGGGCTGCATCAGATTATATGCCATGGTGCCTGTCTTACAAGCTAAATGTAGAGATAGAACCTACATTCAAAAAAACAAACAGTTATAATAATAATTACATGCTGAGTTCCAAATGAGTGATGCTAACAATAAGAGCTATGAAAAGTAATGGAAGGACCAATCGCTGAGAGCTGGGGTGAGATGGTAGCAGTAGAGATGGGAAGGTTGACCTTAATTGTTCGAGTCTTCCTAACATGAATGTTTCCCCCAGGAGAACTTTGAATTTTAAACACTCTTTTGAATTCAATGTTTTGGGGGAGACTTTGAGGTTGAAACAGTTAAATTATCATAGTTTTGTGCCAAATTTGACGTTATCACAGTTGAAATGAAAGCATTTAATTTTGAAAGAAGATTTTATTTTTGGTAGTAAAGTGGGAGCAACTTATTACAGGTTGTTCTCTGCAACATAGCACAAGAGGAACAAGGAGAGAAAGCTGCAAGTGTCTAATGAAGCAAACATATCTTTTATTGGTGAGTGTTATAAGAGCTGAGTGGCAAAGCGTAGTTCACTTTTCATAGTTGGGATGAGAGACTGAACATTAATAGAAAAAGTGGGGAATGTAGCTTTTCTCTGTAAATTGAGTGGTGAAACAATGCCCAATAGTGATAATAACTAGAATGTACTGGGCCAATCATGTGTTGTCTACCATGCCTAAACCTGATCATATCACTTTGAATATCACTTTCCTTCCTGCTTGGGTCGTGTGGAGAGAGGCGGTTAGAGCAGAGATCTGACTGCAAATGGCTGCCAGATGCAATAAAGGAAGTTGCTCTATTATAATTGTAAGATTATATATATATATGTATATACATATACATTATATATATATGTAATTTCTGCATGTACCTCCTTAATGCTATTATCATTTCACCTCAGCAAACTACACACATTAATGAATGTAAGTGTTATGTTCCTATAATAAAGGAGTTCCAAAACAACCTTAAATAAACAGAAGTTTATTTATCTCTAATGTAACAAGCTAATTTGGAACAGTTGGTACCTGTGTTCCACCAACTTTTCTTAACTTGGAATCCTTTCATCTTGTGGCTCCAGCATCATTTAAAAAGTTGAAGTTTGGTTTGCTGACTCAAAAAACAGTTCAGCTTCTGGAAATAAGAGACAAAGACCAGGAAAAGCAGCTTGTGTTCAAATTGGAGACAACTCAAAATTTATATACATAATTTTTACTCAGAACCCATTGGTTCTAGCCTCGTAATGACCATGGCCATAGCCAAAGGAAAAGACGTTCTCAGCTGGAAACTTGAATGGGTCACTAGAGTAGTACGTGGCACACAGTAAATGTTCTATAAGTGTTGGCTATTGTTATTATTATTACCAATATTATTATATCAATTCCCATTTGTTGAAGACTTGTTTAAAATATATACGGACTATTGAATCAAGGGTTTAATTTGTGTCTTATCCTGACCTTGGAAGATCAAAAATATTGTCAAAGACTGGACAACTGACTTTTCTCTTTCACTCCTGCTTCTCCCACAGTCTTTCCCATCTATCTTTCTTACTTCTTAGTTTAGAAACCATATAATCATCCTCAATTCCTCTTTCTCACAACCCAAATCCAATCCATCAGAAAATTCTGTCTCTTTATGTTCAAATAATATTCAATATCCACCTGCCAGAATATCATTGTCATCTTGGTCCAAGGCACCGTCATCTTTCACCTGGATTATTGCCATTGCCTCCTAACTAGTCTCACTGCTTCCAAGGTTTTGTGTCCTGTATGAATACAAAAATGCAAAAGAGGAGAAGTGCAATAATATTTTAAAATAATATTAACTCTATTAATATCTTGGAATACCTAGGAAGATATTTCTAACCTTGGAAGATATTCCAAACGTAAGGGTCTTAATGTTAGGGATCATGTTTATTTTGTTCATTGCTGAACCTTCAAGATTTGGTAGTTACTAAATAGTCAAGGAATTAATGAATAAAGATATACAAGTTTATTTAAAATATTCTCTCTCTAGCTCAGAATACTTCCAGAAATACCTCACAGATGCCAATAAACTCTTCTGGGACAAGACAATTAATATTAGTGCTCCGTGTTACCATGGTCCCATCTGGTAAGCTATCCATCTTTCTATCTGTTTATTCATCTACCCATTCATCTATTGATCCATCCACACCTCTTTCCATCCACCCAACATATCCCCATTGAGCACTTACCATGTGCCAAATATTGTTCTAGATGCTAGAGATACAGTTGTGAATAAAGAAAATATAATTTTTTTTTACCCTAATGTAGGTAGATTCTTTTCTAGGGAGGAGAAACGTCTAATAAGTAATTATATAAAAGTACAATATTTTGCTGATTTTAGTGCTATGGTAAAAAATATTTAAATAAAATGGGGAGAAGGGAGTGCCAGGGGCACTGTGTTATTTTAGAGTGGTTAGGCAAGGCCAACCGGTAGACTTTTAAGCAGAGACCTGAAGGATGAGAGGGACACCTGGGGGAATGTCATTCCAGGTAAAGGGCATAGTAAGTGCAAAGTCCCTGAGGTGGCACCATGCTTGCTGGTTATGTACCAAGGGGCCAGTAAGACTGGAGACGAGTAAGTAGGGGGCCAAACAGTAAGAGATAAAGTCAGAGATGTAGCAAGAGGCCAGCTCACTTGGAGTCTTATGGCACTTTTATAGAGGCTTTTGCTCTGAGTAAGGGGCATGATCTAATTGCTCTATTGAGAATACACTACACAATTGATTGAAAGCAGGAAGACTAGTTAGGAGGCAATGGCAATAATCCCAGTGAGAGATAGTTGTGCCTTGGACCAAGATGACAGTGGCGGAGAGATAAGTAGATCCTGACAAATGAATTTGATGTTATTTGAAGATAAAGAGACAGAATTTTTTGGATGGATTGGATTTGGGGTGTGACAAAGACGCATCAAGGACATATCGTTTCTAAAGTGACCAGGTAGAAGGACGATGGGGAGGATGGTGGGAGGAGCAGGAGTGAAAGGGGAAGGTTCATTTTCTAGTATTAGACAATCATGTGGAGAGGTTAAGTCACCAGTTACATATGTGTAAGTCTGAAGTTTAAGGAAGAGATCTGGGCTAGAGATACATTTTGTGCATCATTGCTGTGTCAAGTGTATTAAATCCATGAGTCCAAATGAGATAATCTAGTACATATAAATAATAAATACATCTTTTTGAAATACTGTAGAAATAATAACTGTCTAAAACTGACTGTGTGGCTAAGGAGAACACTCACTTCAATTTTCAGTGAAATGCTTAATAAAATTTGGATTCATTTCAGCCACTGACTTATGTTTGTTCTAGATCCTGAGGATTTAAGTATGAACAAGATGTGTTCCCAACATTTTGGGAACTCACAGTCTAATGACAAGACAAAGGCGTCAAGTTGTTTTCTAACTCGCTAACAATCTTTTAAGACTTGGGTCAGGAACTGTGACTCAGTGATGCTTTGGGGAAAATTCTCATTCATCATTACATTTTGTAAGGGTTATTACCTCTGAAACCCACCAGAGAGGATGGCAGAGAAGGTGTTAGCTAGAAATGTTAAGCATATGTAGCAGGGATAATACTATTTTAAAATATTACTGCACTTTTCCTCTGTTGCATTTTCATGTGTGGGACGGACTTTTCTAGTCATCCAGAAATATCCATTTTTGTCTGGAAATATTAGGCATGAAATAGACAGAATGGCAAGAGAAATAAAGAGCCAACACTCAGCTTTTCTTTAGCAAAGTACAACTTTTGAGCACCTAGTTAGAAAACAATCTTAAAGACATAAAAAACCTGGGAGGAGAAAAAAAAGATTTCATAAATTCATTGAGATCCCAGCTTAACCACATGCCATGAATACAATGCAAGAAGGCCCTGCAACATGGTGAAAATCCAGCACTTCCAATACAAGGGGAATTGGAAAGACTGACAGAGAGAAGTTCATGAATGTGTAGGACACACACATCCAGATTTCCCACTCCAGGCCAGCCTTGAGGAGTAGCACTGAATGAAGGTGGAGAAGTACAAACATCCAGGGAGAAATTAAAGAATCTTAGTATGTACATTCTAGTGGCCTATTTTCTTAGAACTGACCAAGGGGAGGGTGCAAGCCTTCAGGAGAAGCCAAACTTTATCCCAGAACCATTTTCAACCATAAGCATGGTAGAAGACATGATTATTTAAGTAGATATGAAATAACACCACAGATTTCTCATGGCTACACATAGCTTATAGATTACCAAGAAGTATCATAAGCCTTGGTGAGGAGAGAGAGGGGCTGAGATGATCATTGAACCAGCAGAGACATGGGGTTACAAAGTATAGGCTATTTGAGACCAGAAGCAAATGGATAGGGCCATGAATATCAGCTACGGGAACATGATGTCTCATGTGCCACAACAGACACTGCAAAGGGCCCTACAAACTTGACCAGACCATCCTGGATCAGCCATTCTTTAACTGAGTCCTTCCAGGGTCCAGAGTACAAGACAAGGGACTGTGATTGCAAATTCAGTACTTTTTCTCTTTCTCCAACTCCCACAAAGGAACATAACCCACCTCCCATTTACCCCAGTGTTACTTTGGGATAATTCAAGGACAAAAGAAGGACTCTGGAAAACTGAGCATATACCCCCGCAAACAGACCATTTTGAAATGAAAGATAATATTGAACCGGAAAATAGTAAGAGATATTATTTCTCACATATAATGTATAGGGCAGATGTTCAAAAAGTAAGGTTAACTAAATAATGGAAAATGACTACGGCATTTCTGAAATGCCGTAGTCATTTGGGTTAATGAGCACCTTTTAAACATATAGAATGAAAAGCTTAATTTTATTTGTACGTTTTAATAATGTAGTGACCTAGCTATTAAGTAAGGAACACTGATCAAGGAAGAAGACTGAAAGCATAGAGGAGGTGGTTGGAATAGCTCATGATCAAATGAGGAGAAAGAGAAGACTCATTCCCACTGAAATGAGAGTTGACCACAGAGACTGATATCATCCAAGCTTGTGTCTTATGCTTCTGTGGTTAAAACTATACCAAATAGAGTTAATAATGGAATCCACAAACTTCAAAAAATTCAACATAAGCAACAAGTTTCATATACTTCTCTCCACTTGCAAATTCCATGAGGGACACCTCTGTTGCCCACAGTGGCCAACTAGTCTTATTGGAGATGATCCAGGCTTTGCTTGGTTAACAGTAAGTCAGCGACAAAACAGCAAATGGTCGTCTGCCCTTCAGCCTCTCCCTTCCTAGTTCGCTTTTGTTCTGGTAAAAATAAGAAGGGAAAGAGAGAAACAATAAAGTCAATTTAGAAAAAAATTAAATGCCTCTCCCTTTGTTTTTACCTTACCTTAGAGTAAAACTAAAAAGAAAATTAAGACACTTTACTTTGACTTTGAAATTCAAATCCAAGTTGGGAACATTTGAGAAATAGGAAATCAAGTTGCTGACTTTTAGCATGCCAGAGCAGAATCAGAAAAGTCCTATAGACAAGTCCTCTCTGAACAAAATGTCTCTGTCTATTCATTTAACAAATAAAAGATTCATTTGGGTTAATAAGCCCCTTTTCAAAATTGAAAATATTTGTTAGGAGAATTACAGCTAGTCACAGCCCAGTGAAAAAGGTCATGAGACAAATAAGTTTTCTGGTAATACGTAGCCTTGCCACACTAATGTAATGAGGAATTTTGATTAAGTTGAGAAATATAAGTGAGGGAAAAACCTACTTGCAGTGGGAGCTGGGAAGGAGTGATAGATAAGCATGGGGTTTTGACCCACCCTGAGGGGCCACTGACCAAATGAAGCCACTGGTCAATGGGGGAACTGGGAGGTGGGAGAATTTTTAGGATGTGGAAATGGTCCAAAGGCAATTGTATTCTATCCTGTGTTATCTCCTGGGGAGATAACTCTTCATGCCACAGGAAGCTTATTCTTATAACTAGTTGATCTAAAATGATAGAAGCTGTCCTGGCAAAGTTCATTCTCAATTTTCCCATAATTTGGGAATCATAGGAATAGTTGAATAATTTACGTTATCTTTTGTTTACAATGAAAAGTTCATGATCTTCCTTAATCTCTATACCTACAATGATGTGAGACTGCTGGTTATTCTCCCCAGAGGTGTTCTTATTAAGCAGAGGAGTGGGTGTGGAGAGAAGCTTGTTTCTGGAACAGGAGGAAGAATTAAGAGAAGACTTTGGGGCACGTTTTAAAATCCTGTGTGAGTAATTTTAACTGGATCTGGATGACAATGATTGAACCAGCAAGGTTTCTTTAGATTAAATAAAGCTAATTTCAAGGCCCCTGCTTTCTGTGTTAAGTTGTGTTTTCTTTTAGTGCAACATGCCCAGTTTGAGGGAAAAAAAAGTTCATAAAAAATAGGCATTCTGTGATAAAATAGGTTTCTTAGGAGTAGGAGCAGATACATAGATTTCATTCATTTACCCATTCATTCATTTATTGAAATGACCCTGATTTCTCAACCAAATCAGATGAAAATTGTCAAGACTAACTTAGCTTAAATTGCACCCTGAGCACAATATTGAAATACACAGTTACAGCCAGAATTGGTATGCTTTTTGGCATTTTCACTATTTTCTTCACTATTTTGTTACATCCTTACTGCATGCCAGTTCTGGAGAAGGTCAGGAAAAGGCAATGCTAACTTTGGGATGGTGCAGATGGTAGAAGTGTGTGTGTGTGTGTGTGTGTGTGTGTGTGTGTGTGTGTGTTATTTGTGTGTGCCCTTTAGAAGAGAAATAGAATCACAAGATCTCTGCTCAGGTGAAGAGTCTCATGACTCATCACTCTGTATCTAAATCAGCCCCAAAAGACATAAGGGATCCTGAAAATCCTGGAGATCTCCCTGTAATACTTACCCCTGCCCTTCTATTTAGGTTCCTGTATGCAGCGCTCTTCTGTTTCAGAAACAAATCATTTTCTATTATAATTCAGAAATACTCAGGTCCCCAAACGAACCTGAGATTTCATCTACTCAGCAAAATTTGTATTTGCAAAGCACATGCCTGCTTGCCTGTGCGATTGCAGTTGTTATTCATATAAATGTTGGCAACATTTCATTGTGGGGGTCAATTATGGTCATTTACCATGATGACATAATAACAACTGCAAAAATGTGAAAGCTAAAGTAGGGTTATTATTACTGTTTGTAAAGTCTGTGTCCCAGATGTTCCTGCCAGGAGAGAGAAAAGCTGGAGTGCAGAGATAGCTGACAATTGTGCTAACCATTCAAATCGCCAGTGGATTGAACAATTTGTAAGACGGGCATGTAAAAAAGCTAAAGCTGGCATTCAGGTCGCACCACCTCCCTCACCTTGAACTGCAAGCTTTTTCCTTCCAAGCATGTCAGACAGAAACACTCCCACCTGCACACCCCTGCACCCTACCCCCGGCAGAAGGAAAAAGAAGAAATATAGGCAGAGCATTTGCCTAGAGAGATGGGCCAACAGCCAATGTCATCTCTTGATATATAGCCAAGGAGGAATTTATTTCCAACTAGTAGAGGATTGGGGAGCTCATAAAACTGTATAGCTTCAACCCAATGAAATAAGGTTAGTAAAACACATAAACTCTGATACAGCCCTGTGAAGTATGCTTCTAGTCACCTGCAATTCACCAATGGCTTCGTGATAGATATTCCCAGTACCTGGCTGTTCCTTGTCAGTTGTGACCAGTGTATGCCTTTCAGCAGTGCTCCCCCACCTTCCTTTTCCTCCCTAGGCAGAGGTCTAGTGCTAGGGTAACGAAAGGCTTGCTGATTGCGGACATGCTTAGCAGATCCTACAGCAGATTTCTTGAGTGATAACATTCTGATAGCAAGCACCAGCATGAGACAAAAGCACAATACTTGTCGAATGAAAAATACAACAGCAGTTGAATAGATAAAAAGGTAATAAAAATCCAACTCAAAAAAAAAATTTAGTTCTGATGATGCCTGATTTTTTTTTTCCAATGGAGGAAAAAAAAATCACAGTAGGCAAAACTCCATTTTTTTTAACACTTCACGCATCTGTCAGCATGATGTTGAACAAGTGCCATTAATCAAGAGTGTTGTTATTCATTAGGCACAGTGATGTACTTGAATTGTTACTTTAGTATCATTGTTCAAAGCCTGTGGAACAGCTTTAAAGAAGGAAGGAATTTACAGCGATAGTTGATAGTTTACAGCTAGGACTATCTAAAAGAACTTTTCCGCTATTAACCAAATGTTAAACATGGTAATAATAGTAATAATACCTTGTATTTATACAGTTACTGTCTTCTGAGAAACTCAAAGTACTCAACAAACAGTAGTATATTCACTGTCAACAACATCCTTTTGAAGAAAACTAGAGGGAAGCATTATTATCCTCTTTGCTATCAGGTTCTTTGTGTGCATAGTCATCTCTGATGTGTGCTGCAAGGGAGGTGACAGAAGGAGGATGGGGGATGATGTATGTGTGGTGGTGCTGAGAGTGGATTAAGACTTCTGTGTATATTTTGAAGAACTAAGTCAAAATTAATCCTTTTGCTGAGTGGTTGTGAGTGATTTGGATAAACATGATGGTAAAACCAGTCTCTCCGGGTATTGGAAACTAATCATAGCGTGTCATAATCAGAATGCACCTCCTGAGGAATTAACCTGATGTACCCTTGCTGCTGGGAGGAGGGAGGCCCTCTGGCAAGTGTTGTAACACCTAGAAGCTGGGAAGGTCATGCCCCTTCTCATGTGGGCTAGTTCTGGCCCTGCCCACCTAACTTCAGCTGATTGGACCAAGGCTGGACCAATCAGATGTCTTCTCCCCAGCATTTAGAAATGGATTGGTGGGAATCTAGTGAATCTAATGGACTCCTGAGCTCTAAAGTAACTCAAACCAGGCCTGAGAGGACTCTATTTGGTCAATGTGAAAAAGAAACCTAGAAAAGGGAGTGGGAAAGAAAGGAGCAGGGAGAGAAAACACTTTGGTTTCTGATAGATAATTCGTTTCTGTCCTAGTCAGAACATGTCAGGCTTTCTGGTCTGTCCTGGTACTCTCCAATAAATTATCCAACCAGTTTAGGTGTTCTTTTTTTTTTTTTTTTTTCTGAACAAACATATGATCGCTAACTAAAAGGAATGTCTCAAGATAATTGCATGCAGAAGACTTTTGTAAATGTAAGACTTTCAGTGTATTTCATTTGGTGGGTACTTGGCCTCGACATATCTGATAGCTTTTGTAGGGAGTTCAGCCCAGCAGAGAATATTTAATGAAGTTTATAATTCAACTCTGAAAAGGGTGACTTTCTAGTATGTGTTTTATTAGCCTGTTGTCCTTTCTTTAAATATCATACTATTTTCTTTCTTTATTTGCACCCTCTGCAAAATCAGTGGTTTTTAAAAATGCAACAACTTGAAAGGACTTAGAGAAGATTGACCTGTATTTGTGAATTACTTTGATCCAATAAAACAAGAACAACAAAAATCTCAACACTTGAACCAGACTTTCAGACCTGAGGGGAATGCCAGTCTGCTGAATCATTTAGAAAAGAACTCGAATGCGGTATTGTATCCTAAATTCTTGCTCTCCTGCCACAAGAAAAAGAAGCCACATTCCAATTTTATTCCTCTGCACATCTCCTCTCATTCCTGAAGCATTTTCATATTCACATCTGTATAACAGAACAATGTATGTAGATGCTCAGAGCAGAAAAACAGCAGCATTCATCACAATAAGTAAGCAATAAAGGGCCATTTAAATCCTTTTTCCAGGAGAGTGGACCTGCCAAAACAGTGACCCTGGGAATTTCTTAGAGGCTGCTACAGAAGGCCAAGGACTTTGGAGTGAGATAGGCCTTTCCAGCTTTTTAAAAGAATGACTTTGAGTACATTATTTAAGTTTTCAGAAGCTGTTTCCTTGTCCTCCTTATTTGTAAAAGGGAGTTAACAATAGCTGCTATGTAGGCTGTTGCAACAATGAAATGAAATGATGGTATAAAATACCAGTCACTTGGTTGCAGAAAGAAAGGGAGTTCTGCATATTTTCAGGAGGGCTTATACTTTAAACCTACCATGACTTAGATACCCCAACAGTTACATGATGACACTGAGATTAAACATACATTTTTCCCTAGATGTTTTTAATAATTGAAATTTAATGATTAAGCCTCAAAATAGATTCAAATAAAATGTTTCATAGGGTTGTTTCAACCTGTAATTCCCTCAGCCTGAAAACTGATGATACTAAGGATAACATGACTTAATGGGCAGTAGAGGGACTTCTCTGCACACTTTCATTTAGAAACGCTCCACTTGCTGCACAATTAAAACTGCTCTTTAGGATGAAAGGCAGCGGCTGCCATCTTTGAGCAAGGTAGATATATTTTATTCATATTTCCAAAAAGTTCACTGTTTCTATAAATCTAGAGCCCGACTTCCCAAGGAAAGCCTGAAAGAGCCATGTCTAGAAATTTTGATAGAATTTGGTAGCTTCCATCATTCATTCATTCATTCATTCATTCAAGAAAAAACATTGTAAGATATCTACTATCTTTCAGGTAGTGATGATACAATGATATGTAAAGCTGACTTGGTCCTATCCTGGAGCAGAGGATCTCTCTGTCCCTGTCACTTCAACCTCTGGCCTCTGACCTCACTATAGGCAATCTATAATTTTCACTCCTGAACTTCAATTTTCCCTTGTGCCTCTGTGGGTAGATGTACTTTCTTGTTGGAAATCATGGCATTTAAGATACATTTTAAACTCCTTATCAAGTCATACAAGGCTTTTATAATGTGACCCCAACTAACGTTTTGTAACTTCCTTTTCCCAGCACCACAACAATTAAACTAAACTCCTTGCAGGTCTTCCCTGTGAGTCTTCCTCTCTTTTCTCCCTTCTCCCTTCCCCATTTAGCCCTCTCCTGGAGGTCCAAGATATAATTGCTACCCAGAATTTGCTCTGTGACATCATAGGACAAGCAAAAGCTATCTGGTATTGAATCAGTGTGCCTATGACAGGATCACCTTAGGGTGAAAACAAATCTCAAGGAGTCTCAAGAGAACCACTTAAAGTGGGAGATGGAAGGAGGACTTTGATGAGACTCATTGTATCAGCTGTGCCATCAAGAGTCAAGGTGGGAGCCCTGTCAGGGGGAAGATCACTCAGCCCTCCAGAAGCAATTATAAGCATTGCCCACTCCAGGGCAGCATTGTTTTAACTTTGAACTCCACAGCAGGAAAGAGGCCACATCCTCCAAACCAGGAGTGATGAGCTCAGCTATAGATCAAACAGAGCAACCAGAGGCATTCACATGAAAACCTGAGACCCACTTGTGCTACCATGGAATTGAAAAACTTTCTTCGATGACCAGACATCATTGGAGAAAGAAATAAAGAAGAAAAAGCCTGCACACCTGTATAGTAACTCTCCCTAAACAGCCTTTACTTAGTTTGAAATCAGAAAAAAACTGAGTCACATTAAATTGGCAAGTTAATAAAAAAAAATTGCTACTGAGTGAAAACAGGAACACAAAAATGATGAAATCAGCTAAACAAAACTTTTGTGTGTGCATACATGCACAGAGAGCAATATATTTGACTTGTAATATGTAAATTTTGACTCTACTATACATTTCTGTCTATTCTATTAATTTGGACTTAGCTCATGTTCTGTAGTGTTATTGTTACCCAACCCTAGTCTTAACCCCCCAAATAGATTGTAAACGTCTTTCTATAAAAGTGTGTTTTACCTCTTGAAATGCTCAGATTCTCATGATGTCCTATATAAATGTAGGCTCGCAATGCAGTAAATAAGCTTGGTCATATCCCCTTCATTATTCCACTAACTGAAGGGTGTATGGAAGACTAATTCTGTGAGATTGGAAAAAGCACTGGCATGAGTATTACCGCATTTGCTTCTCCAAATTGAGGAAGTTTTCTTGAAGGAGGTGAGCCTTGAATAGAAAGAATGAGGAAGCTGGGAAAATAAGGCTGTCCATGATAGAATGCTTACGAGAACATTCTAGTATATGAGAAAGAAGCTTGACACCAGGTAAAGAAAGGATAAATGTCAGTGGTGACTGACTTGGCGATCAGAGCAGACAGGTCTGTAGCAGGAAGTAATAGAACTGTTTTGGGAAAGAGAGATGGAAATGTGATGGTCACTGTCATGATATTGATGGCGATGCAGTGTGACCTGGGAACACAGAGGTTTCTCAGTGTATAAAAGAATGACCAGTGGGACAAGGTAAAAATGTTTTGGATGTTTAAAAGAGTTTGAAAAAGAAGTGGGGGTAATCTGGAAAAGCTTTTTTTTATGTGCAGGGGCGTGCTTTGTGCATAGTGGGTATTAAATGTATGTTAAATGTATGAACAAATGAGTTTATACATGAACTGAAATATAAACTTTGATAAGTTCAAATAAAAACTCATTTCATAGATTAAATGAGTTAACTATATAAAGTACAAATAAAAACAAATAAGAGACACAAAAAGATTTATGAATATGTTTATACATAAAATATTATGTGGTATCAAAGTTTTGTTTACTTCCTTACCAAATATCCATTATCTATCACTGAACTGCTTGTTTTTAGCATGACTTAATTCATGATTATAAATATTAATAACGTTTTTTTTTATTGGATGGCAACTGAACTTCAACATATACTAACTACTATAGAGGGCATCAAATAAGACATTGTTCTTCCCCAGTGTGTTTGTAACATAATGTAGAGGGGCCACTTTCTTTTTTTTAACTTAATGTGTGTCCATGGTTCATCAAGCATTTTAATATCCCAAAGGCCAAAGATACACTGCACATTTATATTCAGGTTCTGATATTTATATATTGTAATGTGCTGGGATCCATATTACTCAGTAACACCATCTAGTTCTAAAGGGCAAAGTACATAGAATTCTGAATAAGTCCATCTCTTCTTCTTCTTCCCTAAAGGAAGGAATAGAAAATTGTCAATATTCTTTAGAATTTTAAAGCAGGGGGCAATGTAATGTTCTCTTATTCACTGCTGCTTATACTACTTGATATTAAGGACTCTTTATTTTCATTATTTCAATATTTCTTAATTTGAAGTGAATTTTCCTTTTACTGTAATCAGCAGCAACTGTGATCATTAGAAACTGATGAGAAGTGATGCACAATCTTCATTTATCTTCATTGCCTTTACAGATCATAGGACTTTAGAATTAGAAAGAATCCTAAAGATTATTCATTCTAATAGTTCCCGATGCAGGTCCACAGACTTGTTGCCACAAAATATTAAAAAAAAATAGATACTAAAAATAAAAATTACTGAGACTCATCTGCCGTAGAGTAATTGAATCAGAATATGCAGGGGGTGGTCGGTCCAGATATCTATGACAAAAGGCGTTCTGATAAGGATCTGGACTGGGGATTGGTGAATTAAATTGGCTATTTTTTGGTTAGAAAAAAATGGCTCTCAGATAGGCTAACTTTATTTTATACCTATACCAGTTTCGTGTAGGTAAATGCTGTCAGACTTAGAAATAAAATCTGGATTTACCTTTTCTTAACCTAGTGCTCTCTCTGATAGACCACACTATTTCACATAAGAAAGAATTTACTTGTGAGATATTTCTTAGTTCTAGGCAACCTGGATAATGTCAGTTCAAATCTATTATAATCTGTAATAGAATTCTCTTCAAAGCCAGTTTATAAATTTTGTGAGAAAAAAAAAATCTTACATTTTTAAACCCAGTGGCTTACCTAGGTTGCTCTTTCATTCTATTTTTCCTATTTTGACTCTGGATGACATTTGGTTTTATCATAATTCCAATCCATTATCAAAGGATCACTGTTGTCCTCACATGAAGCTATTTAAAAGTGTGTTCTACAAATTCTGAGTTGGCAAAATATTTGAAACAATAGTATATTATTGGAATTAATGTCTAGCCTCTGTAAAATACTTAGTTTGAAGAAAAACAGGTATTTGAAGCACTGAATTTTGCTCAAAATGATTTAAACAACCCTTTCTAGGCACAGCTTTGTGTAGTCTCACTTTTTTCAGTTTTAAGCAACAGTATGATGAACATCCTCTACATACATCTATACTAGCAACCTATAGTTATTAAAACTTTAAATCTCTATAGCCTCTGACATAACAGTTGTGCAGCTAGGAATTTATACTAACTGCTTTTAAAAGATGAGAAACTCCAAATCATACACAAAGCAGAATGACAGTACTTCCATTCTTACTTATATCCTCTAAAAGATTCTTGTGGCCATTTGATTTGGCACATGTGCTGGCTAATAATGACAGCAATTTAGGGTGCTATCTACCGTATGACTCATATTTTTCTTTCATTATTTTGTCAGTTCAGTTGGTAGAGGTATGCTGCAAATGAAGCACAGTCATAGGTTCAATCCATATGTGTATCATGAGTCATACCACTTAAGAACATCAAAATACATGAAAAATTTAAGGATAAATTTAAGCAAAAAAGTGCAAGATCTGTTCACTGAAAACTACAGAACATTGATAAGAAAAATTAAAGAACTAAACATATGGGGAGATACATGGTGTTCATGAATTGGAAGAATGAATATTGTTAAGATGTCAATATCCCCTATAGAGGCAATGCAATCACAACCAAATTCCAACAGTTTTTTGAAAATAATATGTCAAGCTGATTCTAAAATATATATGGAAATCCAAAGGACCTAGATTAGCCAAACAATTAAAAAAACACAATTCATTCTACTTATTTCAATGCTTAGTGTAAAGCTATAGTAATTAAGACAAAGTGATAATGATATAAGGATAAACATAGAAATTAATGAAACAGAATAGAAAAGCCAGAAATATACTAACATAGCAATTGTCAGTTGATAACCTATAATTCAGGAATTTCCTTTCTAAGGATTTATCTTAAGAGAACAATTAGAGATACACACTAAGATTTATCTGTAAAGATGTTAAACTTTGCATTATTTTTAATAAAAAAATTGGAAATTATAAAGAATAGAAAACTAAAACAATAAATTTTGGTGTATCTATATGATGTAATTATATATAGCTTAAAATATGTATTGCAAAAAATATATATGTATATATACATACATAGTATGATTCCAATTTTATAATAATAACTTAATATATGCAATAAAACTGACAAAGATGGCATAGGTGAAAATGTTAACAAAGGTCATTATTATAAGACTGTATCAATTATAGACATTTAATGCTATAAATTCCTCTAAGTCAGAATATAGCGAACCTTTTCTGTAAAAATACCAGATAGTAAATATTTTAGTTGTTGCAGGCCCTATGATCTCAGCCTCAATTATTCAACTCTGCCATCATAGCTTAAACAGCCACAGACAATATGAGAAAAGTTAGTATGGCTGTGTTCCAATAAAACTTTCTTCATAAAAAATTAACTGATGGGCAAAATTTGGTCTTACTGCTTTAACTCTGTCCCAACATATTTTGATATGATATGTTTTCAGTTAGTTAGAAATGCTAATTTTCCTTTGATTTATTTTATGACCCATGGTTTTATTAAAAAATGTGTTATTTGGTTTTCAAATATTTGGAGATTTTACAGATAGCTTCAGTTATTGATATCTAAATTAATTCCACCATGGTCAGAAACCATACTTTGATTTGAATTCTTTTAAATTTATTGAGACTTGTTTTATGGCACAGAAAATGATCTCATATCTTGATAAATGTGCTGTGTTCATTTGAAAAGAATGTGTATTCTGCTGTTGAGTGTTTTGTAAATATCTATTAGGTCAAGTTGATTGATAGTATTTTTCAAGTCTTCTAAATCCTTATTGATTTTATGTCTAGTTACAATTTTTAACAGAGAGATGTTTAAATTTCTGATGAAAATTATGGATTAATCTCTTTCTTCTTGTAGTTCTATTAGTTTTCTGCTTTCTATATCTTGAAACGTTTTCCTTCTGTCTGAAAGATTTCGCTTAGCTTTTCTTGTAATGTGTGTCTGCTGCTGTTCAGCTTTTGTATGTCTGAGAATAGTCTTTATTAGGTCCTCTTTTTTGAAAGATAGTTTCACTGAGTGTAAAATTCTGGATTGACATTTAAAAATAAATTCTCTCAGTAATTTAAAGATATAGCTCTACCCTCGTCTTGCTTGCATTGTTTCTGACAAGAAATATGTCATCTTTATGTTCACCCTCTGTGTATGGTGTACCTTTTCTCTGGTTCTTTATCAATGATTTTTAAGCAGCTTGATTGTGATGTGCCTTGGTGTAGTTTTCTTCATGCTTCTTATACTTGGGGTTTATTGAACGTCTTAAATTTGCTGGCTTATAGTTTTGATCACATTTGGAACATTTTCAGCTATTATTTCTTTTAATATTAATTATCATTTCCCTTCCTTCCTTTGAGAACAATGGTTATATATTTATTAGGCTGCTTTAATTTTTCTCCACAGGCTACAGAAGATCTGTTAAGTTTTTTGAGTGCTTTTTCTTTCTTTGTATCAATTTGGATAGTTTCTATTGCTGTATTTTAAGCACACTAATTTTTCCTTCTGCAGTGTGTGATTTTCTGTCATTCCATCTAGTGTATTTTGCGTTGTACACAACACAATTTTTAATCTCTATAAATTCCTCTAGGGTCTTTTTGTTTCCTTTTGCATCTTCCATGCCTGTGCTCAACTTTTTCAATTTTCCCTCTAGCTATTAAATACATGGAATGCCATTATAGTAACTGTCTGGTAATTTTGTATCAATTCTTGGTTGGTTTTGTTCATTCTTTTTTATCCTTATTATGGATCGTATTTGCCTACTTCTTTACTTACCTGGAAATTTTTAATCAGATCCAGACATTGTAAATTTCACTTTGTTGAGCGCTGGATGTATCTATATGCCTATAAATTTTCTTAAGCTTTACTATTGTATGCAGTTAAGTTACTTGGGACCACTTTGGTCCTTTTGAGTCTTGCTTAAAATTTGTTAGGCAGGACTAGTTTAGTGTTCTTTGATCCCTACTACTGAAGCAAGAGCCTCCACTCAATGCCTCATGGATTTTGAAGTTTTCCAGTTTTACTGGTGGGAGCAGGCACTATTTCTGACCTTTTGTAAGTGCTGGATATTGCTTCCTCTGATCCTTTCAGGTAGTTCTTTCCTTGGCATCAGGTAGTTTCTTTACATTCATGTGGTGATCAGTACTGTGATGAAAACTCAAGGCAGTCCCTCTGCAGATCTTTGGAGTACTTTCTCTGTGAAGCTTTCTCCTCTCTGGCATTCTGCCCTTTATAATCTAGCCTCCATGGACAACCCAGATTCTCAGCAACATATTCTCAACTCAGAGAGTCCACTAGGCTCAACCTATTTCTCCTAGGGATTGTTCTTATTGACATTTATTCCTGGGATCTATGAAACATAGGAGGTTCCATGGAAATGAGATCAAATAAAATTTTTTTATTAAAAAAAGTCTGCCCTTGCCACAAAATAATAAGAGGCTTTTCACTTGAGTGACGCATTCATAGACACATATCTAACTGTACCTCTTAGCCTCATATACTGCATTATGAATCAAAGACTGGCCTTGAGATCATTGATTTTCTTAAGGAAAATTTCAAATCATCTGTAATGATGCATTGATTTTAAAATGTCACACGATGAGATCTATTTACTCTGCTTTCATTGGTGATAATACAGGTTACTATAACTATGTATTTGAATTAGTATGAAAATACATGTATATATGTAAGCAATTATATTTAAAATCTGTTATATCGGTAGTTCTTAACCTAGTATAGTAGGCCCTTCGTACCCATGGAGAATATGTTCCAAGACTCTCATGGATGACAGAAATCACAACAAATACTGACCTCTATACATACTATGCTTTTTCCTATACATACATACATACATACATACATACATACATACATACATACATACACTTTTTGGCTTATTTTGGCATATCCAAAGTTCCAACATCACCATCACTGCTCTTGTGCTTTGGGGCCATTATTAAGTAAAATAAGGGTGACTTGAACACAAGCACTGTGATACCCTGACAGTTGTTCTGATAACCAAGACAGCTACTAAGTAAGTAATGGGACAGGTAGTATTTATAACGTGGATATACTGGACAAAAGGATGATTCATGTTCCAGGTGGGATGGAGTGGGACAACATGAGATTTCATCATGCCACTCAGAACGGCATGCAGTTTAAAACTTGCAAATTATTTATTTCTGGAATTTTCCATTTAGTATTTTCAGACCATGGTTGACTGTGGGTAACCGAAACTAAAGAAGGCAAAACCTCAGATGAGGGGTCTACTGTATCAAAATCACCTGATGAGTTGGTTTTACCTAAAAGGTTCTAATTTTACCCATGCATTCCAGATAATTCTACTGGGGGTTAACCCACAGGTAAAATTTGGTGGATCAGTTTCTGTTCTATAAAATGGTAAAAATGTGTATTCTCTACCTCACTGGGTTGTGTGAAACTTGGTGAAATAATGAATTCAAATCATGAAATAATGAATTCAATCAGTGGCTGCATGTAGTGAGTACTTAAATATTATAAATATGTAAGATAGATTTTCTTGAGGAAAGATATACATGTATGCAAGAGATAATTTGTTGTTTGTCTTTAGATAGCAATAACTTATACCCATTCTCTAGAATTTCCTGTTACCTTAACCCAGAATAGTCTCTACTGACTGTTAAGTTACTGAGGATTTAGGAAATTAGAAGTTTTCTATTAACAGATGTAAATGTTAGTAATTGGGGATTACAACCACAGTGGACAATAAGCAAGTAAGAATAACTGGGAAGTGGTCTCTGTATGACTCTACAGGAATCATACAGAGTATTTTGTTCAAGAAAGTAAGTCACCAGGGGTGTTCGGGTTAGAAGGTTTATTCATAATATCGCGAGGACCCAAGTGAATCTTTACTCTAGGCACTTTTAACTCATCTCATTTTCTTTTATTTCCTTAGATGAAACCAAGACTTGGATAATAGCAGATAGAGAGAAAAGGGAACACTAGTATTAGAAAAGAGCTAGTTTTCCTAATACTTACCTAGGAATCCAGGTTTTTGCTAGCTATATTAAGTTATAATTCTGCAAAAATGCCTCAGGTGAACTTAAGGTGCAAAACTCTAAAAGCTCATCTGGGAGTATTAGGTTTCTATTAACAGACTCTAGTCAAGTCACTCTTTATTCTCATAATGTACCAGGTAATATAGGTCAGTGATAGAAGTGGGAAAATCCCATGATCAGATCAAGTCCGAAGGTAAAACTGTTTAACAGTGAAAGTGTCCACTGTGAAATGTATTACAAATGAGGAGATCCTCCTCATTTCTTTATGATTGTCCCATAATATGTATGTCTGGGGAGTGATTTCTTTCATTAATAACCACTCTTCCAGAATGTATTGCGATCTTAGATGGTATAGTTCACTACTTTGCATTAGACATGATGGGAATTTCAATAGAAAACGAATAGTACATCTCCCAAATGCCAAAAAATTGAAAAAGAAAAATCAAAACTTAAAATTCTTTAGCAGTGTCCTAACTATATCCAACATAAACAAATGAAAAATTTACTCTTTGCCCCAGATCTGAAAGGTTTCCAATCTACCTTAAGCATATTCAGGATGTATTATTTAGTGAAAAATAAAGTTATTTTGAAAAAACAACAACATAGATCTGATGTCCAAGGATCCAAAACACCATACTGTACACTTATAATTTTCAATGATAGATTTGTTGTTAGTATCAACAAGAGTAATTTTCCCTACTAGTAATTAACTCCCTGAAGTACCTCCCAAATTCGTGATATTGTATAATAATATATACAAATGTGCTTTGGTTAATGACACATAGAATCAATTGTTCTATGTCTAAAAGTAAAGCAAAATAATTAAAAGAAAAAATCATCTGTTGAGACTGAGGCATCACAAGGGCACTTACAGTGTAGATTGTATATTTGTGTAGATTGTAGGAAGACATATTTTATTGAAATAAAGGTAAGAAAATGATTGCAGTAGCTACAAAACTAAAATTGTGTTTCATTTTCAAAACAACTTTCATTTTGATAAGAATGATGTTAGATATTTTTTCCTACACCATTTACCTTAGCTCTTCTCTTTATTATATTATTTGGCAAGGATAAATAAAAAAGCATTTAGTTTACTAAGATGTGTGTAATACCATTTGTTGACATAAAAAATGATTTATAGCATACAACAAAATTTCTGTGTATTAGGTTTAATTAATTATACTTATAGCAGACAATAAATATTTCTGTATATACTAACTATACTTTATTATACCTGAAAACAGATATATTGATTTAAATAGCCTAGCCACAAAAAAACATTGTTCATAAAGTTAGGACATGAAACTAACCACATTCGTTGTTTGGAAAGACATGAAAAACAAATATTTTTAGGATAAAAAATGATTTAAATGTGTATCTATTTTCTCCTTCAATTTCACCACCACTTTGAAAATACTATGCATACATCTTTTGGAGACATAATGTTTTAGTGACTTATTTAACCTAGTCTATAAAGTCCAAGTTTTTCCCCCCACAAATGTTTGTGGTAAGTGATTAAATGCCAGTGTCCAATTCAAAGCAACTATGAATATTGGTTGGCAGCTCGTGAGTAGATGTATTTTTCCTCCTGAGGCAGTTACGCTGTGCACCTCAAACACATTCGACATTAGGCCTATGGAGAAATCATCTTTGTAAGCAGGGTGGATTTAACAGTAGCTTCCTCACAGGTTTATGTGTTTAATTAGCTGACAGAACAGACGAAACAGTAGGGGCTGAAGACTTGCAAGAGAAAATAATGTGAGTGTAGTATAGTTCTTATTGTGTCAAGCACTATTAATAACAAAAAGTGAAGAAGAGAATTAACTGAACTTTTTCATTTTTTAAAGAATCCAAATTTCATAATTCACTTGGTTATAATAAATTGTAGATCCCACAATCTACTCATTCAGTAAAAAAATGCCCCAGTTGCAGACAGTGTATCGGAGTTCAGGTCAGTGAAGCCAAACTGAAAAATAGGAATGAGGTTGTGGTCCTGGCGATGGTGAATGCTACTGAGATTGATGCTGTCTAAATCTAGTTCTCATTTTATATTTTAAATATATAAATGGGAGCTCAAGAAATAGTTTTCACATGTCACATGCTTTGTTGTATCCCAGATATTACATATTTCTCCTATCATTTAATGAAATTATCTTGCATTTTAATATTATATATATATCCAAAATAGTACATTCATATAGTATATATAGTTTATTATAGGAATTATTCACACAAATATGCAGTAGTAATAGCTTATTTCTCATATTAAAACATGGAAATACATTTTAATCAATATCTTTACAACTTGCTACCAGAAGAAACATATGAGTTATAACAAAAACTCTTTAAGAAAATGTTTTAACTAGGCTCAGCACCGAGTTCACTGCTGCAATTTACATGTTAGTCACTGATAATGGTAAAAATGACTTTTGTCAAATTCAGAATTTATTTAAATCTTTTGAGTTAATAGTACTTGATTCAATTTAAGCCATGTGAGAGTTTAGTTTCTTTTCAGATTTTTAAAAAAGGAAAACAGAACATCCTTATTTTGAGAGGAAAAAATAGGAAAGATTCTAGGGATTCTTGAATATTAAATAACTTACAAAACAGGATTTTTGAGGTGCTATTTGCGAATAATTCCAAAATATTTTAATTTAGACATCAACTGACTTTTACTTTAGGATGAAGTACTTAGAAAACTGTTGTTGACAATTGTTCCAGGGTCAAAAAGCAGATGGCAAATGGGGAAACCCTTTTCTTAATCCCACATAATAATTATAGATTGAATTTTATTAGCTGTTTCTTATTAGGTTGGTGCAAAAGTAATTGCATTTTAAAAGGTTAAAATGATTGCAAAAACCACAGTTACTTTTGCACCAACTTAATAAAATGGTCAAAGTATGCCTTATACTTCTTTGTACCTGTGATAAGACTGGCAAGTCCCATTGGCTGTAAAGTATTCACAGTTGAATCATCTGGATTTTACCTGAGGCCCATAGACCTATCGTAGGCGAGTTCCCATAATACAGTGACCAAAACTCGCTCATCAAGGGAACTTATGAAAATAAGGCCTGGAGATGATTATCCATTAATGGAGATCCAAGGACAGATTTGAACACTAAGGATCAGGGAGAACCTTAGCAGTCCTTTGGCTGAAAAGAATTATTTGAGGGAAATATTAATATTCTAAGATATGTCCTATTCAGACCAGAGCAAAGCACCTGTACTCACCTGCCTAGCAGGAACCTAGGGTTTCCAGAATCAAGGAGGGAACCTGGCCTGTGGCCAGAGAAGCCCTATTACATGTACCAATAGATATTCATGCTTGGCTATTGGCTATGGTAACATAGCTAATTTCCTTTATTAATTTGAAGTAAAGATGGCAGGCATATTTATTAACATTCCAGACATCATTGGAAATTTGTTAAAAGCTAAAGCCTCTCTCTCCAACAAAATCATAAAGTTCCTGAAGACCTGGGTATGTGGATATACCTGAACCTCAGGCTGAATCCTTGTCAATCAAGGATTACCACTGTTAACCTTAGCTTGAAAGTCTTGCCTTGTCCCAAGCCATATCTCTGACTTTTGTAATGGTGTCACTATTAAAACATGACAAAAATGGGCTTTTACTTTTGGAGTCAGGCTCTGGGCTGGTAACTTAAGCTCTTAAGGGAAATAATAATTTTAGCTCAATCGTTTTGTGAGCAGTGCAATCAATGCTTGGTAAGTGAATGTACAATAATAATAGAAGTATTTACTGATTGTACTCTAATAGGTGCTTTATACATATTGTCTCATTTAATCCTCACAGGTCTCTGAGGTAGGACTATTATTATCCCTATTTTACAGATGAGGTTAAATAATTTGCTTGCGGCCACAGACCTAGAGTGGTAAATCCAGCATTAGAAACCGTGCCATCTGACTCTAAGCTCTGATGATCTCTGTAGCTACAATGTAGCCATCTTTTAATTCTTCTTTTGGTTGTCTTAATTCTGCTTCCCACACTTCAAGTGGGTGAGAATTACTCAAGAGACAACCTCCCATCTTTTGCCTTAATTCTCCGCTCTACTTCATCTTCTCATTTGCTCTTTTAAAATACCCTACCTTGTATTCTTTTCTTGTAACTTCCCAGAAGAGCCAAGAAAGCGAGACTCGGTGGAGGAGTGGGAGTGAGGAGGTGCTCGTGCTATTTAGATGACACAGTTAGGGTTGGTGAGAAGCAGGAGGAGTCTGATTTTTTTAATTATGGAGATTATTACAGCTCTTTTTTTTTTCATCCCACCTTAATCCTTCACTAAATTATGAATGTATCAACACAGAAGCACTCCTGAATAACTGTTTATGTGTATGATCTAACAGAGGCAAGTCAGGAGAGGTAAGGGTGAATTTGAAAAGACAGTTTTGAATATAGGATGGGAAATATCAGGAAAAATCTGTAACTGCCACCTGAATGAGGGTTGCCCAGCTCTTTCTATTAAAGTATTGCCCACTATTTTTTCTTGTGGTTTGTCTCACTTTAAAAACAGTTGGAAATACTTATTTTTAAGTAAATTTTCAAGATATACATAGAATGAGAAAATTTCAAGTCACCCACCTAAAAGTTCAATACCACCCAGACATTTCTATTACATTAAATAACTAAATAATAATTTGTTCCCTGCATCCAGTAAATCAATGTGAGCTCTTAATTTTATAAAAAATAGACCAAATAATTAAAAGTCAAGACAAAAACATGATTCGGAGTACAGAACTGTACTCCAAATATTAATATCAAATATTGATATTTGAATATCCTTATTTCAGAGAGCTGCTTTACTTTAATAAAAATAATTGAACATCATTAACATTTTGTTTCTCAAAATGGTGTATATGATAGGCATTATCTTTATTTAGAGATTAAGACAATTAAATAGGTTATGTTTTATTCAGGATTTTGAAGTAAATCAATGAAAAATCCAGTTTTACACTAAGAAAATTAAAAAAAAAAAATTGAGACTATCATCCTTAAAATAAAATCTCAAACTGCCACTTTTTTATATTGATTGCATTTTGTTCAAATGAAAGGTATTTTTTTTTAAGTTTTTTTTTTCCCCCTTAAGAGTGAATTCCTAAAGTAGACATTTTTTCTCTGTTTAAGAATGGCATTATTTAATTATGGAACAAGCAAGAAAGCTTTAGACTGACTGACTCACATAACATTTCTTTTGGTACATCTATTTAAAGAAAGTCATGAAGGAGAAAATCACAGCATGGCAGCTATGTTAATGGCTGATGAAAAAAATATAAAGTAGAAGACATTTTTTCTGTACACAACTAACCCTTTAAAACAACTGATTAAATCACTGTATTTGATAACTGTATTTTCCAAAAATTTTCTAAAATGAGTTCAAATGCCCAAACTTGAAAAATATACTCCACAGCATTTACCACAAACTAATAAATTATTCTAAGGTTTATTTTACAACTAACTGACTTTCAAAAAATATTTTTTGTACAGAAATTAAATACAAAAACTAGAAGTGTGGCTGCCATTGCCACTGAGAATAAGATATAAATGTATGTCATCATTTTCAAAACCACACACAGTTCTTATCCCTATAAAGGGACTAGAGAATAGAAACTGCAGCTGTATCCCTTTACTCGTCCATTTGCTTCGTTGAAGAAAAAAAATCTAGCCTCTTTGTTTCCTAACATGCAATGCAAAAACACAATAGTATGTGATTTTCCTGGGGGAAATATTTCCTTTCTTTAAATCATAACATGACCCTAGAAGCCTTGTTTGTTCTTAACTTCCTATTTTGGCATATCAGAAGTTCAAGGAAAAGGTATTCTGTTTCTCTCTCTCTCTCTCTCTCTCTCTCTCTCTCTCTCTCTCTCTCTCTTTTCTTCCCTCTAGAGTGAAGGGTGAACTGGCTAGAAACTACAAGAAAAACTCAACACATCATAACAGTTGTTGGAATTAGTGAGTTGCTGTGGTGATCCGTGGCCAGCTGCTGTCATTTAGAATGTAAGTGCCAGCAAAGCTACAATGGGTACAAGCATCCTCTTAAATAAAAAAGAGAACATTGTAAACCAAACACATTAATTGGCCAAAATGTAAAATCAATAAAAATAAATGAGTTGGGAACCAAAGCAGATGGACACTGGCAGCTTGTCTCTTTTCTTCACCAGAGGTTTTCTGTTTAAAACTATTTGGAGAGATGTAATTATGTAAGCATGATTCTGCTGGTCACAAAACAAACACTATTGCTAGTTTACCATTTTGGAAAATATCCACTAAGCTAATGTGAGATTGACTTACATAACATGTTCTGAATTTGTCCAGGATAAAGAGTGATGGGTGAAAACTTAAGTTCAGGTGTCAGTCATGGGTGGTACCAGTGGTTAGTCAATAAAAATTATTGTTTGAGCCATTAATAGCTTAGCATCTTGCCATTTTGTATAATAGTTTCCTATATCATATAAAATTACTTTGAAGCCTGTGATCAGACATTGTCCAATTTCTTGCTAAAGTCCAAACTGGGTCAAATGCAAACTCCATTTGAAAAATGTAAGATAAAAACAATGTGTTGTAATTGGACGCGTTTGTTACATAGCATGAAAATGCTAGAATCACAGAAACACAGAAATATATTTTATTTTCAAACAAAACTAATAATGTCCATCATTTCTGTTGCTGACAATTATAAGTAGAAAAAAGTTGGCTTTCTATTGATCATTTCAATAGAACACAACTTAATGGTTATACTATTCATATGCTGTCAAGAAACAAGCCTTTCATAAGCAACATCTTTTTTATTCTTACTATGTGCCCCAGATATGAGCTAGGTGTTAACTGGAAATATCATCCCACATTATGCGGATGGTGTTTCTCAAAAAAACACCAGTTTGATGTAAATTGCTCTCAAATGTCCAGGTGCTTAAAGTTATTATCGGTAACATAATCAATGATTGGCATAAAAACATGTCTTTTGTGTCTCATTTCTTTAAAAAAATAACATATACTTTAAAAATAACCAGTTTATATATTCAGGCATGGAGGCATAAAGAGAAGAAACAATAAAAACCCCCAGCATTTGTGTTGTTCAGAACCGTTTTAACATGGCTAGACATAAAGTCAAGATATGGAATAATTTTCAATTCTACCTGTATGATTATGGTACTGGCATCATTATTTTAAGAAAGCTGACTTTTACTCATTGCGGTTCTTGCAATTGCTCTGTCTGTTTCTAGATTGGAGGTGAGATCTAAATTTTCTAAGCTCTTTTTAAATAATTTTCTAATACTAAGTGCACTAATCTCTTAACTTTAACTATGATTGAAACACAAAAAACTAAAGGCTTACCGTCTATGTAGATATAGTCAGATTCAGCCAGGCTAACAATTACAATGGCATAACAGACATGTAGGGTCTGGGCTTAGCACTAGATCTTTACCTGGACCAGGGCATCCATGCGGTGGGCATTGACTCAATACAAACCTGGAAGCCATCTCCTCTGGAAGATGTGGCACAGACCCAAGGGATCTGCTACTAAGTGGCAATGGGTCTCCATTAATGAGAGGAGCCCTAGATGGGACAGCCAGCAAAAGGTGAGCAGGGTCTCAAAAGTAGACAGGGAAGTCTGCCAAGGAATTCTGCATCTTGGCATTGATCCTGTGAATATATACAGTCCATTTGCATGAGGTAAATCCCCACAATTGTTCAAAGACTGACTCCAGCCTCAAGGAGTATTAATAAGAGGAAGAAAACGTCTGGTTCTGGAAAATGAACAACACGCTATAGGCAATGACAAAGACAGATGAAGGCAGAAAAGCCAGTTGACCAAATTGAGGTATATGATCAGAGCTGGTAGGGCTGGAGTGACTTCCCAGAGAGGCAGGCAAAAACTTCTTAAGTGCCGTCCTGGTACAGATTGGCCCTGTCAACTGGACTAGGAAGTAACAGGCAGAATCGAACAACTCTATCTCTAGAAAGAGAAAAGATTCAGAGTCTGGAAGCCTAAGGAATATGCTCGGAAGCACACTGACGATGAAAAAGGAAAGATTTTTCACCAGCTGACTCTGCAAGCAACTGTCTTATGTCCAATCTTTTATTGGATTCCCTCACACACTGTAGAAGCTTCCCTTCAGAAGAAGTATTAGTGTCAGACAAGTCCTCCAATAAAATTCCATAGCAGCTCCCTTACACAAAAACACATTTTGCTAGTCATAAGGGGTAATTAAAAGGAAAAGCAAATGGAAGGATCTCTGTCTTCCAGAAATTTAAAATCTAACACCTATGAAGAAAACAATATTGAGGTCCCCTCCATGTGGTAGAAGCTAAGAGCTAATCGCAGATGTTAGATATTGGAGCTTAAAGTCTCTTACTGTACTAGAAACAGTAACTTTGGGGCCACAATAGCAGAATGGTAGTCTAGCCCATGGCTCTAAGAACCAACCCAATACCAGAATACAACAAGCCATACCACAATGCAGTGATGCTTAGCAGTTGCTAAACTATTGTAAAGGCAAACAACAAACAAACAAATAAATAAGGAAAAAGTAAAGGAAGCCAAAAGTGGGGAGGCAGAAAGACCACACCTATCACAAACATAGGAAATTGTTTTCTGTACCTCAAGCAAAAGGAACCAGAAAGGACGGGGTTAGATGACTTCTGTAAGATTCAGGATAACTGCCCTCATGATAATTCCAAAATCGTAAGAAAAATATGTCTCCAAATTCCCACTCTTTATTCTCAAATTTTGTGTTCATCTCTAAGTGTGTCTGCTCTTTTTGTATTTTAGGAAAGCAGTTATCCAGATCTATCTTATTTTGATGTTGAACTTTTTTCTCAGATAATCCAGCTTTCTTTTTCTAAACTGAATGCATCACAGAAACCTACAAATTGCAGTAATCAGAAATGGAGATTTATAACACCATCCTCCATCAGAGAGTAATGAAGTTCCCACCATGCACTTAACACAGGGTCTCATGGTCATGACATTCATAATTTCCCTTTGGGCATTTTCTAGAGGTGGAGTAGGTAGACGTTTGTGAAACTTACAGAGTTGCACCAAGGTTAACATTCTGAAATACAGAGAAACTTGAATTCACTCTTATCTTTTCTGTAGGATAATTAGTTCATCATGGCAAGATAAGCCAAGGTATGCACAGCCAAAGATTCTACGGTTCATCTACATTGCTAGCATGGCTGGGAATTCTCACATACCTAGTGTGTCACATAGTTACTTCACTATGGTAAATTTCACTCACAAGACAGTAACAATTTTCAGAAGGGAAAATTGTATATCATAACTATTTGGTTTCTATTAACAATAGAGAAATTAACTATAAAAGAAAGTCAGACACTCAAAATTTGGCTCATACATAATTAAAAATATTAAATTCTTAAAGAAAATATGTATGTAAAACAACTGTTATTAAAATTATTGGGCGATTTGTTTCACACCCTATGAAAACATTTAAGCACTGGTGCATATACTTTAAAAACAAAATTTTAAATTTGGGTACAGATAGATCGATACATTAACTAAATATTCATAAGACTGTATTCTAAAGTTGTGTCTTTTTGGACCCAATAGTTTTTGTTGTTGTTTGTTTTTTAAATTAAACCTACCTAAATTAACAATTAAATTCTAATGTGTGATGATTTGATGCTATCTGAAATCATATTAAATATTAGTCTACATATTAAGATTTATCTTACATTTTACCTGTTGTGCATGTAAACAAAGAAGGCTTGTCACTCAGAAGGTGTATTTCCAAAGGGACTGTGACTATGAAGTGCGAGTTTTCAAGTCATGTTCCATGCAGAACTGCAAAGGGCTTTGACTTATAAAGGACTGATAGGCAGGTATTTGAGATGTGAGTGCAGAGTGTTGTGACTGATTATTTTAATTAATATAACCAAACATTCATCAAAATCAAATGTTTCAAAATGGTCGTCCTGCTAGGTAGTCAATGCTCATTTCAGCGATGCTACCTGTATTGGATGTCTTCTTCATAATTGCCTTCAAATGCCACTGCCCACCCTTTGGAACATTTTTTATAATGGGAAAGCTTTGTTTAGTAAAAGAAGATTGACTTTGAGGAACGTATATGGAGTTAAGTGTGGTGAACATAGGTATCTCTGCTTTGGGTTTAAAAATGAATTATGACTATAAACTAGGAATGTTCTCCTAAAAATTATCTCCCTTAAGTGACAGTTCCAAAAGAAGAGTTTGATAAATGTTTTGAGGAAAGGGGAGAAGGGAGGACAGTGGCGTCAAAGAAATATGACAATAGATTCTGTAAGGAAGACCATCTCAGTGTCTCATTGTTTCATGGTGGTCATATTTTCTAAGAACGGATAAAAGAAGTGTTGCTGACTTTTCTATGAAATCCCGCAAAGGGACCTGGGACCTTAACATTTAGACTGAAAGGAAGAAGATGTGACTAATTTCTCAAATTTTCCCTCTAAGGAGTGTGGCTTCTCACACTTGTCTTAAAAGCTGTTTCCAATTTTCCTATGCTGAATGAGAAATTAATGCATGTACTACGTGAATGTGTGCTGAGCATGAACTGGAAGGCCTTGTCAGAGCAAAAGAATGCTTTTAGCTTCTATATACAAATATCTCTTGGATATTCTGATGAAATGGAAGAGAATCTTACTGATAGTTTATTTTCACCCCAATGAATCTTAAGGAAATTATAGCTGAGGCTATTGAAATATCTTCACATGAAAGCTCCAGGAACTAAGTCAAACGATCTTAACAGTTTTACGAAGTTCTTTTGTAAAAAATACTGTAAAATCTCCTTTTCTGAGAAAGTGTATTTTCTTAAATCTTTCAAAAATGGAATATAGAGAAAATGTAAGATTCTGAAAGAGAAGAATCCGTATGTGTAGGAAGCATTAATATATTGGGTACTTAACAACTTCAGAAATGACAATTAAAATATTTGTCAAAGTTTATTCCACTGAATCTATCACAAATAAACATTATCATGAGTTAGATGTGTCTGCAAAGAGATTGTTAAAATGTTACCAACTCAATCTAAAAAATCCAATATCTATTTCATTGATTTAACATTTCTCTTAGTAACAATATTACTTCCACTTAAATGAAAATTAGCTCTGCCTACCCATCCCAAAATAATAAAGTGAATATGACACCTATCACTAGGAAAAATAAATCATATTTAATTAAACAGAAATTATGTTGTGGAATAGATGCTAATAGCATTTCGGGTATTTTGAGCATGGTTATTAAATTTGAAAAAAAATATTTTATTTTTATTTTTATGTCAGATGCAGAAACTGTTTGAGGTAATGTTTTTCTAAGGTAGAAAGGAATAATTCTTTGTATATACATCAATATCACCCTGCATATTGATTTTGGGAGGGTCTTTAGATGACATACGAGAAAAATTTGTATTTTTGTTTTACGCTGATAAATGAGTCATTTAAGAAACAAAAAAGTATATGTGATCATGCATGAGTTGAATTCTATAAAATAGACTGCTTTTTGTATTCTAAACAGTTTGAAAAAATCAGGCAAATTGTGTGCTTAATTTCTTTTTTACTACAGTTCTAATGCAAATTGATTGAAATCATTTTGCAGTATTGTTGCAATGGCTAAAAAAGTAACAGTTTGGATACAGTGTTTATGAAGACTTCAGCATTCAAAATTCTAGACAGAGATCACAGGACTTAGTAAGAGATCATATAGGTAATTTGACCACAAAAAGCCACATATTTAAATGATAAAACAGAATTAAATTTTAATTTTAAAGAAAGTGATAGAAATTGAAATTATTATATTTCAGTGTTGAAACCAAAATAATTTCTGACTTGTTTGAAATTTTTAGATGTGATGGAAGAGAAAGAATTTAGCAAAGACACCTCCAATGCACAACAATATGAATATTTGGCAAACCTCAAGTAATATTAGTTATTCTCACATTTGGGATCGGTACTGAAAATATTTTTCATAATTTTTTTATTATAACAATTTATTATCAAATAGAACTATTTTAACATAGTCTTCCCAGATTACTTAAAGAAGAGTTAAATCGCAGCATTTTAAAAAATGAAAAACAAAATATACTTTAATGACATTAGAAAAATACTATTATTGAAACTTAAATGGTCAGTTATTTTATATTCTAGCTGCTTGCCAAAGATAGAAGACAATCTAAAATTGCCAACTGATGGCTGAATTAAAAATTTATTGTATGTTACAAGACTAATTCTCAGGCTTCTTTTAGGAAACACAAATCAGCAAAGGAACTGAACTAATCAGTATAAAATTAATAGGTAACACTTGAAAAAAATCAAATCTAATGAAAATAAAATTAGCAACAGATTTTGTCATTTAATTATCTATATTAGGTAGCATATGAAAATTTAAAATTTTTCAAGCTTTTGCAGCATTTATAAAAATGAATTGCACATCTTTACACTTTAAAAAGAGTCTGTCATCTAATACATACCTGGACAACTTTTTTATTTTTTTAACTGTTCTGTTCAAAATGTTTTAAACTAATAATTAGATATATTGACTTGAAAGTATTAGGCACTTAATGCTTTTAAATTTTTATTTAGAGTATAGAATTTGGAAGGTGTGAAAATAAATTTAAAAAATAAAATTTACAAATTATAACATTTGATGCCAAATGATTAAAAGTGTTAAAAGAATGTAATGCCTAATTTCAAAGTTGAAGCTAACAAATCCAGAAGACTCCACAAGTAGAAAATATTAATTAACAATAAAGTTTTGAGTAAATTTTTAGCATTCAATAATAAAATCATTCACAAATGCAATTAATTTTTAGAATATTGTGAAAAAATAATTTATACAATATAAAACAATAAAATTTTGCCTAGAAACAAAGTATTGGTTGGTACAAATGTAATTGCAGTTTAAAAGGTTAAAAATAATTTCAAAAACTGAAATCACATTTGCATCAACCTAATACTTTCAGACTCTTCTTTTTTTCTATGTTTATTGTAACTGACTTTAAAATTTTACTTCCTGTGTATATTTTGGAGAGTCATGATTCAGAAGTGGATTTTAACAACAAAACAAAACCTCTGCGTTCATGCCTTTATATCAATTTTTAAAGGAAATATTATTACTGTTTTATTTTCATGTGTTTACTTCTGTTTTTATCTATCAAGTAGAAAATAATTCACCAAGCTAAAATTGATATTTAAATTTGTTTCTATTTTGTGCAGGGCTTGATTTCCATAGTCTCTTTAAAATGATATAGTTGCTAGAGAGTTTTTTCAAATGTTATTTTCATGGCATATAATGTTGCTTCTACAAATAATTATCTCTCTTGAACTGGAAATTACTCATCTTTGATATCAAGTTAAAAATTTTTACATCTGGCCCTTTTAGCTATGATTATTTTTAATAGCAATACTAGCTGCCTCTTTTTTTTAACAATGTAACTAAAAATTGCTTTACACCTACATTGTTTTCTCTGCCCTTATTTCCTTCCTTCTTCCCTGCTTCTCTCCTTCCCTCTTTCTCTCCCTTCCTCCTTCCCTCTCTTCCTTTTTCATTTTCTTCCCTTTCCTTTTCTTTTTCTTCCTTTCTTCTCCTCCTCCTCCTCCTCCTCCTCCTCCTCCTCCTCCTCCTCCTCCTCCTCCTCCTCCTCCTCCTCCTCCTCCTCCTCCTCCTCCTCCTCCTTCTCCTTCTTCTTCCTCTTTTTTGGGTAAAGTTGTTGAATCAAGTAGCTGTCTAGTGGGAGAAGGAACTGTTATTACCTATAGTCAACTGACAAGAAAAATGAAAATCTTTATCACGTGTGAAGTATCTAAAGCAAAGAGATTTACTAAGACTAAGGCCTGAGAAAAAGGAGAAGTTGTTGCAGTCTAGCACATAAGCTTCATTCTTGCTTAGTTTTTGGTAGAATGTCTTTCCTTTACTTTCTGAAACACACTCTGCTGATTAAGAAAAAAAGCTGACAGTTAATTAGCACAGGGTCTTATTACAGAAGTCTCCTCTAAAGCAGACATATTCAAGTTATCTGAGGTGATTGTCATAAAGGGGTTGTTTGCTGTGGTGCTCACAGATGGCAGAAAAGACAGCCAAGGAACGCAAACAGCCTGATAATCAAGATAGCCTTAAAATATGGGTGAGTTTTCAACTCTGATTCTGGCAGCAGCCTCTTTTCAAATATCTTGGGTTGTTATATCCAAGTGGTTTACTTTAAAGCAGGCCTTGTCATCAAAGGGGTCCCAGAGTCAAGAATAATTATGATAATTACCCAAAATTGCAACCCCCCCCCAAATAATCATAATAATAATCCTGAATCTTAACCAAGTATAATATTGTTTGTGCAATACACTGGTACATTCAAAAAGATGAAGTGCTAGACAACTACGATCTATTCTTGACTGACAAAGCTCCCATAATTGTATGACTTTCTGGGATAATGGTTTAAACAAAAGTAAATAGTTAAAAAAAAAAGCCCCTTTCCCCCTCCCCCACCAAAAAGGATTGGAAAGCTTAGCTGTGTTTAGTACCCATTGATGAAAGCAGTGTTCTCTGATCCATGCTGCTATTGTTGGTTTTAGTTTAGCTCCCTCTCAATCAATATCTAACAGGGCATGATTTAATAAGGTTTTATAATCTCCAAAAATGGGGGGAAGGGGGTGGTTGTGGTATTGTCATTCATCAAAGGGGGCCTTTCAGGTTTCTTTGCTTTCACCTGCTGGGACCCATTTGGTCTCTTTCAAAGAGAATGCAATGACAAAATGAATGAGAAATGCTAGAATAAGAGTCCCTTATTCTACCCAATAGTATAATCAATGGGTACTTGTAATCCCTATTGTACCTCACAGAGGTAGTTGTAAGACAATTAAATCTCGCTTCTCAGGCAAATGATTCTGGTAGTTAACCTGAAACAGCCAACAATATTGAAGAGAATTAATGCATTTGAAGCAATGATGTAATGGGATATTGCCTGGCCAGAAAAGCATGCATGTGTATTGATGTGTGTATGTTTATCTCCATACACTGTGTCCACACTTTTCATGGCTCATAGGCCCTTAAATATTACATGAGTAAGTGGCAAATATTTTAAGCAATTCCACAGTATGTCTTTTAATTTTTATTTTAAGTGAACATGAAAATATTCTCATTTTTGCAGCATTATGCACTCTAAACTGTAGTTTCATAAACAGAAAACATTTACATAGTTAACATCAGTTTGATGTGACAACCAATTTAGTTTTAATTTCATTTGCATCAGCTAAATTCAATTTCTCTTACCCTACTTACTGAGTCGCTTGAATGTCAAAAGGAGGCTTGTAGTCTTTGGAAGACACATGCACTCCTTTCAGTCTGCATTATTTGGCCACCTTCAGTTATGTAGACTTCATATTCGATTTCAAGTATTGTCTATCAAGAAATCTTATGGTTTACCTTGTTTAAGAAAAAATAAAAGTGTGGCCAGTGATAAAATTGCATTGCACACAAATTCTAAAGGATTTGTGAATAAAAGCTATACTCTTGTTAAGTCCTGTGCCTAATGATAAATGTTAAATAACATGTACACGGAGCAAAGAGATTGCTGGCTCAGATACACAAAGATGCATTTTATTTCATAACAATTAAAAAATGAAAGGGCCCTTGCTTTGACAGAATTTAAACATTCTCTTAATTTTTCTTATATCCCATTTGTGTTGAACATGTCCAAATTCCTTTGCCAAAGTTCTCTGAGAAACCTCAGTTACTATTTATGCAGTAACTCTCAACTTTATTCTTCAGGCAAAATCTTACATTTAATTAAAACACCAACATGTGATAAACACACTTTTATCTCTGGAGGTACACATTTTCTTCTCTACCTCAGGAGTTTTAATAAAGAGCTATTGATTTGGGAGAGCTATACCCCAAAAATATATTGACCCGGACATACACCGATATTCACAGATGTGTGCTCTGCACAAAAGCACGTATGTATTTTCATTAAGTTATTCAGACCTGTAGCTATCTTATAAATAAATAAAATTAGCTTTTCATTGATGCTTGTATACATAATTCTTTCAATGATCTCTAAATATTGAACAGTAACTCTCAGGGAAGTAGAAATGTCCTCTGTGACTTCCAAGGCAGAAATATTTGGTATCGGAATTCTATATACTTGTGGATCATTTTTAAAGCCTGTTAATTTGCTGTGTTTTGATCATACAGGAATAAAGAAATCCACTAGAAAAACAAAAAGTAAAATGTATTCTCTCATAATACTGAGTTTAGCAAAGAGTGAGACACCTGACTCCTCTGGATACTTTCAGATGAGCAGAGTTAATTGGGGTAACCCAAGCCAATGGCCATTTGAAAGACTCAAGGTCAGGTGTTTTATTACTGGGATAGTATTCAAAAAAATGACTGTCAGGGGTGAACGAAGAATTATGTCAAGAGCATTCAGCATTACTGCCACTAAAGAGAGAGGAGGGGGAAAACATTGTGAAGAAAAACATGTCATTTTCTAAATGAGCTAGGGGAGGAGGTGAGGGCAATAATGTGGCCTTCAGCTGTTGGTTTATTAGGTTTCCATTCCCATGATCCGCATCTGCATTAGGCAGAAATAGTTTTACTTTTCATACAGTTGCAGTCTACAACTTTTTTTTTTTTTTTTTTTTCTTGTGGAGTGAAAAATAGCTGTGGAAAACATACAGAAGAGGTTTGTTGTTTGTGGTTGTTTGTTTCCCCATCTCCTCTGCTTCTATAGCCAATCTTTGCATTGTTATCTGATTCGCCATGGAACAGTGAACATTGCTTTTCCTAGCCAAATCATCCAGTGTTAAATGGTATGTGATACAGATCAATAGGGCATCTACAGCTGTACAAAAAGGGCAATGTTGTTTCTATTAACAATTTTGAAAGAGAGTGTGGCCTAGTGGTTAAAGGATTACACTGGGTATTGAGGGTTTTGATGTCTTGAATTCTAATTCTACCTAAGCCATTGGGTTTCTAATGAAGTTGTTAGCAAGTATTTTCATGTCTCACTCTTTTTCTGGAAAATGATGAAAGTGATCTGCAACGATATATTCATGGGTTATAGACTTGGTCTGTCATGTGATCATTCAATAAATAATGAAAATCTGGAGGACTGATGAATGAAGAAGACTGAAAAAACATCTTGGTAACTTTAAACTGTTTATTACTTCACATATTCTGTGAGATTGATTGTTCATATTTTATGCTTTTTTTCTATTGCTTGTTTCTATGCTTCAGGCTGTTCTTCCATCTCGTCTGAGCCCATTTAGCAGAAACTTCACATTTATATATTTGGAGTTTCAGTCAAAACTGGTGCATTGGCTTGTTTTGGTTCTGATTACCTGCATTCTCCTTCATGAACAGGATACGTTTCTATTTCACATGAGCCCCTGGTCAGTGGCATTTTAACGAACTGTAATGTAGAAAATAGCTTTGGAAAAAGCGGTCAGCTTTTTGTTGCCATTGCCAAGGCCAATGCCAGGTGCAAATTGTTCATAAGGATTAGAAACACACATCCTCCTCTATCTCAGTTTGGAGCAGATGCCTGTGTGAGTATATATGGGCACGTGTGCCCATCTGTGTGTGAGAGAGAAAGAGACCAAAGCAGAGAGAAGAGTTTTATAAAGTTGTATACTATTGTTAGCTGAAGCTAACCTTTGAAAGGATGGTAGGCCCTCCTATTGTATTTTCTGCTTGCATTTCTAGACTCCAGTTTATCTAACCTCTTCCCCACTTCTTCTTGCCACTCCTTCCCTCCCCCACCCTCAATTTATTTCAGAAGAATGTACCTGTTTTGTAAATAATTCAGTCAAGCAGCAAATCAGAAGAACAACGTGACATACTATTCTTGGTGTAATCAAATAACAGGGGTCCAACATTAATTTTATTTAAATGTCTGTGGTTTTGTTTTATTTTACTTTATTTTGTTTTATTTGTTGCGTATTGTACGAGGCAGAGGTGGAAAGTCCTCAGTTGTTGAGTGGTGAAAAACTAAAAGTTCTGAGTCTGAAGAGATTGTTCAGGGAAACAGATCATGGCTCTCACTTTGGGCTTTGTGGGTGACTCAACCTCGGTCACAGATTAAATGCTTAGGACAGTACATTGTAGGAAGACACTGTGAAAACATTGGGAAATTAGAATTAATATATTGATAAAGTAGTTGCCTTGATTTTTAGGATAGCTGATTTAACCTCTTAAGTTTCTGGGAAGGAAATAAATATAATAGCCAGTAAATAAGTGTCATTCTTTCTCCAAATCAATGGTGAATTTTTAATCATTTCTTCTACATTTCGCATATTAAAGACATATGAGCTTTAGTCATCTCAAGACGCTGCAGTGTTTTATATGGCCTTCTTTAAACTTTTTTCATTTTCCTAATTTATTTCAATTTAAGATTTTTATTTTTTAAATGTAATTTAAATTTATGATACTCCAAACCACCAAAGGGTAATTTTGTGTGTGTGTTTTTCCCAAAGAAGTATATATATTTTATTAATGGTTTCCAAATTACTAGTGGGTCTCTGTTCAGTTTTTCTTAAAGATATACTATAACTTTGTAGAATCTTGACCACAAGCATGAAATACAAAATCACTAGGTGAGCAAAGCTTATTTCTATGAAATCACTGCTCTGCAATTTATATGTGCTATTTATTGTCACATAATGAATGTGATATTCAATTATTTTAATATTTAATTGTTAAGTTATTTGATATCCAATTAATTGGTTGGCCAAATAAGCCAAACAATATTAAAAGAAAAAACACTTCTCTCAAAAAAATCTCCCCAAAACAAAGAAATTTTTTTTTTATTTTTAAGTGAGATGCTGATCAATATATTTTCTTTTATGTTTTATAAATACTAACATTACAGAAAACCAATTGACAAATGAGAATATAATGCATTCCTAATCATTTCAAATAGTTGTTAAGTCTGCTTAGTGTGACTCCAAATGTAATTTGAATGTGGGATTTTCTCCTTAACCTAGTGCAATTACAAAAGCATTTACAAAGTTCTTTTTTTCTCTAGGTTGTGTTTTACATAAAATTATATTTCAAGTTTTATTAAACTCTTTGAATATATGAATACAATAAAGAACAAAATATCAGTCCGCTGTTTCCACCCCTTTACCATGAAAGCTTGGAGGTGTCTCTGTTTTCCATATTATGGACATAGTTGAGTTATTTATTCATATGGGAGTCCAAATTTAAAAAAAAAATTAAAAAATTTTTCATTGAAATAATTAACTGCAATCATATGGAGACAATGTCCTTCTCAGAACTAGTGAAAAGCTATTATTTTTCAGCAAGTGATCAAACAGAGCTGAGCAGGGAGTTTCCATAGCGCACACACACACACACACACACACACACACACACACACACACACTCCCAAGTGAATTTTCAAGCAGAAAATGACGTTATGCTCCCCTGTTGTTAGTTAGATGCCACAAGAAAAGTTAGTGGCCATTCATAATCTGTTGAAATCATACTCCTAGAAATTGTTTTAGATTTGTATATAAAATCACCCACTTTAAAAGTATTAAACTATTAGTCTGTATTATATCCCTCATGACCAATTGTGAATTGCATAGAATGTCTAAAGAAAGTAAATCAGTTGTATACAAATAAGGCTCCTATTTCAAGATCTATCTATCTATCTATCTATCTATCTATCTATCTATCTATCTATCTATCTTATAGTAACTCGTATAATGAGAATGGAGTTTTGAAGATTTTACCTAAAGTGAATATTTTAAATGATACCAATTAAAACATGACTCACAGGACTCATTCTATGGATGTATTAATATGACAAATTAACTTATGTTCCCATAAACCAGAACAACAGAGGGTAAAATGAAGATATAATATTGTTTCTGAAACAAGTTTTGCCAAGTTGTCTATTTGGTCTCCAATATTTGTATTTTAAAGAGGTTCAATTACGTTTTATTGAATCCTTATTTTTCTAAATGTTTTAATTGGATGTCTTCATATAATCTCTGGTTTCCATAAATTCATTGAAGCTGGGGCTTAGAAGATACTTGAGAAATGATCATCTTTCTCTGGGACATTATACAAAGAAAAAAACAAACTTTTCAAGGGTGGCTCAAAACTGAAAAAAAAAAAAGCTTTTAGAAATCTTTCAGATTTTGAACTGGTATAATATAACAAAACTCTAAAACCTATTATATGTATAAACACAGCTATATCAGTAGTACATGAAATAAATTATGCAGTTCAGTTTGCCAATGTGTAATATAGTTTTTGATCAAATGTAAATTTGATACAAGAGATTTTAAAAGGAATCTTTTAAAGTATACCCCAAACTACAACAGATTTGTCATTCATGCACTGCTGAGCATGGAGGCCTAATTTTACCTTTTTGCTATTATTTTAAATTAAGGCACTTATCCAAAAGATCAAAACAGCTTTTACAATGGACATTTTGTGAAGCGAGATAGTGATAATATCTGGAGGAATATGGTAATTGCTCCTGTTGTGGAGGCACAGCGAGGTATATGCCTTATGCATGTATTGGAAAGCTGGAAATACACCCACTATAAAACTATATCTCAAAGTTTGGAGGGTAGATTAGAAGGTGCCTACTGATCAGGCAGAAATATTAAATGAAGCAAAAACATTGCATTTGAAAAGCAAGAACAAAGACATTTCCTTTTGCTTTGCTGGTAAAGAATATTTAAAAAGGACAACCGCCATTCTGACAGCAGTTTTAAATCTAGCTTTTCATATTACAGTCCTTAATGAGGGACCCCACAATATCAGATGAAGAAAGACAAAGAGAATTTTTGATGAAAAAAAAAATCAGGGAAAAGAAAGAGATGAGTAAGAATATGCAAACTTAGTCTGCAGTTGTTTGAGCACAGGCTTAATGCTGAAGGGACTTCTCCTTCCCTCTAACTACCTATTAAGGACGGCTGCATAACAAATAGCAGACTATCCCCTAAAGAGCTGAAAGGTAAAGTTCTCAGGAAGCCCCAGTAAATACTGCAATGATTTTTACTATTCCAAATTTAATTCGACATTTTCTGAGTATGTGTGTGTTGGGGGGGGTAGGGTGGAATACCCCTCCGTGTCCTGAAAAGTGTCGTGCAACACAGAAAGATTTCTCTGAAAGAAAATGCATCTTACTTGACTAAACACTGAGCTCTCAGCATGAGAATAAATGTCTAGGCGACACTGTAAGCCAGTGAGGCTGAGCAGACCCAGTGCAGTGCTTTCATGCCATCTAGTGGCTTTATGAGAAGTCTCCTGAAGACCTGATTTCAAGAAACCATTCTTGTTTGTATTTAGGCAAGTGGAAGGGAATTGTCATAATTATTCAGATTATTCAAGCAAAAGGAGTTATTTTCCTTGAAAAATATAAACACTTTAGGTTAAAATATCCCAGAAGTTTAAATATCCTGGCTTTAAATTTTTGGTGCCATTTTGGTTTGGGTGGATATAGTCCAGGAATTAGTGTTTCCTTTCCCTTTCCCTTTTCTTTTCCCTTTCCTTTTCCCTTTCCTTTCTCTTCCCTTTCCTTTCCTTTCTCTTCCCTTTCTGTTATTTCTCCCCCACTTCTCTTTAAAATTCTTGTTTTGATTTTCCATTTCTGAGAGACTTAAATCCTTTATTCCCCTTGTATCTATCAGGCTTTCTTTTCCAATAAAATGTCCCCTTCAGCCCTCTAATATGGAGATATTGAGTAGTGATAAAGTCAAAGAACTACCTTATTGGAAACACCTAAAATAGTTATATTTCTAACACTCTTTCATTACCACCCTTCTGATGTGCTGCCCTGCAAGCAGCACTTGAATCGTCAAATTTTAAAGGTATTGTTTAGAAGCTGAGGTATTTTCGCCATTCTCAGAAATATAGTTTTCCATTGTTATTTTTGCAACATGTCATTAAAATGGCCTTATCCACACTATTTGTATGTATAGAAGTTATGCTTGAACTATTTTTAACAAGTCAATCTTCAAGTGGTATTGAGTGCACTTAACTAAAATCAGTCATTTCTATCTTTTCCATTTGAGATTTACTCCATAGGCATAGGAATTCTCCCTTTTGATATCACTGATTCATATGTTTTAATATTACATCTATTGTACTTACAGATTAAACCATTCTACACTGTGATATAGAATTGCCTTTTTGGATAATATGAGAAGATTAGATATATAATGTTTTTACTGATGAGATATAGATGTCTTTTAATGTGAAAAAAGTGGATTTCTGAATTTGTAGAACAGGCAACTGAATAGTTTTAGTCATAGATAAAGGATTAAAGTTTTTAAATTACCAAAAAGAGGGGCCTGTTGGTAGAAAAAGCTGTAGCATTCTATATGTAGGGATTATGGAGATCTCAGGACATTAGAATCATATACTTTGTATTATGGTTGCAGATCAATAAGATATACATGTTATAACTTTCTTTATGCACATGTTGTTAATGGCTGATAAATATTTTCCATAAGACATCTCTACTTGAAAGGATTTAGTAAATGAATTTAGTGCTTGTTGAAGAGATGTGGTAATTTAACCTTTCATACATTTTAAGTAATATTGCAGTGGGAAAATAATTTTATTTGTTGTTTTCCTACTTTGGGGAATATGTATTAAAACATTCAGTTTCAAAGATTCAGTTATGGACAACCACAAATTCATAAGGTATGAATTTAACATTTATCTGATTGATATGATGTATTTGCCTTAGTTGTGTTCTTTTTGAACAACTGTGTTTTCACCATTTAATTTAGACAATGAGCTGATATCTTAAAGTAAGGATGCTCTTTTTAAATGCTGAAACAAACAGAATGTTTTTTAATTTCTTCACTTTGTACTAAATTTTAGTATAAATTAACTTAAAAAGAGGTCACGTCTGGATTTTCACTTTTCTCCTCATTTATAGATTTTAAATGACTATAGGGGGAAATTCATGTCACACAAAATACTAAATACTTTCTCCCTATTTTTTCTCCTTAAATGGCAATATTGGATCCTAAACAAGAAATATTTACATATATAGATAGATATCTCTCTATATATATACATATATGTAGTGCAACAGTTTAGTAATTGCTAAAAAGTATTTTCTTATTTAATTTTTTACCTGAACTGTTAATTTGAAAATTGTATTCAATTTTTACATTTTCTACTTATTATTAAATATGTACTTCAATTTTATTTCCATATGTAAAAAGAAGCAACTTCCAAAATTTGAGAAATATTGGTCCAATTTTTAATGCAATATCTGTCCTAATTTAATGTATACATATTTCAAACCCAATATCTTTTCTACACTTTTCAATATCGATAATATTGAACACTATAGAGAGTCATGTCCCTTACAACAACATTCAACAAAAAACTTTGGAAAGCTAGAAACTTTTTTGTTGGATAGCATAATTGTGCTTTTTTGCATTTCTTCTATGTAAATTCACATAGACAGAAAGGAAAAATGGACTGCCAAAGCGTCTTGAAAATGTGTCTCAATAAAATATTACTTTTCTGATATAAATAAAAGCAGCACAACTACATATATTCATTGTATATATAGTTGTGAAAGAAATCCCAGGGAGGTTTCAATTCAGAGAAAAAGGCATATGGGCATCACACACTCAAAATGCTGTTGGAGGGCAGTCCTGAATTTTTATGAGAACAAGGAGCTATAATTGGAGTGATAATCATTTACACTGTTTTTAATTGTAATCAGTGCAGATGTTTGTAGCATTATGATAGAAAAAATGGTGCTTTAAAATATGTATAGTTGGTCATTTTTTAGGCCATAGGCTGCTCAAGTTGGCTCATCTTAAAAGATGAATTTGATACTCAAAATTACTGAAAAGCAAGAAATACACAAGTATTTTAAAACAAACAAAAATCAACCATATATGATGAATGAAAATGTGTGTTTTAATCTTACTAAGCTTACATAGGTAATTTTCTTTTTGTTTTTTATCTTTCCTGATGATGTGAAATAAAGAAGCTCCACCTATAAAACTACAGAAAAGGAAAATTTGAATTATGATTAAAATATTTTTGATATGGAAAATATTAAGATCTTCATAATTTAACCATGGTCTTTCCAAGGATGAAATAATTTGGCTGTTTCTCTAGGTGTTAGAACTGAGTGCTGAAGAAAACAATTCTATGCAAGCGTTACATTTTGCATCTTTCTTATTGCCTATTTTCATTTTAGGATGAATTTACCTGGTATATATGTCTCCAAGTAAATTCAGATTTAGATTGATACACATGTCTGAATTTTTCAGTTTTTATTCAGATATTTTTAATGGAATTAATTGACTTTGGCATTTATATTATATGCCTGAGGGAGAGCCTTTCTATATTTTCTGAAGAAATAATTTGCAATCTCATAAACACAAATCAAGGGGGCCCTTTTCTCCCTTTCATGTGTAGCAGTGTATTTGGTGTGTAGAAATCTCCTAATGAATGTGCTTCTAAGGTGTCCTGCACCTAATGCTGCCTTTAGAGGCAAACATTCTGGAGAGTGGAGCCTTCCTTCACTTTGCCTGGGCTATTATTACTCTTTTGGGCTACACAAGCTAGGCTGCAGCACTACCTCATTTTATCTGCCTCATAAGTGAAACGCAGGGTGGAAAACCATGCCCCACACAGAAACATCTGCTGTAGTTAAAACAATATATGTGTTCAAGACTCAACAAGGCATTTGAATCACAGTGAGGTTTAGAAATTAGCAGATTAATTTTCCAGAAGAATCCTGAGGGAAATCGTCCTTTTTTCTTTGCATAAAAAACACAGTAATTTAACCTATCACAAACATCTGATTATATTTTGCGTAAAAGAGAGTGCATGTGTGTTGTAGCTAAGATTCTGAACTAGTTCACATCTAAATTAAGGACTTAAGGTAAAGAAATTTAAATAGTATATTTCTGTTTGGAGTTTTAGGCCCTCAATTCCTAACTGAAGAAAAGATGTCTTGGCTTCATTACAATAGCAATTTAGAAATCGATTCATCACTAGATTGTTTATGAATTTTATAAGGAATTTACAATTGTTAATGACCAATAATGATAATTTTAATACTAATAGCTATTTAATGCCATCTGCCATGATTTACATTTTATTTTTGTTCATCTTTAGAACGATCTCAAAATGGGAACGATTTACCTTTTACAGAGGAGGAAAATGAGACTTAGAGAATTTGGTTGACTTGCTCGTGATCACCAGGCTATCAAATGACAAAACAAATTTAAATCCATTTTTTGCTTCTTTCTAGCACACATACTCTTTCCTGTATGCCATGCTGATTACTCATAGGAGTCAAAAACTGTTCCATGTTGTTCATATATATCATTTGTTTAATTATACAGCCTGTGACTTTTCCTACATGTTTTTTAAATTGAACGGAATATGGATTTGTAAATAGCAATATATTTACAACATTCACTTTTCAGAAAAAGCAGATGCAGAAATCTCATCGGGTATGTCAATAATCAAAGCAGAATTTTTTGGTCAAAATCAAGGGTCATAATGCTAACAGTTTGAATTTAATACAATATTAAAACAAACTAATAGATAAATTTGATAGTTATTCTTTTTCACATATTGGGTATCATTACTTTATTTTATGGATTGTGAAATGGCATCATTTTCCCTTGTTCATTTCTGTTGCCGTTTATCTCATTTGCCTAGAGATTCTTGCAGTTGATTCATTTGTCTTACCACTTGAAACATACAACACAATAGACCTAGACTGGCTTGTTAATCTCTACCTTGCCTGGCTTCATACTTTCTTCAAAGTTCAATAACAACACTCACCTCCAGGGAGTTTGTGGTGGATGAATCACACTTGATTGGATTCCTCTCTGTCTTGGCACTGCTTAGCGTTAATTTCTACCATACCAGTTTGTACAATAAACTTGTTATTTCATTTCATATGTCTGCTTAATATCTTAAATCATATTCAAAGCCTATATATTAGAAGCAGTTTTCATTGCTTACATTTCTATGATATCCATCCAGTATATTCAGTGGAATGTTCCAAAGAAGAGCTACCCTTTTCAAGAGTTAAAACTGAGCCAGATGGATGGCAAATCATCAAGTCAATTCCCCAGTCTTAGGAAAAGAAATGACACTATTCTCTTATATGTGTTAGGGAGACATTGTTAAATAGAATGAGACTAATCCTTACAGAATATTATTTGTTAAACATTTTCTGGGATAGTTCCAGGGTCTAATAACCTTTTTTGGGTACAGTTTTCTATCCATCTTGAGATATTGACTTAAACATAGTATATGGAAGAGCATCTCATTAGGACCAGGATAAAAGTTTTGTTGACGTTACAATACATTATAGCTATTCTTCCATCTACCAAACATTTTTAATAGAGTGTCTAAGAGGAATTGTCCTTAATTCAGCCCCACTGATTATTACTGAATATCTCTATTTTTAAAAGGTTTTGAAACAGTATATGTTGAAAATAGCTGCATGTATATCTGTGCATTGCATGGGTCAAATAAGAAGGTACGGATCATTCAATCCATGGTAACAAACTGATAGCTTCTGTGCCAGATCCCCTCCTCGTCTATGCTTTGTTTAGCCTGTCCAGTTTTCAAAAAAAAAGTTTTAATTTAAAAACCAGGGTATTTCAAATTTATAGAAAACTTAGCTTCTCATGAAAACTGGAAGGTTTTATAACACTGGGTTCCCTTTCTTGGGGGTAAAAGAATCTAGGAATGAATATTAGCTAGTCTCTTTATAGACAGGGCATACTTTCTCCAATTTGCCCAATCCTCAGTACTTCTTAGGGAGATTTCCACCAAGCCCACTTCCAGAATTCATTATCTGCCTTCCATCTGGAAGCATTTAAGTGATTCTTGATTTAGTCTAAGCTCTGATTTTAAACTATTAAAAGGAAAGCTGAGTCATTTATAGTGATGCATCTAAGCCCTGGGTATTATACACTGAGTGATTAGATGTTCCAGGAGAGAGTTACTTTTAGGATTTTTAAAACAGTAAAAGCATTTTATTATAAATTCACACGTTCACATGTGCATAATATAATTACTCAGATTGGCTATAACAGGATTTATTATACAAAATGTATTCCATGTCCCATTTTTCTGAAGGTTGGACAATAAACTGGGTAATATGTGTTTTCATTAGATGTGAAAGACACAAAGTGTTCTGTGTATGTAAGAGAAGAAAATATAAGGAGTTTCAATGTAGATAGTTCTGCCTGGTTAAGAGAACTGATTTCTCAAGCATATGGGTGGGTAGAGCTCTGTCTTCCTTGTTGTCGTTCTGTCTTTCTGTCAATTGGTCCTGGAGCATGTGATTGTGAGGAACTAGCCTCCAAGTGATGTTGATGGGCAAGCTGACCTTGGCCTGAGTACTAGAGACTTGTACTGCTCCACATATCCCCAAGAAGGATGAAAAGAACTGAAGGAGCTTACTGTTCCCAGGAACTGCCTAGTAATCTGAATCCTTGGAATTTTCTTGGCCTCCTTGAGCAGAAATTCTGCCTCTGGATCAGGGAGAGATTCTACTCTAAATAGATCCTTTTCTTGAGAGCAAGCTAACCCTGTAACACTGAATTAATTTAAAGGAAAAATAATGGCAATATAATTTCTTTTCTTTTATCATTCACATCAGAATGTTTCTTAGATGAAAATGAATACTTTCCCAAAAAACACACATATGGGCACTCACCTTGGGTAATTTCTTTTTATTGCCTATCAGATTTACCCCAGGCAAACTGAGAAAACACAGAAAGCCAGTTTCAGCATGGTAGCAATAGCTGTTAAGCCCACCTGCTACCATATACAGGAGCTTTTATCAAGACATAATAGAATGTTAGAGAACTAATTATAGTATCATTTTTCAAACATGACACTCTCTAGAAGTTCAGATTAATTTATTCCCTCAATAAGTATTTTTTTAAATGCAAACTTGATGAAAGGCACTGGTTGATGTGCTGAAGAAGATAGAACAAAAATGTAAGATCAAAGGCCTACCCACCAGTGGCGTATTGTCCAATTACAGAAAAGTCACAATGCAAAATTATGTATCACCAACACAAAGGAAGTGGCCAATGAGTGTTATCTAAGACAGAACTTAATAAATGTATTATAAGAGAGGTGAGACTTGAGCTCAACCTTAGAGAATGGGGGCGATAGAGTATGAAAAAGGCTTGAGGTTAGAAATGTGCTTTGTTCAGTTTACAGTAAGGATCCCCAGCTGTCTAGAGAGGAAGGTTCAATTAATTAAGTACTAGGCAGGTGGGAACTTCATAACTAAAAATGTGTGCAGGGCCAAGCTGTCTGGGTTTGAATTCTGGGTCTGTCTCTTAGTAGCTGTGTAAACTTGGGCTGATGACTTCACCTTTTAAGCCTCAATAAAGCAACTATAAGGGTTATGATTAGACTAGGGATAGTCTTGTTTAGACATTTGAGGATTATGTGAGCCCATTTATGCAAAACACTTAGCACAGTTCCTGGCACAATAATGCTACTCTATAAATGTCAGCCACTCCCACTAAAGGCAGTAGAGAACCCAATATTAGATGAATTTGAATGCCAAAATGAGTAGTCTAAACTCTATCCTGTAATTAAAATGAAAGCCTTATCTTTAAAAAAAATAGATTTGAGACATGATACAGATGATGTTTTAATAAGATTGATTTGCTGGGGTTTGCTATAGAGGATGCGTTACAGAAAGGAGACGGGAGTGGGGAGGGAAGACGGGGAGGCACACTCAGGGTGTGAAGCCCTGACAGTCTTGATGGAGACATTTTAAGGGAAAATTAACATTGGGAAGTTGTTATTAATTAGCTATGCGATACTGAATCTTACCCATTTGGGGGCATGGGCTTCTTAGTGTATCGGACAAAAGTTATGGATCATCCTCACACAAGTACACAAATACATTTGCATAAAAAATCTGAATGCAATTTCAGGGGTTCCTGGGTGCTTGAGAGCCCTCCCTTTGACTCCAGAGATAGGGGATGAAAGAAAACGGAGAGGATGAGGGCACTATCTTGAATAAATGCAATAATAAACACAGCATAATGATAAAGAAAATGTAAGAGATCATGCTGCATATGTTATATTTCTACTTCGCCCTTATTAGTTTGTAAACTGTTTTTCAATTTTAGTTGGTTCCGTAGAGCATTGACATCTTTTTTGCATCGCGATTTGTAATAATCAGATTTCCTTTTATCTTTCATTTTTTTTCCTCCTGAAAAATCTTACTTCATTTAACTAATCTGTCAAATACTACTTTCATGCTTAAATAGTAAGCATGGGATATGATACTGTACTCCACACTGCCAGATGATGCTTTTCTCTCCTATTTGGAAAATTGGTGTCTTGTGTCTTTTCCATTTAAATTTCAAAATCAGGTTGTAAACATTACCCAAAATTATTGTACCATTTTGAAAATTAAAAAGAAATCTGTATTGTAATCTTCCTTTCTCCATTTCTAACAACAATCAAAGGGTAAGAAGTGTATGAGGAGCCTTCCCTTCCCTTACCACTGATTACCCTTCTGCCCACTTTTTCCTATGCCCCAAATCATAATTGAACTGACTAAATAATAGCCAATGTACACTTAATTTCACTTTCCCACATTCTTTCCATAAAAGGAGACAAAAAAGTCCATACAGTGGATATACATTTTCTTTGGCCCAGCTGTCTGATTTCTAATAATCATTCCAAATATCTATCTTTAGATCTTTTATTATTTCTTGTATGTTCAGAGCAAGCTCATCCATACTTAATTTTGTGGCAGATACTAAGAAAAAATTGTGTCTTAATTAAAAGTATTCATATATCACACAGGATGTGAATGTGTTTTCTTTTTAAATAATGTATCCGTTTTTTTTTTCTGTCAGATTGATCCTTTAGGAAATCTCAAATAATATTTTATAAATATTTACCAAGCTTTTATCATCAATCCTGAGAATCAACAATCTAATACTACCATTTAGGCTACATATAACACAAGACTGGATCTGCTGTTTGAAAACTGATCAAATTCTATCAAATAGGGTAAACTAAGGTAGATAATAGATCAAATGACCAATTGGCTCAGTTAGGCCAAAATTTTTATCATTGTCATGGATGTTAATCACATAATGTACCCTGAAAGTTGTATCGATTATTATTACAAATGTAATTTTTCCCAAAATACGTAGACATTGGCTTTTGAAAAAGGGAGTGTAGTATCTGAGATCTTCAGGAAATCCTATTCTAACCTCTAGAAAAATGTGGATGTGCCCTGACTTAGAGGTATCAATTTTATATGATTATAAATGCATTATAATAGAATTAGTTTATAGTTTTTTTCAATAATGATATTTTATATGTTCATATAGGTTTAAAGATAACAACAAACTAAAAGCAATTTAGTTTAAGTGAGAACATTTACATTTGAAATAAGGATCGAATTTAAGTTAGACCAAGACTAATTAAAAAACAAACAAGCAAACAAAAAACTTTCCCAGTCGCACTGACCTAAGAGACATGAAATCTTTAAACATAGTCAGCTTGCCATAATGGAGCCCTCACTAAACTAGAAGTTTGAGGATTATCTTTTCTGTCACTTAGCATCTTTGAGGCCATTTCCTATTCTGTAAAATAGAATTAAAGTACTTTCCATAGATCTTTTCCAAGGTAATTGTAAGGATCAAACGAAATAAAGAGTGCAAACACTTGAATAAGAAAGTATTAATCTTAGGTGACACAAAGTTATTTAAAGAGTGGATTATGCTATTCCAAATATTGACTTGTTTTCCTGCAGTGGTCATTTTTCCCTTTGATTTTTATTGATGGTCTGTGCTCTCTCTTGCTATGGATGTAATCTTGGAACTATATTTTTGTAATTGGATAAAATGATTAAGAATCCTGTAGCAAGTAGCAAGATGCCTAAACCATTATAAATGTAAAATTTCAAAGAAAACCATTTAGGATTGTGGGCCCCATTCAGATTTCTATTTATAAGCACTATTGGTGTAGAAGTCTGTAAGACCTCTTGTATGCGTAACATTTACCCTTAAATAAGCAGATAAGTGCACATGAAAGAAAGCCCAAATGTCCACTCTTGCTTCCATTTCTCATGCTAACAAAGAAAACTGTGTCTGTCTATTTCAGCAAAGGCAAAGGAGGAAGCTCTTTTTCCTTGCTACTTTTAACTGGCAACCTCCTGCAGCACACTGAAATCCTAACAATGTTGCTGCAGCAGATACAGGTGAGCCCTGCACATTGTCTACTGTCCAGACCTGGGCACAGAAACTGGCTTGCGCCACCAGGAGGTGGGGAGCTATGGAGCTGGGAGGAGGGTCTGACTCTCCTCTCCCGCCAGCACTAGAAACGAAAGTGGGGAAACACACCACTTGGTATCCTTTCTCAGTGATTCTTGAATTACTCTGATTTTATTTCAGTCATCACGTGAGTTAATTACAATGCTAATTAGCCCAGTTTACAGGGACTGTGTGCATTTGTATAGGAGGGTTCTTTGTTTGATCTGCTACATCATCAGCATAGTCATCTGCTTACCAGCACAGAGGGATAGCGTGTATAATTGAACATGGAAGAACACACCTTCATCTGTATTAACAAAGAAAACTATTGAAAACCAACAGACTAATTAAGGGTAATGATGAGCAATTTTGATCAGCAATTATTTTTTAATATTGAAGTTTGCTTCTGGAAATGGGAGGGGGGGAGTGGGAAAGCTTGCCTTCTGGCCTTCCAGCTTTCTACCCAGAAAGGAAGAGAGAGAGAGAGAGAGAGAGAGAGAGAGAGAGAGAGAGAGAGAGAGAGAGAGAGAGACAGAGAGACAGAGAGAGACAGAGAGAGAGAGAGATCCTGCTTCATTGCCATTTCTTCTCCTACAAATTGTTTTAATGTAAAATTGAATCGATGCTTTTATTTCAAAAGAAAAAGAAATAATTATAGAGCTTGTTGGGATCATTTTCTGAAGAGAGGATGTTATGCGTGTATGAATTCCATCAGTGATCTGAGGAGGAGCAGGCTGCTTGGACCATTACCCATCATTGTTGAACAGCAGAGTAATTAATTGGGCAAATACATCTAGATCTGGCAAATTTACATACACAATAAGTGGGCAGCAGCAGCATACATACTCTTTTAATGTGAATAAAATAGCGATAGTTTTATGTGCCCATATGCTGTGCCATTTTTTCCTCTTGGATTTACCCATTCCAGATATTCTGTCCATCTTAACGTACTCGCTTGAGAAAGCATTATTACAAAGGAAACAAAGATCTCCAGATTCCTTCACTGATTTTAAAAATAATTTGATACTTGCACTAAAATGGGTTAAATCAACATGAAGAAGCAATCTTTTTATGTTCCAAAGGGCTTCTCAAATAATCACCAGGGCCTTCTAATTGCTATACAATATTAATACAAAAGTTTAATTTTTCATTTAAATGTTATCTAGAAATGTAGAAAATAAGGCATAACGTTTGCTGTGGATACAGTGATAAAGGATATTTGATCACCACTTTCTTAAAATAGCTCTCTATAAAAGTATAAACAATCAAAAAATATAAGACTTCATTTGATCATTACAAAAAAACTGACAAGGATTTTGAGAAAGTATTTGTTATTGTTTTAATGTAAATCATCTCTGATAGTTAAATCTAAATGTAACAAGAAAGCTTAGGTCTTGATTCAAACGAAATCAATTCCCCAGCAACCCCACCTCTCAAGAGGTTAAGTGATAATTTTTGTTATTGTTGGTCTGATCACATTTTAATCCAGATAACAGGGGACTCACACTTCTAATTCAGACTTTCTGGTAAGGCTCAGCTTGTCACAATGTATAGCTTTCTTTCCTTTGATAAGGTCAGTTTGCCAAAAAGAACAAAGTGCATATGAGTAATACATTACTCAACCACTTGTATACATACATCTATTTTTCTTACCAGGTCTCACTATTCAGAAAGGTACAGACATGGCACCATGATAAAAAGGGTCATTTAAAAGACTTCGCAGAGGCTCTGTACTGTGAAGGATTGAATTTTCACTTGAATGCCTACATTTTCACATCTTTTTCTTTGCAGAAATATTCCTTTTGAATGGCAGACTGCAATTGGGTAGTTTTTTTTTTTTTTTAAGTCACTGACCAGGAATATATAAAATATTAGAAGGCATTTGTCCCAGTGGAAGAACACAGTTCACTGAAAAGTACTAGGTGGTTATTAAGGAGGTTATATAACTTTGCCTCTTCAGATTAGAAGGGTCCCTTTGACAAGAGCCTCAAGTTCAGTCAAGGTGGAACACCAAGGTACTCCACATCTGAATAATAGACAATAAAAATAATTTGTGAAATCATTAACCCCAAAGCCATCTACCTGGTAAGTTTTTTATAATCATACACAATGTATATTTTGAGGACCACACAATGCTGATTCCAGTTCATTTCATCTTTTTATTTACTTCAACATTTGACAAGAATATTATGAGAAATATGCTCATGACTAATTTTTAAGACCTCTGACTTTTCCCTAGTGGTTTCAAATATCCCAAATTCACTTAAAAGGAGAGGAGGTAGAGAGACAGAAATCTACTTAATAAGTACACTAAAACATTTAATCTTGGTTATTGGGTTCTCAGTGGAGTGCATTAATTCAGTTCATCTGAATGCAACAAATATTTCTTGATCTTCTACTACCAGTATAGTGTTGTGCTAGGATCATGGGGAGATACAAAATGAATAAGGCGTCTTCTCTACCCTTAAGAGTTCTATAATCTAATGAAAAAAGTAAAGTGCACAACCATAATAAATGGTAGAGTATGGTGAATAAGAACAGAAAGACACAAAATTCCATCAGAACAAATCAAGGAGTTTTCTTCTGGCTGAGTTAAAAAAGAATTCCCAAGGAGAAACCTTAACACAGCCTTGTAAGATGCATTCAATTGGGGTAGTAGTAGAAGAGAAACTGGGATAGTCTGGTAGAATTGATACATCTCAGATAGGAAAATGGCAAGAGAAAAAAAACATTGGGATGGGCAAATAAATGCAGGACATTTTGTACGACACAGTGTACCTGGAGTGTATATATTATGTTCTGCTCGAAGAGGAATGATAGAAGTCAACAGTGAACAACTCTGTTGACACTTGATGACTTTCCTAAGGAGTTTGGAGTTTGGTTGTGATTCCAAATGCAATTGGGAGTTTTTGAGCAAGAGAGTGTTTATCAGAACTGTGATTTGTGTAGCTCATAAAATGTTGTTTCTTTCTTCTGATGTATAATTTATCTGTTTTTGCCTATATCACTGAAGATTTTTCCTGAACTTTAATTCTCATTTTGCCCCCCTCTCCTCTTAGAACTAAATCAGAGAAATGTAGAAGTCACAGACAATCTATGTCACACACAACTATTTATGTCCATTTGGGAACCAAACTAAATTGTTAAGAAACTCCGTAGTAACTATAATGGTTTTGTGACTCTAAGTCTAGTGGAAATTGCATGTTGTTATTTTATAAAAATACTCAGAATTACTTCTGAGTTATATGGAATTAGAAACAATTTTAAACTCCTTTCAAAGCAGAACAAGGACATCTTGTTCATATTCTATAACAAAACTGGATGAAAAGATATTTTTCTGGCTAAGAAATAAACTTGTAAGCCTGCCTTAAGTGTGGACAAGTTTTTCTCTAAATGTTGATTTTTGGAAAAGTTATAAAGAGTAAAAGTACATTGATTTCTCCATATACAATATCATCATATTATTCAAATGCAATGCTCAGTAAGCTCTGCCTACTGCCATCCAATTCTCTCCCTAATACTTGTATAGCTAACTGAAAATGTATCTACATTTTATAAATTCAAGCTCTGATTAGTAAAGACAGATATAAATGATCCCTTTCTAAATTTTATATTACTCTTAGCTATGGAAAATAAAATATATTCTATTTCGAAAAAAAAAAAATGAGACCATTGAAATGGGAGAGAAGAAATGGCAGCAATGGTGAATTTCGGCTCAGTATGGTTTTCAGGCAAAACAGGTTATTGTGTATGAGATTAACAGAATTGGAAGGTGGGCTAGAGCTGTTCTGATGGCCTAACAAATCAGTTGTTTGTAGTGTACATGGCTGAATGACTGATCAAATACATTCTATTCATTTTGGTGTCACGTGGTTTTATCCAATCAATTGCTAAACATTTAGCCACTACGATAGCTGAAGCAAACAATTTGACACTAAAATAATTGAATTAGTAGCTCCACGTTCATCCTCACTATTTGGAGTGGGCAGAAACAATGGGAAAGTGTGTCTTTCATAAGACAATTAGATAAAAAGAAATGCTGTTCTTTCATTTATATAAAAGAAAAGAAATATTTTTGTATATAAGCTTTAAAATATAGCATTAGTCTTTTGCAATTTCAAAACTAAGAAACGATTTTTTAAAAAACCTGAGAATAATGGCATTAATTTAGATAATCTGTCTTGGCTTGAGATACTGACCTCAGCATACAAAATCATATGTCTATTATACTGAAAATTGATACAACTGAAAATTACAATCTAGAAAGGGAAAAGAATTGTGATCCCTGTGAGGGTGATATGTTGACAGACACTGCATCCGGCAAAAAGGTTGGATGACTCATGTTTTCCAGTTTCATGAAATGTATTACACTGGCCACAATGTAACATTCTTAAATTTGGATATTTATGTTTAGTTCTAAACTTATTTTGTCTTCAAAGAAATATAGTTCAATTAGGGATTTCTATCTTTACTTTGATTGTCAGATAAACATCTGCTGAAGTGGCAGTACTTAGTCCACAGTCATTCTTCTTAAGGATTCCAAGATTTTTCTATTCCTCCGTACCCCGAAACCCCTGAATCTCTCTTTCTTTCCTACACCAGGAGAGCTATTTAATCATCATCATATTCTCTTGCTAGATATATTATCGACACGTCTTATGCCTGCCATGAACATTCTTCTGTGGAGTGGTAGATGTCTTACTCCAAATTATTTTAGTAAGATTCCCACTTCCCATTCCTTCCTAGCTGATAGTATATTTCCCTTCTGTCCCTTACACAATCACAACATCACTAATAGTGAGCTGCTTGCATAGAATAATTCGGAGACCTCCCTGATCTCCAAAACTATTTGGTTAGGTTTAAGTTTCCCTGGTAAAAGTTTATGTGACCTCGAAGTTCAAGAAAATGCCTCCCTATCCTTCCAAAACGTGTAAATGTGATAAAGTTAATAATTATTAGATAGCTATTATGAACAACATATTGATGCTCCTCAAGTTACCATGGAGTTACATCCTGATAAACACATTGTAAGTTGAAAATATCATAAGTCAAATGCATTTAATCCACCTAACCTACAATATCGTAGCTTAGCTTAGCCCACCTTAAACATGCATTCTCAGGACACTTACATTAGCCTACAATGGGGAAAAATTGTCACACTGCTGTGGCCCAGCATGATGAGAGAGTATCCTACCATACCTTGCTAGCCCAGGAAAAGACCAAAATTTAAAATTCGAAGTCGGGTTTCTACTGAATGTGAATCGCTTTCACACCATCGTAAAGTTGAAAAATCATAAGCTGAAAAACTGTAAGTTGGGGACTATCTGTACTGTGTTTGACAATGTGTGAAGTACAAATCAGAATCCTACAGGTGTTGTATAGGGGGAAGAGGGGAACGATTTGTAATCAGACGACCTGAGTTTGAGATCCAGTTAACACTTAGTAGCCCTAACATGGGTTAAAACACTTAACCTCCCTACATCCCACTTCCCTCTTTTATAAAATAAAGACAACAATACTTTCTATAACACAGGATTCTTGAGAGAGTTAAAGATGACAATATATGCAAAAATTCTTTATAAATAGTAAACTATTCAACAGACATGATGAAGTGTAACAGAGATCCTCTGGGAGGGAGGGCCTGAATTTAGGGATGAGTTGGGTGGAGACAAGGATTTGCCTTGGGGAAGCCCCAGTCCCTAAATAATAAGGAAGACAAGAAAAACACCAGTTTCCTCTAGAGGTAACAGAAAATTCCCAAGCCTTCCTGGTTTAGTTACAAGGAGTAAGAAGAAACTCGAGAAAGATGTCAGCTCCTAGTAAAAGAAGTTTCAAGTCCCTGGCTTGGGAACTGGCAAAGGCAGCCTCTCTCCACTCTCAATTCTCAATATGAAAACTCGAAAGTAGCAATACCATTCATCCAGCTTCATTTTAACGGCTTCACTGTATAGCCCCACAGAAAGACAATATGGGAGAGTATATCTCTGTGCCTGGAACTTAACAACATAAGTGGACTAAAGAAGCAAAAGCAGCACTGAAAGAATTAGAAGTGAGTAGAAGTAGAATCTGGGAGAGAAGGAACTGAAATACTCCAGTGAAGCCTCAGGATCATAAATCTGATTTATTATTGGCGACTCCTATTCCTCAATTTGACCTCAAAGCCTAGAAAGCACCTGGTACTTAAACATACAAGGACTCTAAGTTGAGGTAGAGCTTCCTTTATGGTTATTTAACATGATTAAGATGAGAGAGCATCCTAGTGTATTGTCTCCACCTTCCAGAATCCTGATTGGACTCAATTTTGGAAGGATAATTAATAAAATCATTTGTGTTCTATTCTTACTAATAGATGTATTTCCCCTTCACACACCTTAAGGAAATCTCCAAGTCCTTGTCTTTCTGTAACTCAGCAGTAGTTAAATTTTCAGGAATCCCAAGACAATCAATACCCAGTACTTTGGTTTGGAAAAGCCCAGTCTCTTTTACATGATGAACTGTGCTTGCCAATGGGGAGAAGACCGTCAAAGATTAAGAGAGTCCAAAGTGAGCCAACTGGAAAAGTGAGAGAGGTTAGGAGAGTTTTCTGGGAGATAGGTGAAGGAAGGAGCAAGGTAGGGTTTTGTTGGTTCGGCAGGCAACAGGAATAGATCTTTGGTTCCACGCAGCATCACAAAGAGTGTCTAGACCTCAGATGTAAGCAATTATGGCCGTACATGAAGGAGGTGAACATTAGGCTCCAAGTCCCCAATTTGTAGCAATGGCACTACCTGTCTTTAAGGGACCTTGCTGACTCAGGCAATGAGCCTATGAGAGGGGGCAGGGTGGATTGAAGAACAAGGGCACTTCATCAAACAGTCTGCACTGGGTAGGACCCTAGAATTCTTACAGGACCCGAGGAGCAGAAGCTTCCCAAATTATCACTAACACCGACTTTTCCTCCATCCAATTAGGAAGGGGTTTAAAGCAGTTTTGCCTGCTTTAGAAAAAGTAAAATTTAAAAAGGGGCAATTCTCCATGAGTTACAGGAGAGAATTCATACCTGAGATGTCATGAAGGGTTTTGATATTTTTAAGTACCTGCATATTAATAGTGACTGTGTGGTAAACACTGATTTATATTTTTAAATGTCTCAATAAGATAGGTTTTACCATAACAATGTTACAGATGAGGAGAATAAAACTCAAGAGATATCATTTATCTTGCTCCAGGTTTCATAACTCATAAATCTTGAAATCATGATTTAAGCTCAGGTCTCAAGCTGCAAAGTCAAGTTCCTGCCATTAACGATGCTGCTTCCTTAAAGTATAGTTTTCAGAGAGTGATATGGCTGATATTAGGAATGGGTCCAAGGAGAAGCCATTAATTCATTAATTCATTCATTCATTCAACTAGTACTTATTGAGGTCTCCTGTGGGCCAGGCACTGTTCCAGGTGCTGAGGAAACTGCAGCAAACAAAATTGGCTCTTCTGGATCTCACATTTAGTGGTGGGGAGTTTGGAAAGAGACATTAAGGAAAGACAAATATGTAATATGTCAGATGGTAATATATGAGAGGAAGAAAAATAAAGCAGTGGAAGAAGGTGACAGAGTGCTGTTTTACAAATGGTGGTTGAGGAAGTTATCTTTGATGAAATAACATTTAAGCTAATTGTGGAGTCATTGATGGAAGTGGACCATGAAGATACAGAGGGAGCAGCTTTATGGGCAGAGGAAACAACAAGTACAGAGGCCCTGACAACAGAGGGTGTTTGGTTTTCTGAGGCACAGGAAGGATCCAAGATGGCGGTAGAGGGAGCAGAACAGCATAGAGGGGGTGACAAAGTGAAGGCAGGGTGGCAGACCACGTCAGGTGGAGTCTCATAGGTTGTACTGAGATCTCAGATGAATGCAGAAACCATCTCTTCTGAATTGATTGGTAGGCTTCAGAGCTTGGCTAAAGTAGTTTCTAATGCTGTCAACCAGTTTTGGGTTCTGATGAACTTGGCACAAAGATCTTGATGTATTTTTATACTTACTGTGTAGGCATAATCTGTGAGCCATATTTTCTGTTAAAGAGTCAAGTAGAATCACTTACAGTGATTATTTTGGTTGTCTTATGAGATTAAATTAATCATCCCTCCAATCCAGTGTCTGCTCTCTGAGAGGGGCATATCTTCCAAAAAGGACAATTTTCATTCATGATAACTAAGCACAAATGATCAGGAATAAATATCAGACATAGTGAAATATGGCTTTAAATAAAATAAAGCCTGGAACACATGTCTTGGACTTTTCATTTGGAACTTGAAAATCTTGTGATTTCCAAAAACTAAATCTTTGTTACTTATTTTGTGCTAAGTGATTATCCTGAAGTTTGCCTCTGCCTCAATCCACTATGCTTTATGAGGGCAGAGTAAATTTTCCAGTGGGGTGAAAAAGATTTAAATAATATTCCATTCTGGTAGTTTGGTCACATAATGTTAATTAGGAAGAGGACAAATAGAAAAGTTAATTTCAATTTTACATGACCTGCTGTGTATGTCAGCTTCCAGTTCATTCAACTTGCGTCTTTCACTTCTCCCACAGATCAGGTACTCCATGTGGGGATGCCATCTGAATAGAAATTAAATGATCTGTTCTCCCTCCAGTGCCTAAGGAATTTCAGGGGTAACTTTCATTAACCTTGATGGATCTTACACACAAAAGGCCCTTGAATGTCAATGGGAAACTAGACTCCAAAGAGTTTCTTCTACTTTCTTTAATATTGTTCATTTAATCAAAGAATGACAATAAAGCACTTATCATCAGAGACTTATACAGAAGTATTTTAACATTTTGAGTGGGACCAACAACTGATTCACAAAAAAGTGTCAAAGATGATTACTACAGATACCTTCAAAAATATGTATTGCTAAGAAGCCAAACTGAAACAAAACACAAAGCAGTAATTGCTTCTCCCTTTCCTTCTTCCAATCACAAATATTAAGATAAATTTCCTTAGAGAAATAAATCATCTGTGCCAAAATTTGTCATATGCCTCTGATTTGAGTGTAGCCCTAAAACACAGTTTTCCAGCATATTATCACTACATGTCTGAAAGTTACCACAGTGCTCTGTACTTTGCATCATTATTGAGCTTCCTCAGCATGGGAAGTGCTTCAGTGAGCCTCTTAGTCTCAAAACTAGCCCATTTCAGTATCAACAAGGTAAATATTAAATACAGTAAGAGAAAGGACAGCACCTCTTGCTTTCCCACTGTATTACCCCTCACTCATGTACTCACTCATCCAGCATAAGAGCTCATTGACCATATTGATAGGAAAGACCACAGAGGACTGCAGAATTTTGCAAATTAGTTTGTGTCCCCTGTGAGCTATACAGTAATTTATACTTAATAGGAATTATAAAGAGGTCTTCCACCAAAATGTGTGAGAGAGGCAATGGGTTAATAAGAAATGTGAACTTAAACTCCACAGAGATGAGGCTGAAAGCCCCACTCCAAAAGAATGGATGCATGAGGGAATGCAGAAATGTGGTGAGGGAATTCTGGGAAGGAGTGAGCAATGAAACAGAAGCCGGTGAATTGGTCAAAGGCAGTGTTAAGCCATTGCCAAAGCAGGTGATTTTACTAGGAAGCAGGCAAGTTGATTTAAAAAAAAAAAAAAAAAAAAAAAATCCGTCAATTTAATTGCTGATGGGTTTGGCTTCTCTGGTGGCGGGGAGAATAATGAGACAAATTGTTAGATGTCAGAGTAGACAAAAACATTCAGTTAACTGACGCCAGTTCTTCATTTTCCAACAGACTGCTGTGGTTTATAAGTGCAGCATCAGTATATGAATGTGTGGCTGTGTGTGTACACATATGCTTGTGTGAGTGAGGTGGGAGAGGAGGAAGGGAGGCATAAAGAGGTCCCTATCATGAGGCAAGCCTGTGATAATGACATACAGGAACCTCAATTTTCCTAAGGTTTACAGTCCTAACCTTACATTGGTGATCTTTGCTTAGAAAACAAAAGTTACAAGTTTTTGTTTCTTCATTTGTTTGTCTTGTTCCTTTGTTGCTTTCAGTTTTATGTCCCACATATCAGTGAAATCATATGGTTCTTGATGTTTTCTGTGTGACCTATTTTGCTTAGCACAATAATCTCAGGATCCATCTAGATACAGACAACAGTTTAGTGGGTATCAGAGAGATAAGAGGGGAAAGGATGGTAGATGAGTGTAAAGGGAGTCAAATATACAGTGATGGAAAGAGAACCAAATCTGGGTGGTGAGCGCACAATATGATATATACATGATGTATTACAGAATTCAACACTTGAAACCTGTGTAATTTCGCTAACCATTGTCATCCCAATATATTTTAGTTAAAAAAATAAGAAAACAAAAGTTAGACATCTGAAAAAGTTAAGTTGTCTTAGATCATGATGTCTTAGTTTTGAATATGACATTTCTGTGTGTGTTATGTTATTAGTAGTTGGTAAGATTATCTTTTACATTGCCCCCCCCACCCAGAAATACATATGCATGGAACATTATTGGGCCCATGTCATCATATTGTATATTAGCAGTGGAAAATACTTTCAGAACAAGAATTCTCAAAAAACCTGGGGAAAATTCTCCTAAAACTTCTCTCTCTCTTCTCTCTCTCTCTCTCTCTCTGTCACACACACACACACACACACACACACACACACACACACATTTCTTTATAATCCTTAAAGCTGAGTCTGGTTTATCCAGTGAAAAGCAAAGATGGTAGCACAAAGACTTGGCTGCTTAATCATTTGTTTTCCCAGGAACTTAAAAAATGATGAGAAATCTTTGCAGTTGCTTCAATTGCTGCCATTTTAAAATAAACTGATATAAATAATGATTTTATACCAACAAAAATATAACCATTAATAACTAATAAAACTTTGTTAAATCAATGCTGATTTATACAAAATAATATGTAAATCAAAGTCACTGGTAGTCCTTAACTGATTAGATGTTATGCGTTCTTTACAAAATACTGTATAATCTGTAAGAATTCAGTTAATTAATTTTGTTGAATTCTGGTTTGTTACTTGTTGCATTAATAAGAGTTTGCTGCAATCAGTCCTAGTTTCACCTTCAGGCCTGAAAGAATGCCAATGTATACTTTGGTGGCCTTGAATGAATGACAGTCTGCTGTAGATTCTCTTTCTCAGCCACTCATCTTCTCCCATTGTTCAATTCCATTTTCCACTGAGAAGAAAGACTAACAGAGCTTGCTAGAGGAGCTGCATGGCATGGTGGTTAAAAGTATGGACACTGGAGCCAAACTGTGATTGCAGTTACAGCTCAACCACTTCCTAGCTGGGAAAACTTAGCCGAGTTACTCAATCATTCAGTGCCTCAGTTCATTCACCTTTAAACTGGGGATGATAGTAAAGGTACATGACTGATAGGGTTGTTATGAAAATTAAATGAGTTACTGTTTATAAGGTCAACAGAAGGGTGCCTAAAACACAGAACACTCCATGTCATTATTTCTAGTAAATAAATGTTCTCAGCAAATGTGATGTGACCGGAGGAGAATTATGATGACTTTGAAAGACCACAAAGGAATAGCAGCAGTTACAAAGGAAAAAGTCCAAGTTCTTCTGTTCTGCCATTCTTCTGCTCCAGTCTGATCTCACTTTAGCTCAAATGACTTGGACTCAGTTATGTACAGGAAGGGTGTTTTCCCCAGCCTTTCCCTAATTCAGAAAAGAAAAACAGCTTCTGTTGTTATACTTAGAAATATTTCGTCAATTAACACTCAAAATGCAATTTCAGAAGATCTGTGTAGACAGACTTCTTACATGGTCTCAACTTAAAAAGCACATGCCCAAATTTACATACCCTCTAATATTAAATATGTCCCGTGTAGGTCTGCCCTCTTTCCACAAGGAATTGGGCAGTTATCTATTTCTTTAAAATGAAGCAAAAAAATGTGAAGCACAATATATGCTCTGGTTTTTCATAGAAGAATAACTGTCTTCCTTTGACAGTTTCTTTCCCATCGAATTAGCTTTACTTCTTAATACTCTGGACAGTAGCTGAGGATGGGGAGCATTGATACTCCCATAACGATGAGTTCTTTTCCATGGTATTCCAAGTTAAATAGCATTTTTCAGTCTGTTTAAGCTTAACATAGTAAAATTACCCTGTAATTTCTTGTCATGGATAACAATAAATCTGAAATATAAATTATTTAATATCTCACGAATCAACTATGATATAAATAGGGCTGTAGGGAAAAATGGATCCATGGAAACATCCTCACATTTGTTCAAATGCCAAAACGTATTCTCAGTGAAAACCAGGTTATAGGATATTACAACTAATTTTTTCACACTTCGAGAAACTACAGTATAAGTATTGACCCAAATATTCCATCATTTCAAAGAGAAGATTTTTTTTTAAAATCATGTTCGAATCCATGATAGAATGAAAGCTCATAAAACAGAAGTATTTTCCTAGAAATTTCCAGTAAGAGAAAAATGTGTATTTATAGAGGGAATTTTTTACTTAAGTTTTAAATGTTTATATTTCAGAACTTCCTATTTATTAAAAGTGATTGTTTTTGCGTGTTGATATTTTTTAAAGGAAATCTGTTTTAATTATCTGACTTTTATTGACTACCAATGATACAGTATAAATCTTGGGGGAAAATCAAGGAGAAGAAGCAACCACATAGAATACTTACTATCTGGCTTGCTTTCTCAGCTTCTCTGAACATCAGTGGTCAGGAACCCCCTACTCATTGCTAAAGGAAAAGGAGGTAATCCCACCCTTGATCGGGATCAAGGAATGCTCCCTTGTGTCTTTCAGCACAGGAGAAGGGACGTTTTTGGTATATTAAGAGTATGTCTCTACCATTTATTGAATCATTTCTGTGTGCCAGGATGTTGCCAAATGTTTGATACACATCATCTCCTTGAATCCTTACCCTCATCATTCCCATTTCACACAAGAAGAAACTGAACCTCTGTGCAGTTAAATAATTTGCTCCAGATCACACAGTGGTAGAACCAGGATAGAAACCAGGTCTGCATAACTCCAAGGACATCTGAATCAATAAAGTGCTTCTCTTCAACCCAGGTCATCTAAAGCACACACATTTAAGGAAGGGCGAGAGGATCAAGCTGAACCTTCAAATTCCACATCTCCTCTACATGCCACAACTAAATATTTTATTGCTAAATATGGAAAATGATTAAAACATGAATATTGCATTGTGCTTTTTATAACACTAGTGATTTCTGGGCTATAAAAGACAATAAATGATAATAATAACACCTTTAGTACCACCTCCAAGAATAATTTCTACTGTCATTTACTAGGCATTTACTTAAGTACTTTGGTAAGCACTTTACATATATTATTTCATTAAAAAAAAGAACTAGCCACAAATTTCACAACCTAAATCTCAAACTAAATTGAAACATGTATATATACTTTTTCAAAAGTGGAAAATATGGCACAATTTTTCATTTCCCTGACACTACTCTCACCTCAAGAGGATGGATTTTGTATTGTCCAAAGTCCTTTTCATACTGGTCTGCATGATTAAATCCACACCTTGATCTGAAGAACATGCAAAAGATACTGAAGTCAGTTAGCAAGGGCTTAGTGAAGTAGGCCAAAGACCCACCCTTCTTCGAACTATTTAAAATAAATGTGCTCTTCTTATTTTTTTCACCTGCTCATGCCAGGTGGCAGAAGATAGATTCAGTATGATTTAGATACTCCTCTGAACATTTACCTAAGTTAACAGGCCAGCGTACTATCACCCTGGGCTAACAGGGAAGTAGTTCTGCAATCCCCACTGTTATAACATTAAGGGAAATGAATCTCATTCTGGGCTTTTTGGGGGGAGTCATTTATCAGATGATTTATTTACAGGGCAGTATGCATGACAAGTAAACAGATATGTTACTTTTGACCATTGTAGTTGGATTTTAAACACGGGAAAGAGACAGAATAAGTGTCTTTTTAGGCCATGTGAGTAGCTCTGACAACAGCTTTGAAAAATAAAGGAACTCTATTATGAGGCATTTAGCATGAACTGATTTACATACTAGAGTAGATCTTTCATGAATTCTGCCAACATAGAGAGGAAAGGGGAGGGGAAAACAGGTCCCAATTGCACACTACCACTGTGCATGTTGATGAATCCCCCAGCACATGTTAATTAATGCCCTATTGTGTTTGGCAGACTACCAGGGACTGTGATTGTACACGAGCTGATCCTTTAAATGGAGAGTGGCTTACTCTATATTGAAAAGAAAAAAGATCTGTATTTGTATAAGCCACAACTATTCCTTAGGAATAAGTGTTTTGCTTTTAGTGCAATTAAGAGAGAAGAACTGCCATCTATCACAATATTTTATCATTACATGTAAAATAAAATCCTCAACCCCAGTAACGTAAGTAAAAAAAAAAAAAAAAATCACAGAAATGTCATTGTTTCTAAGGAAAACTAACATTCTCCCATTGCCCTGTGCAAATCAGTGTCCAAATTTCACTCACAAATTATGATAATGAATACTGTTATCTACCATCATGTGCTCTGGATGAAGCAGAGAGTTGTAGTCAAGGAATTAAAAGGAAATCCTCATAATAAACACATGGCGATCTTGAAAAAATTGAATAAATAATGCCATCCTGGCAACAGAGGTGACTTAAACAGGGAAAAAGAACCGGAAGATGCAAATTCTCTAGGTGTAAAGCTTACAGAAATCTTATGTCCTGCTAGAATTTTATTTTTAATCATGGAAAAAAAAGATTAACTAATCACTCAGCTCTTATTTCTTATTTGTTTTAATTTGCTTTTTTAATATTTGCATTATAAAGAGTTGATAAATATTGGATATCTTAAAGCATGAGTGGCCTAGAAAAATAAATTGCCTTATATCATTGCTCCTTATGAATAAAATTGACATATCTAAGCTGCTACCATAGAGTACAAAAACGATATTGCAACCAAATTGATTAATTGTCTTTCACTATTCTAAATAATAATGAAATTTAGGTGTGTCTTACTAAAGAACCCACCTTTTTCCTAATCTATATTACTTTCGCTGAAATAGGCTGAAGTTTTTTTTATTTGCATTTTTTCCTTAGACTTCAGTCATTTGGGTTTTTTTGTATGTAGAACTCCCTCCAGATTTCCCTCAGTACATTTAAGATTTATTTAAACCACTCATCCTCAAAGTGGGGTACAAGAGCCACCTAAACCAGAATTACATTGGGATGCTTATTTAGAATATAGGTTCTGGGAATCCATTTCTCCAGATACTCTGATTCAGTAGCCTAGAACAGAAGTCAGAAATCTGCATTTTTATTAAGTACCCAGGCAATTCTGTTCATTTAAACTATTCTATTGCTCTTCTTTTAGAGTTCAGTGGCTTTTTTCTTCTTATTTATTTAAATTCACTAGCTTCTCTTTTTGTCGCAGTGCTTGATTTCACTGGACAATGAGTGTCACTTATAGAGTATGGTGTCATGAACTTTGTTTTAGATGGTCAGGTTTGTTCTCCTTCCGGTCTGAGGAGGTTAGGACCTTTAACTCAAAGTGCCAGGATTATTGGCCTTCTCTGCTAGGGGAAAAGTACCACTGGGCTGTGGGGAAGCAAATGTAATCATTAATGTTGTAAAGATTTTGTAGGGTATCCGATGGACACTTGTCTCATTAGGGAGACCACCTCAGGGATGATGTAGATGCCTGATCACTGTGCTGTACACCTGAAGCTGAAGCTGAACAATAATGAATGTCAACTACAAGTTTATATATTTACAAGAAGTGAAGTTCAGCATTAGGAATAGAGACAATGGAAATGTAACAGCTGTATGTGATGTCAGAGGGGTAGTAGATGGGGAGAAGGGGGTTATCACTGTGTGTCGGATATAAATGATAAATGTCTATTACATTGTTTTGTACACCTGAAACTAATAATAATAATACAAAAAAATAGAGCAGAGATCATCACAGAGTAAATACAGAGAGTTTTGATGGGCCCCCCCATCTTTTGGGAAACCTCTTTCTGGGACACTGTTAGACTTAATAATTACCTTGTTTTTTTCTTTTTAAATCAACTTGGATATGCAATGAACTCAACACAAAACTCCAGCCTTGCAAAGCAGATCTATCATTGATTCTTTCTGCAATATAAGATTCTCTGGCCTATGAATGAATAACAGCAACAATTTGTTGAGTATTTACTATATACGAAACAATATTTACAGTTTCATATATATTACATCATATATCTTTTTCATCAATAACACTTTGAGATAGGTGTTGCAATCCTCCATTTTATAGATGAGGAACTAAGGATTCGAGAGAATAACTGGTTTACCTGAGGTCCCTGGTTACCAGGTTGGTCTGATTCCAGGACCTGTGCTCTTAACCAGGAGGCAATCCATCCTCTAATCTTAAGTGGGTTTTCTCTTTTCTTTCTAATCAGCTAGACTTTGTGCCTCATGTTTTTGAAATAAAGTCTAGTTTTATATGAGCATCTGCATCCTTTGGGGGTCCTTCTAGCTACTGTTACTATAAGTTCTTTTGAGATGAGAACAAACGGATTGAGCCCCACCTCTGGGTTCCTTGCCAGCAGTGTCAGAACCACAGCACAATGGCAATGTGGTCAGCCTAAGTAAGGGAGGTCCTGCCGCTCTATTTTAGGACTCAGAGCTCTGACAGAGAGCTTACTGTTACATTATCGCACAACATGATTACAATAGATGAAGTCACTTTCATGGGAAGCCGGAGCCTATACCATGCCAGTACTTTAATGAGCCCAAGACAAAAATAACAGCATCTAATGGGCAGGGACACTGAGAGAATGGCACAAAACAGTCTTTGCAGAGTGCAACTCTGAAATACAAAGTAAGGCAAAGGCATGCTGCGAATTGATTTTTAAAATCTCTGTTTGCCCCAAATAGACATTGCTTTATTACACAGAGGATTTCCTTTCTTGAGTGTATCCCATAGTTGTACAAAGCAGAACGCTCATCCTCCCATCCGGCTCTCCCACCTCTGCACTACTGCTCACGCTGCTGCTCTCATTTGGAAGCCTCTCTTGTACAAATATCTCTGTTCCGATACTCTGCCTGGCCAGTGACATTTCTTTGAAGATGCGGGACAATTTGGCTGTGAAGGTGTGTTCTTGCTCTTTTAAAAAGAAATCTATGCAAGGAGATTTAGGGCTGAAAATAGATTCTGGCACCTGAGTCTCCTCTTTAAGTCCCCAACAAATCTTGATGTTTTATTTGCTTCTGCACGCTCTTGACCTGGCTTTGGTCATAATTCTGATGTCAAAATTCATTCCATTCAGTCCTTACAACTGCCCACCCTCATAAGTGAGTATCAGATTCTGATTATGCCCCTGGAAGCCACAATTCTTTCCTGGACTGGCTTTGATGGCTGGCTGCTCTCAGTTTAGTATCGTCCCTCAAATCTCTAGATCCACTTTTATTTTCCCTCACTCTATGGCTACTGTTTCAGTCAAGAACTGTGAACTAATGGTCAACCTCAACCAAAATCTTGTCTGATTATTCAGACAAGAAATGATTTATTCCTCTTCTGTACTTGACTTAGATCTTTTTGTGACACTATGTTGTCTGCTATATAATAACTATTTGTATACATCTAGTTTTCTCTGCTGAATTATCAGCTCCTTGGTGTTAGGGACCAGGTTTTACTCACTTTTATATTGCCCAGAGTGTTTTTAATTAATAATAATAATAATAATAATAATAATATTAGATAGCATTTAGTAAATCTCTAATAATGTTCCAGGCACTGTGTTACAGTTTTCACTCATTATTTCTTTTAGTTCTTGCAGGAATACTGTGAAGCAGGCATTACTGTCATTAACATTTAATAAACGAAGACACTACAGCTTAGATAATTTTAGAAGTTTGCCCAAGTTTACATAGCTAGGATGTGTGTAGCCAGCATTCTGAATTAGGTCTGCCTAACTTTAGAACAAGAACTCTTAATCATCACAAGGGAGTTTTTAGTGAAGTTGTTGAATGAATAGACCTCTTTACAAAATTAAAATAAATTGTTAAAATATAAAACTCTATTCAATGTTTCAAATACATATATACAGGCCTAATCTTTTTAAATATCAGAATGGGTCTTTTCTCTCTGACTCTACAATATTTAAGGAATTTATGGCATTTAGAATTGATAAGTAAAAAAGTTTACGTTAAAAATGTAAGTAAAATGAAATTCAGTCAGGCAAGTTGGACGGCTAATGGAAAGTAAGATGAAAGGAATTTATGGTGTTTTATACATAGTAAACACCCATATTTGTTGAATCAAATAAAGATTGAATTAATGAACCATTCAATCACTGAACAAACATTGAAAATCAGTCTGTATAGTAGCTACTTTACAATAATTAATGAAAATGTATGGTAACTCCTATGAAATATTTGCAATTAGACATATATCAATAGTATGTATTACTACAAGAATGGAAATATAGATGCAAAATGATCTCAACAAAATCTCCACTGTGGAATCACACCTGATATAAAATCCTACAGTTAGCAGCTCAAGCATGTCATTGATTTATCAGAGAGATGGCTAATCCTAATTAACCGTAACATTGTAGGTTAAATGAAATGTAGCCTTTATGTATAGTAATTTGGCACATAAAAGGAGCTCAGTGAATGTCAGTTCTCTTCGCCCATCCCATACCTTCTTATCCTATTCATTTAGTGGTATGGCTTCAACTAATTATATCTTCCTGAGACCACACTTCCTCTAGGTCTTAGATAACCATCATAAGGGGGGAAATCATACGAGGCTTTCCCAGAAGTCTTCAGTTTCATCAACAAGGGACAAAGGAGAGTCAGAGTATTTGTGATAATTTCTTTCCTCTCTTAAGAGAGGTCTAAAGAGAACACTCAAATGAAGGCCATGCGTGTTCCTCCTCTAGGCCTTCTAAATCTCCTCAGGGGTAAAGAAGGGGATTGTGAGTTGCAGCAAAAACCCTGCTTCCTCGCAAGACTCACCTCCACCCACAAGCGTCAAGGCTTTGGACTTTGACTATGCACAGCTTCCCCAGACTTCATGGCCTCTGCCAACAGGAGTCTAGAGGGAGACCTTGCCACCTAAACCTCCTAATTAATCATGACATTACATCTACTGCTTTGCTACCACACTCTTTCAAATCTACCAGGACTAATCACTTTATTCCCATTATCCCGTCTACATCAGTCATCAGAAGCCCAGGATCCCAGTCACCCCTCATATCTGTCACTTTAATTCTCTTAAGGCTCTGCACAGCCTCTGACCTGTTCCCCTCTTCCACCTCTCCCCAATTCATGAAATTCTTCCACTTTGCCCTCTGGAATTCATGGTCTCTTGTTAAGAAAATCCTCTAAATTCTTAATGTCTTCGAACACTCCCTTCACCATTTTGACTCTAATGGAAACCTGGCTTTTCCCTCTAATGGGAACCTGGCTTTTTCCTGAGAAGTCTTCTTTCCTCACAGTGTCTCTCAGGTAGTGACTGAGTTTCTTGTTGTTATTTGTTTATTTGTTTTTCTTCCACAGTCCTTATACATCTGGAATTGGAGGTTGGCGACACACCCTTCAAACCATTCTTTCTTACTTACCAGTGACAACCATACTGCTAAATCCAATGTTCAATTTTGGTTCTCATCTTACTTGACTTATTGTTAGAATCTGGCAGAGTTGGTTCTTCCTTCTTTTCCTCATTTGGCTTCCAATTCACCACATTCTTGTGATTTTCCTTCAATGTCACTAGCTATTCCTTCTCCATCTCCTGCTGGTTCCTCCTCAAATCTCCAACAAAGTAAATATCAGAGTTGCCCATGGCTCAGTCCTGAGGTCTCTCCATTTCTTTATTTCATTTCCTCAGTGGTTTTGTCCAGTCTCATGGATTTAATTACCACCTATATGTTGATAGCTTCTACATTTATATCTGTGGTCTTCTCTCCTGATGTCTAGATTCACATAGTTAACTGCTTACTCGACACATCCAGTTGGAGGTATAGTAAAGATCTTGTACTTTTGGCCCCCCATAATCTATTTTTGATAAGTCAGGCAAAGAAAAGATTCTCCAAAATAATAGCCAGAGTATGTCGTTCTTCTTTTCAAATCCTACAAGGACTTTTTTTCCACTCAGAGTAAAAGCCAAAGTCCTTACAAAGGCCTATAGGGCCTTATAGAATCTGGACCATGTTAGCTCTCTAACTCCACCTATGACCACTCTTCACACTTACTCTCATCTACCACACACAGTTTATGTGCTCCTACCTTAGGGCTGTTTGTTTGACCTTCAGAGTTTTCCAACAGAGGTCTGAAAGTCCAACTCCCTCACTACCTTCCAGTTTTTGCTTAAGTGTCACCTTCAAAAAGAGACTAACCCTAAACTGATATCTCTAGTTCATTTTGCAATCCCCTCCCAGCCCCACACTCCTAGGCCTTTTTACCTGGCTCCATTTTTTATTTTCCATTATACTTATCCCTTTTAACATATGGTGACATTAGCTCTCTCTCTTTTTTTTTTTTTTTTTAGATTTGTTGTCTGTTTTCTGTCTTCCCTGCTAGATTATGAGTTCCATAGATTTAATTATTTTTTGTTCTCTGATTTGTCCCAGGAACATGGATACATGCCTACCACATAGTATGTCATAATACACATTTGTTAAATAAATGCTAGATATGTACAGTGTTTTACAGTGTTATGGCATGCTGTCATGTTTAAAAAATTGTATCCTTAAAACTACCTTTTGCTATTGGTCAGGAGTTGTCATTATTCCTTTTATTCAGATTAGGATGCTGAGGCCAGAGACAATTTTTTGTGACTCTTAAGTTCATTGTTTTTACTACTTCATCCTGGTTTATCAGGGAATTGTTCTTTAAGATTTTGCTTAAATTATAGCATAGAACAATAACTTAAGCGTTTACTGGGCAGTGACCACTGTGTGCTGGTGACAATGCACAAACATGAAGTATAGCCCAGCGATAAGCAGACAGTGTTTTGGGTGGGAAGGATATGCCTGAGTCTTGACTCCTAAAAGGCAAAGTGCTTTTCCTTTGCCAGCAGAACCACACAAACCCTTATGTCAGTAGTTTCTCTTCAACTCACAGCTACCTGGCATCCTGCAATTGGTTTGACATGTTCATATCAGGGTTTTGATCTCAGCATTACTTTGAGATGACACCTTGGAAGGTGACTAATACAGTTTTATTAAATTTAGATTTTTGGTAATTCGCCAGCACTTACTCACTTGATTCAGGGAGGCAGGGTACTTTGGTACTTCTGATCATGAAATTTAGATAATAAGGCCCTTGCTGACTGCTCTTGAATGCATTAAACATATTTTAGGCACAGCTTTATAATTGGTGACTGGAAGCAATCCTGTGGTTAGTTGGCAATCCCAGCTAAATAGAAATTTTTTCACTGGAAGTTTCTTGTTTCTCTGAACCATGGTCAGAACCTTACATTTGGCTTCCTTGTGGAAAGCATGACTGCTGTTTAAGAGGTTTTTGTAACTACTATGAAGACATATAGGCCCTTATGATCTTTATGGTTTTAAGAACTGTTACCCTTCTTCCTGGTTAGCTAATGAATTCTCAGCTTCCATGTAGGCATTGATCTAAATTTTCTTTGTTTTTATTTCTGATGAGCGAGCACAGTGAATTGATCCTAATAACCAGTGAGGTTGTCTTGAAAGTCTTTAAGCTGATTTGCTATAATTATTGATTCTAGGTGAATGTGCAAAGGAACACGTTATCTGAACGACCACTTCCTATGTATCACACGTGTTTTAGGTACTTCACACACATTAGTTGGCGCAGTTAGCTTTGGCATTGCCCTACGAGAAAACTATGCTCATGGCCCTTTTATAGACAAAGATATTGATACTCAGGGAGGTTAAGTAATTTTCTAAGGCCACACAACTAGGGAAAGGCAGAGCCAAGATCTGAAACCACATCTCTAGACTGTCTCAAAATGTTGACTAATGACACACTTAAAATAGCCACACAAAACCACACAAAGAAATATGGAAACAACAGATAAAACAACTTCGTGTTTGAGAACCACAGCTGTAAAATGCCAGTAAATAGAGGCCCTAAGCCAATCAGACCATCACCATAGAGGTCAGGCTGAGAGGCCATGGAGACAACTCTTGTCAGTCATGTTATGAATAATTCGCAATCCACGAGATATGTAGGAAAATAATTCAATTTTGTTTGAAATTAAAATAAACTGATAAATCAGATGTGACCATTCAGACAGAAGAAAGTTTTGGCCACATGTTCCCACTGTCTCAGTGCACAGAATGCTGACTAAATACCCAGTAATATTTATCAGATATCAGATAACTATTTTATCTCATGTTTGTGTCTCAATCAAACCCCATGAACTCATGTGCTGGAGAAAAAAATTCTGGTCTTCCTTCTCCTCCTCCTTCCTCTCTCCTTCTTCTCTGCCTCCTCCATCTTCTTCTTCTTCTTTTCTTTTTTACATTGAAGTCCCTACTACAGAGAAGTTGAAAGACTTTGAAATTGATAACTCTGTCTCAGGAGTCATTGGTTTCCTGGTTTTCAGCTATGATTATAGAATTTTTATTATTAGAGTCAAAGACCAGAAGAACATTTCTTTCAGTGTTCCAATTCTTTTTCCCTTTCTAGAATACTGAGGAAGTGTCTGGGCTCTGTTCTTTGGATTATAAAATACACTTTTCAGGACTTCTAAATGCCAAACTTTAATTAATTTTGCACTTAATCCTAGTCTATCCTCAACTTCTCAATATCCATTTTTTTTTTTTTTTTTAAAGCAGGAAGGTAGCTCCAAGGTTCTCACGTTGATTTGACTTTCTTATTGGTTTAGAAGAATGACACCCCCAGATATGTTTAATTTGTTTATCATGATTATCATTTTGCTTTTAATATAATTTTATTGGTTTTAGATGAAGCATATGCTGTCCTATAAATCACAGTCTGAACACCTCTCAATTGTTTAGTTTCTGACTCCTTTCTTCCTACATTTATGATACTTGCTCAGGCCCTGCAGGCATTTCAGTTTGTAACCATTATTTAAATGAAAATCAACAGTAGTATGAATTAATGATGGTTCACGATGTCATTAAGAATATGTATATAGGTTCATCACACAATATATTTCATTTCACATTTTATGTTTTTATGATCTGGTGATATACCAGCAACATTCTCATCCATATCCATTTGAAAAATTCATTGACATTTTAACAGCAGTTTTTTTTTTTTCCTCTCAAATAGATATAAATTTTACAGGGTCGTTTTTAGAAGAGAAATTTGTCCTAGCAAATAGATTTAGACCTTTATGTACCATTGATAGTTTGGTGGTTTCAAATACAAAATTAATCTCAAGCTTCCAAATATTTTTTAAGCCAAGACACTTCTGTGCCTGTAAAATCCAGCTTTGGCAGTATAGCTATTACTAAGTGACTTTCAATATTTAGGGGATATATACACAGTATAAGAGATAACTTGTTACAGAGATTTGTTTTGTTCAAACTGATCAATGACTAATACTTAATGAGTTGTTAATCAGTTCTCATTTTATGGAAGCTATTCATTCACCAAGTAAAGATCTGACCCCAATGGGTATCTAAGAGTGTAAAATAGTTTGAACTTGAAAATATAAATTGCAATTCATTTGCAATATAGAAAAGAGCGTTAGCTATGTTTTTAACCTATTTTATTATCGGTTCATTTTGAGTAGAAAAGGAACATACTGTACTTACCAAACCAAGGGAAATGTTCGTGTGTTATATATAATTACTCTGTTGAGACTCTTTCATATTCTTTTCTATATGTCTTTCATAAGTCAAATTAGTAAGGAGATGACTTGAGTATTGAAAAACAAAATACATTTTGAATGTTTTTTTGCTATAGAATTCAAGGACCTAGTTCTTCAAATGTGGAGGTTTGTTTGTCCTTGAAATAGCTACATTATTTCTAAGTATCACTAATGCAGACACCAGAAAAAAAGTTGAATATTTTCTAGCAAAGTCAGAGATAAATAAGAATTGTTGCAACAAACTATTAAAGACAATCAGGATTACTGAAACCTGTGTAGGAAAGAATATCTGCATTTTTAGTACAGAAAAGCCTCAGTGCAGTCTTCACATATATAAAATTGTGAAAAATTAAGGCAAGAAGGAGAGCTAAAGATCCTTTTGTTAAATACTTTATTTAACAAATAAGAAAACTATGATTCTGCAAGTTATGGAAGAACTGGAACTAGAATCCTCATTTCCTAATGCCTAAACTTGTGTTCTTTTGTTACTGCTCACAGTTACATAGGGTATAATATATAGTCAAAATAGCTACCAATTTGGGGGCTGTTATGTGCCTGGCATGTCAAGTCTTACTTGCTTTATTCTCTTAATAATCCTGTAAAATAGAATTTAATATACCAATTTTACTGATGAGTCAATTAAAAATTTCTATTTTGAGAATAAGTAACTTGCCCAAAGTCACCTTACAGAACCAGCAATCTAATAATTGTCTGCTTGAATTCAAAGTCTCGTCTCTTGCTGCAGAACTATCTATTTAATTAAAAAAAGAAAGAAAGAAATCACAAACAGGTCTACAGACTTGTATAGGAAATGGCAAGTACAACATACTGATTGGCTTTTCTCTTTTCAGCTTTCCCCATCATGTAGATCAAATTAAATATTTATGTAAAATTTGTAACTTGTACTCATCATAGGATATTTGATTGAGAAGAATCCTGAGAATAGCAAATCCACCCCACTCATGTATACATGAGGTAATTGAGACCAGAAAGGTCAAGCACTTTCCACCAGATGGATAGTTGTAAAATTCGAATACAGCGAAAGTTCTGGCTTGAAGTTCTCTGATTGGTCCACTAGTCCACAATCACATTTGTGCTGGAAAGAGAAGTGTGGAGAGAGAAGACAAAGAGGAATGGCTGGGAAATCACATAAGTACTACCAGGGAGCATGGAGTGAGCTGAGAATGTCAATGGCAGCATAGATTTTTGGAAAAACAGTACTGTCTGAATGTGACTGACCTCCTGGTAACTTTTTCAGTTTTTCTATGAATTTTATGAGAGTCAAATGAGCAGAACGTGCACTCCATATTTGGCTAAGAGAGGACAGCCACTAATTTTTATATTTCATTGTGTCCTCCAAGTAAAATGCACATTTTATTATGTAAAGTGAGAAAGAAGATAATTGTTAGTTAAAAGACTAGTCAGCCTTTAATTTTATTTTTTTTTCGTAAGTCTTTTCATTGATTTATCTTAGGAGACATTGTACTAGTAAAAAGAAAAGCATCTATAGCACATTCAGTAATATTTTTCCCATAGCTAGTTTAACTTACTTTCTTGGGGAGAGTGAGGTGGCTATAAATACTTTTACCACTTGATCTTGTAACCTTAAATGAGGGCAAAACTCCCCTTGGCACTAACAAGAATTTTGTCTACGAATAGTTACAGAATTGGGTCCATGACGATTATGAAGTAATTTGGTTCTTTCCCAAGAGATAGAAACTCCGGCACAATTTTCAGATGGAATACACATACTAACACCTTGTCCATATTCCTAATAATAACAAGAATGAAGGAGGTAAAAAGCTAGGAATTCTTACAGGCTTTAGCTGGCTTGCTTCAAAAGCCTGTCAGCTAAACAAATAAAATGAAGTAGTGGGAGGGAAAGGCAGGAAATTAACTGCTGTGGGCTATAGTTAATGAGTAGTCCGAAGCGAAGGAAGTTATGGCCGTGGAAGTGTACACATAGAATGAAAAAAATTAACACTACCAAAAAGAGTTAGCATGCACAAATTAGATTTTTATTCAATCCTGAAGTTTATTGCTTTCTTGTAGGATCTGCCTCCAACACGCCACAAAAGGTTTCCCCCATCCCCTCGCCCCCAACAAGATGAGTGAGATCAATCAAAAGATTGAAACTTTGAAGCATGGTTAGGCTGCTGGGTAAAAGCATGCAAAATATGTATGAGACTTCATTAAAAAATGCCTACACAACACCTTGGGTAAAATGCATAGCAGCTTAGCATTGCAGCTTCATTAGGTATAAAATAAAGTGGTCATTCCCTGAAGAGGGCCCTGCCATATTCTGACCAATCCCAGGAGTGTCCTGCTCACATTCAGTGATTTAAAGCCTAAACTGCCCCAAATCCTCTCTCAACCAAGTCTGTGCAAGGATCTGTTGGCTTTAGGCAATACATCCCCGGCAACTGCGTTGTATCTGTCCAGGCTTTTAAAAGAGGACTAATCAGAGATTTTCTAAAAATAACTTCTTGCTCTTTTTTTCAAAAATGTGAAAACAAATTATCAACAACTTTTTTGAAGAACTAAACTACCCATTAAAACAAACACTACTCTGGATGTAACAAAGACTAGAATTTTGAAAGATAAGGGCAACACATAGAAAGAAGGATGTGTTTGAAACAAACGCTTTGGTACCTTGGTATTCCTGTACCAGATGCCACACCAAATTAAAAACCAATATATTCCCAGGATAGAAAAGGAGCAAGGCTTTCTCCTGCATATTCTCCATGATCATGTTTCTGAAAACGCAGTTCCGGGACCAGCCTCACCTGGTTGCTTATTAGAAATGCAGAATTGGGGCAGATCCCAAACCTCCTGAATCAGAATATGCATTTTAACAAGGTCATACTTTTTGCACATGAAAGTTTGGGAAGCAGAGCTCTGTGTCAAGGGTTCACAATGGAGAATATCATGGAATAGTAATAAAAATCCTTGTAAATGCCATTCTACATGAGCAACTTACCTTTGGTCCACCCTTTGTCTCCATGTGGTTCCAAGGAGCCTAATGTCACGAGAGCCTTCAGAATTATGCTAATGACCGAGTGCCAACATTGTGAGACCCAGCAGCCTGTCGGGTTTGACATAAAATGATGTGGACCGATTATTTCAGTTAAAATTTTGATGACGCCATTACTAACTTCTATGAAATATTTTATACTGGAGGTAGAGAACGTGCTATAAACAAACTTAAGGTGTTTGTGTTTGTTTTCCAAGAAGAAATCTTTAAACAATGTAATTTACCCTGAAAGGGACCAAGATGGGCATAGACCAAAGCTTTCTGTCGAGTTAGTGCCTCAGTTTACTCTAGTAATTTTCAATCAAGGCTTCTTGTAGTCAGAGCTAAGCTCATATTGCCAAGGACAAACCCATCATCAGCCATACGTGTGTTATGTGCATAGATGAGTCCATGTGTGCTGCTGAGGAAAACTTTAGTTAAATCAATGGCTCTATCTTTATAATAATTTTTCTTGTACATATGCCTTTGTTGTGATTTTGTAAAAAAAAACACACAAAAAAAACAACAACAACATTAGTCTGAATATTAGAATGAATTCGAATGAATTCCTAAGAGCTTGATAAACGCCATGAAGAGTCATGTTAGATGGATCATGGTCTATCGCCAGATTTTATGTCAAACATGATCCTGATGTCCTAAAGTTTGTCTTTAGACATATTTCTGGCTTTCTGATTTTCAGTTACTGCTATCTTATACTTCTGTAATTCATGGATTTACCCCTCTAGCATTTTCTAAAGTGTGTGTGGAGGAATGCAAATGCTTAGAAACAATAAGGGTCCTCTGATTAATCAAATTTGGAAAAACAGAATTAAACAAAATATAGATGACTTTCCTGCATGACTTCTTAGAGCCTTCCCTATGCTAAGATACACCATCAACACTTAATAGCAGAGATATAATGCACAATGTTTTTTGACCTCAAAAGCCACATGTCAAAGAGCATTCTCGATGATTAGTGTCTTGAGTTACATTTTTTGGGATGCCCTGATCTAATCTAATTTCCAGTTGTGTTTGAATTGTTATTCTTCTGAGTATCTTGTTATATTACTCACAATAAAAACCAAAAATTAGCACATTTGTAGTCTGTACTACAAAATTTAGCACCTACTTATATACTCTTTTATATTTTTCCTTGTTTTACCTTCTGATCTTGCCTCCCAACTAGATTGTAATTGCTTGGGCAGGATGAGTCATGCTTTATACTTTAGCACAGAATTTAGCACTGTGTTGGATACGTTGGTGATAAAATGTGTACTGGTATACTGAGCTATGCTAAAATTAAAGTTTTTAAAAAGTTTCCTTAGGTATTCAGTTGTTCTAGTATTTCAAGACTTGATGAAATAATCTGTTTAAGGAGAACTTTCTCATGATTTCGTAAACTTTGATCCTACAACCAATAAGCTTTTGTCTTTCCGAGGAAATGAATGTAAATATTTCTTGTCTATAATTATCAAAACACTACCAGGTTCTAGATTACTTTCCAGATTTAAATCTTTAACACAGATTTCCCCTGTATTACATATGCCAGAAATTCTTTCTTCAACTGCAGGAAGTAGACGTGCCAGGAAAATCCTAATACACGTGCCCCATTAATTTAAACCTGTTTTGTTATTTTTTTCGTCACCAATGAGTTCCTTGCAGAGACCCAACAATTGTTCGAGTTTGACACTGCAGAATAATGTTGAAATCATCAGTCTAGAATCTATCCACACCTTTATTCATGTATAAGGGTGCTGAGGTCCAGGGAAGTGAGGTCAACATCCTTTGGGAATATTCACAAAGCTGCCTGTATTTGGTGTCATTGGCACATCATTCTTACAAGTATAACTGCCATTATGTTTCTTTAAAAGAATAACAGTAACATACCCTTGTTTATTGTGAAGTTCATTTGTTGCTTTTTTCCATTCCACCCACTCTGTGAACTCCTATTTGAATTTAGTCTTTTTACATGGATATTTCAGAATTCAGAAAGGAAAAGTACTTTGTAAAGCCTGGAAATGTCACTTAGTGCTCCATCCCTTGGCAGGGAGTGTCTGGCAGTGAGGTGGTGAGTAGGGAGGGCAGAGAGATAAGATATTCCTACTTCCACCATTTCAGGCCATTGAAAAATTCTCTTGAGAGTCAGTTCTTTTTTATTCCTTGTCAGTAGATCCTACAAATATCCACACAAGATCTTTGGGATGATATGGAAAGCTTGTATTGAATTTCATGACTTGATTAATAACAACCAGTCACAGCCATTACCTATTCAAAAGTATGATGGTTTATATTAGGCTCAATTATGTTAGACTAGATTCTACTTGTTACCCTGGAATTTACCACCATCTAGTAATAGAATTCGAATTCCCATAGCAGACATACATTTGGATAATATTTGAAACGGTCTTTGTCCCTTAAATTGGCATTTCGGTGAGTAAGGAGAGCAAATTGCTTCTTTCTCCACTTAGAAGGTATCTTTTCACTTAGATATCTATCACTTAGATAAGAATATCTTTGATTGTTTTAAATATCTGTCCTAGGTGGTTTGGCTAATTACCTGCAGAAAGGCAAAAAATTGGACCCAATTATTTATCAATATCCTTTATTATGTTAATCTAGCTATCCTTCAACTGAGTACATTTTTTTAAATGTGGGCATCCCAAGTAGTGAAAACAGTCACCCGCCTCTAAAGGACTTGTGCCCACAGAGATACATTTTATTCTCGAGCATAAAGGTTTAAAAACAGTAAGGAAGTGCGATTTCAAAGTCAAGGAGATGCCTCAAAACACCTATCAACCTTCCACTCCCACCCTGTCCTCATCTGGACACCATTAGGACAACCACTAAAATTGAATTCAACTGTTATGTATTATGCATGACTGCATTGTTTACTGTATTGTTTTATGCCACTCAGTTCACCTGAGATGAAATCAGGCAAAGAAGGGAAATTAAGTCTACCTTCAGAACTCTAGACTGCTGACTCTTATAAAAATTGATTTACTAGTTTATCTAATGTTTTAAAAACTCATTTTATTAAGTTGTAAATCATATCATTCAGTGCTACTACACCAGAAGGTAAAATTAATGATAGAGATAAGAACATTAGAAAAAGCCACAGCATAGCTACATGACAACATGAAAAAATTGATGAATAGCAGCTTAGGAGCAATGACACAGGGTTCAGATTTAATTTGAATGGTGAAGGGCATCATCCTATTGAGCTGACTGGATAAGGGTAAGTTCATATTGGCACATGGTTTGATGTCATCATGGGTGACATGAAACAGTGGTACAGTGAGAAAATGACTTGTGGCATTTTGAAGACCAGAAAAATAAAAATTTGAGGTTAGCTTTGAATGAAGGTGCTTTTTCTTTGCCAGATAAAAAAAACACTACCCAGTAATTCTGAGATCTAAAGTTTTTTTTTTTTTTTTTTTTTTTCCTAATTGCTCTCTAGAAATAGCCTAAAAGGAAACAAAATTGATGGCAGGGATGTGGGGTCACATTAAGGGTAGGAGGCAGATAGACAAGTTTATGAGTGAAAGTTTAATATCTGTATAATTTTATCAGAATGAAAGAAATGCCATCCATCTTAATGAGATGCGTGCTATATCAGGAATTTCAGTACCTTTCACATAACAAACATGCTTCCTACATTTTATTATACCAATGCTCATGCCATCTCAAGGGGATGGATTTAAAGAGAGACTAAAGGATCTTTAATTTTACTTAGAGATGAAGAAACTGAGGTTTAAAGGGCATATCAGAATAGGCAATGCTTTCTACATGAAATTCTAAGATCAACAATTAGTTGTTCTCAAAACCTTGTATATTGATTAACATCCAGTCCAACTCAGCAACTTTTGCTGTCAGATCTCCTGGCCATGGACCTGTCCTCCTACCCTGTCTTTACCTGCATCAGAAACTGGCTCCACCAGGTCCAGCTGAGCACATGTCCCACCTGAAGCTTCAATCAAAACGCATAAGGAAAGTCAGTCACTGCTCATCACAAAGAATTTGAAACCCTGATTTACTTGTTTGTGCATGTCAAATGTGCTTATGACGATCAGAGGGCGTCACTTTACAACAGAGGAAAGTAAGACAAGAAAAAAGAAACCCTTCCCTTTTAAGCACTTAAATGACAGATCTAGGAAATGAATCCTGGTTTCTGTCTCTGTTGTAATAAGCCTGATCACAACAAATAATCAGTTTGTTGTCTTATTTTCCTTTCAAGGAAGAAATACTGTCTATATGTTGAATGAGTCTGAGAAACATGGAAAATGTCTATTTTCAGGGGGAGAAAAATGGATTCATAAGTCAAAATGTAAAATTAAAATTTTCCTTTTATGGAAGGGACTAAAACTAGTAAATGTATATGTTTTACCAACATAAAAGTGAGAAAATAAGATAGTTAAAATCCTTAAAATGATATAATATTGAACCAGTTACCAGAGTCCGAAAATGAGTCAATCTACATATATGATAATAAAGATTTGAAGATCCTACTCCTGAAAATTTAGTATGTGAGGCAGGCCTCCCACTTGATTTGAAATGCACACATTTAAGGCCTAGTGCATGTGACTGTCTCTGGTTTATGAGTGAGACTGAGGCAAGTGTACACTTGCCCAAGAAAAGTAGACCTCTGCAGAATTCCCCTTCTGACCATTGAAGAATCACACCCACAGCAGGAAATAATCAGGTCTTCACTCCTAAAATAACCACATTCCTATTTCTTTATTCCTGTAGGACTAAGAAATTATTTTTAATGATGAGCAAGCAATTTTTGTCTTTGAAATAGAAATAGGGTTTTAAAAAGTTTTATTTCAGGCACGATCTACACCAGCTCTCCGTGCTCATCTCTACAATTATGTGTGAAGGGCTCAGTGCTGTAGCACCTAAATATTTTATATAAGAGAAAGGAACATGCTAAGATCTTGTGAGTATCTCCAAGAGATTTGGGCAATGGTGGATACACCCCAGCATCACTTGACGTTTCTTCAGCACAGTGTTTTATAATATCGATTACAAATGGAGGAGTAGTATACCAACAGGAAGAACAGGGGTGGGAATGAAAAACAGAAAAGAACACAGGCTGTTCTAGAAAATAAAGAAAGCAAAATATGTAAGACAATCAAGTATAGGCAAGAGGAGTGCCTGGACAGAAACAATTACAAGCACATGTGATGGAATGGTATATAGCCAAGTTGATCCCGTGTGTGATGTTAACTTACTCTATTAAACTCTGTACTCACTTTTTAAAAATTATAGTTGACATACAATATATTAGTCTCAGGTATACAACATAGTGATTTGATATTTATATAGCCCTTGAGGTAATCACCACAATAAGTAACAATCTGTTACCATGCAAAGTTACTACGATATTATTGACTATATTCCTTTTAATCATTGTGAATCTCATTCTTATATGATAAACTTATCCGGTTAGACTTTAGAGGTCCAATTTTATTTTGAAAAATTAGAAAACAATAAAATACAGAGATTAAAGCAATTACTAACTTTCTTTTCGGGGGGCAACAAATATTTATTAATGTCTGCATACAAAACTGGAAACAAATATATTTAGGGAATATATAAAAGCCCATCATTTTAAGAAGCACAGATAAAAGTAAACTAAGAAATAAGGATAATGAAAATAAACGCAACATGATTACAGCTGATTTTGACCTTGAGAAAGAGGTCACTGACTAGTTTATCATAGAAGGGATACTAGCAATTGTTAAGTGGTTTCTAGGGAAGGCTGAGAACAATGATGATTGTGTGTGTGGTGGGAGTATGGAGTGGGTTTCTTACAGGAAATATCCTGCTAGTATTCTTCATGAAAAAAAAAAAATGAAATAGCAAAAATAACCAGTTCGTTTCATATGGTTTATCAACAAATAGATTTTTCACCTAAAATGTTAAATAAAGGGAAAATTATGTCGTATCAATACAGACTTTCTTCATTTTTTCCCATTAAAAAAAACCCTTTCTTATAAGGCAAGAGAAGAACATTTTAATTGTTCTTTCAACTATACATTCTCTTAAATGTTAATCCAAATACAGACCAGTTGACTAATAATTATCCATCAAATTTTGACTTTATGTATAGCAAAGTCAATTATTAAGGGTAAACAACATGTTTCAAAAGTGATCCTCATTACTGATTGCACAATAAATCCTGTTTATAACTCTTTCCTCAGTTTCCAGTGTTCAGATGGACAGGCAATTTAGAAAATGCCGTGACACTGAACATTCCTCCACAGTCTGGAAGAAGCAGAGAGGAAACCCACAAGGTCATAAGAACTTGTCTACCAGCATTCAAATCTCAGGAGTATAGCCAAGTGCAAAACTGCGTTTGTGGAGACAAAAGTCCTCAGTTTTCACCTTACTGGACTGGGAGACTGGACACTTTTCTCCTTTAGACCTCACTCACGTGATACGCAAGTGAATGAATTCTTAAAGACAAAGACGTTCCTGCAATCCTTTTAATACAAGCAAGGTTCTGGACTAACTGTGTGGAAACAAGATAATGAATGGTTGAAGGTTTAGAAATAAAACGTAAGTGCCTTTAGCTATTCTAACTATCAACATAAATAGCCTTTTTGAGTTTGTACTGTGCTAAATGTTGTGCTAGAACCTATAAAGAAAATAAAAACGACCTTGTTTCTCATGGACAAATACCATATGTGTAGTTATTTTACAGCAATGATGTGACTACAGGGGTCAAATAATCAGAGACTAGGCCGTTGGGATGAGCCACTCCTCCTTCCTTTCATTGTTTGTCTTATCCACAGAAATAAACTGTGCAGTACTCTTGTCCTAACTTAGATGATAATTCAGTATATTTACACATTGTTTATTTAATAAATCCTCATATCTAAGAATCTCCCAAATTAATGCTGAATAGAATAGAGTAGAAAAAAGGTAAATATTTTCCTCCTGAATCTAATCTTTTATTAATCTGCATACATGTTATTCCAAATATATACATGTAGATTGCCATATATATGTGCATAGAATGTATAAATACATATATATTATACATGAATGATTTATTACAGAGATATCAGTGTTTCTAGATTACACTGCATACTTGATGAGCTGTCATTAGTGCAGAAAGGATACATAGCTTTTCAACAAAAGAAAAGAATGAGGCTGCCAGAGTGTTGCAGTGGTTTGGGCTTTTTTTTTTTTTTTTTTTTTCCTCCAGCATCCATCCCTGCCAATCTCTGCACTGCCAGTAGGGAAAACCATATCCATGGCAACCAACCGTACCATTCCAACCCACATCAATGACGCCTCCAATCTAAACTGTCAAATATTCTATGCACATCATGTAAAATAGGTCTCTTTCCCCTTATACCTCTGTGCATCTCGTTTCCGTGGCTACATGTTTATGCAAATGAGAATTGTCCTTTCTCTCTCAGGTTGATTGAACACTGAATTTGTTTTGCACCTTGGCAATGCAAAGCCATGCTGTCTTGCCACCTGGTCTACCACATAATTGCAAAAAATTACATTATAATGATAACTGTCCCCAAATTAGCCTGATAACACCATCTACCTGCCTTGTGAGCAAAAGAAACAGTGTGCAATAAAGAAGCATGTTAAAACAGAGTCGAGATAGGGGAATAATGTTTAATTGGCTCTCCAGAGTCTACTAATTTTCAGAATTGGAAACCTAGTGTTTGATTTGTTCTTTTTAGTCAGTGAGAAGAAAAAATATCCTTCATAAATTCTGAATGACAAATTTGCCCATCTTTTTTTGCATGTGGTTTCAGCATTCCAGGGAACCTAAAGTGTCATTTCCTCTCTGGAAGAAAGGAAGCACAAAACATGCTAGGTATGTACTCTAAATTTTCACTCAGTATCAGCTCTAGCTATAAATTTCTTCCAATCCCTGTATCTCTCTCATTCTTTTACCCCAACCCCTTCCAAATCTTGGATCAATACCTTTCATTTAAAGTTAAGATGCAGGATTTTTACAGGATGACACATATTAAAATAAAGTAAAGCTGGGAATATAAAATAATTACCTTCCCTCCACCCCTGTTTTCTTTAATCTATGCCTTCTCACTAGATTGTGTCCTGTAAACAATTTTGTTGTGGTGGTGGTAGTAGTGGTTAGTTTCTTTCAGAAAAATCATAATTAAACATTTTGCAAATAGTAAAAACAATAGATTACTTTTTATTTAGTTCATTTTAAATGATACCTTACACTGATAAGGACCCTTTTTCATGTTAATTTTTCTGCAAAAAACAAGAAAATGGGCAAGTAAAAATATGGTACATAACGTATTTCCCCAGGATGTAAGTAACAAAATAAAAGATACTAGATTCTATTATGATAAATATTAGGGATATATTTTACTTCTTCCCCTGCTTAATACCTCTCTCCCTGCAAAATAAATCCTTCCTATTAAAAAACAACAACAATAACAACAAAAACAGGAATAACTTTATAGAATTTCATAAAATTTTTGTCTGATTTATCTTTTGAACTTTGTTTATAAAGATTCCAAGTCACCTTTGAGTAGATTAGAGAGAAACAAAGGTTACAGAGATGGACAAGATCCCTTTTCAAGTTAATAGATTATCTGTAAATGTGTCTTGGCCCAAGATAAAATACAAGTTTCCAAAGCTAGATTAATCATCGTCTTTTCTCCCATCTCCCTCTACATATCTTTTAGGGTGCAGCTGAGGCCCCACTTTCTCCCTGACCAGGGAGATAAAGTGATGACTATCTCTTTTATCGCTTGGCTCTATGAATGCTGTTGTTTCAGCATTTCATTAGATACCTTTACCTGCTGGTTATGAGTTGCTCTCTGACAAGATTGTAAACTCTGGGGCAGAGGTGGGGGAAAATAATTTCAAATAATTCTTTTGTATTTTCGATCCTTAAAGTGAATATTTAGCTTAGTTAAATTGAATATTAAGCCTTGGTTGTTCTTGGATTTTAGGCTGAGACATTTAGGCAGAGAATAGCAAATAAATATGACTCAGGTCATGGCAGAAAAGAAATCAACTTTTAGTTGTGTTCTCTATGTTCAAGGAATCATGTCAAATATGGAACAATAATCTTTTCCTTGTTAAAATTTACTTTTAAATAACAGATTATGTGTTTCAAAAGCTGTAATATTTGAAAGAGAGGACATGATGGATTTAAAAATTCTCTTTGATTGTTACATCTCTGCCAATGATGTTTCCTAAACACTGTTCTTGACTCTGGGGAATTACTAAGGCAGTGGAAGACCTAATTTTATAAAGATTACAGTCAAATGGAATGACAAACACCCACAAATATAGGTGATACCAAGAATTAAAAATCATGTCTCAATAGCAATTATGACTGTTAATGTCATCATTCCAATGGATTTACCAAATGTAATATATAAAATTTCCAAGTATTTTGGAAGGCTGACAATAAGGGTCATTGGAGTTATATTCTAGAAAAAAGTATGGAAGAATAGTTTGAATCGTATTGACCTGAGGAGCACAAATACTGAAGGACCTGACTTTTTCATAAAGCCAATTTTTTAAAACCTTGAGTTTGTGCCTTTGGACTGACCTTGCTCAGTCTTAATGCTGGAGCTCCTTCTTCCTCTAAGTAGCCTTTCTCTGAGCACAAGAAACTTGGTTTCAAAATTTCATTCTATTCAGGGATTCCTTGCTGAACCCACTTCATTTTTCCTTTAACTTTGCCTGTGCGTGTAAAGCGAAATGGAAAAATAAGGCATTCATTTGCGAAATGTAAAGGCCAAAAAAGTTTGTATGAATTCTGTAAGTGAAAAATAGGGAGTTTATTCAAATGATGAAACATTGCCTCAATTCTCCTATCTACTTTTTGTACCTACACAGTTTACACTGCCTAGATTTTTCCTATGAAAGGATATTTTTCCATAGAATCATTGCAGAGAAACAAACAAAATAGAAAACAGAAACATCCATCAACTAAGAGCAACTACTTACTTGTTAAATGACAATACTATTATTGAATAAATAACAATAGTAAATTCTTATGAGACACCACGTTCCAAGCAATTGTTTTAAGCCCTTTACATAATCTAAATAATTTAATCCTCACAACAGTTTTATAAATTAGGTACAATTATTTACCCTGTTTTACATATGAGAAAACTGAGACAGAGGGAAAATCAAAGTTGTACAGTTAGCAAGTAACTCTCAGGATCAAATTATCTTGCTATAAAGTCTCCAATGTGTTAACCTATTCAATTCTATGCCATTTGACCTTTGGAGGAATATTTGTATTCTCAATTATCACCACGCACTTGTATCAGTAAAAATAAATATCTTAAAATTATAATATTCCAAAATTCTGTCTTCATAACTCAAATTCCCTTTCATTTAATCTTTCAAAGCATGAAATTGAATCTTCTCCTGGGGAGAAAAAAATCCTTTATGAAAGACTTCAAAATTGGAAACATTGCTTTTAATGCCAGCAATGATTTAGAAGACCTATGATGATTTTTTAAGTATCTAGACATATGTTCATTCAATCAGCCAGTTAGTTAACAAATATTGCGTGCTTACTAAGTGCCAGCACTGTTCTTGGCTCAGGATTCTGCAGTGAACAAAAGAAAGTTCATGCCCTCATGGGACTCACATTCTAGTGGAAGGAGAGTCTATAGAAGAAAATACAGTAGAATAGAATAGAATGGAAGAATGGAATGGAATGGAATGGAATGGAATGGAATGGAATGGAATGGAATGGAATGGAATGGAATGGAATGGAATGGAATGGAATAGAATAGAATAGAATAGAATAGAATAGAATAGAATAGAATAGAATAGAATAGAATAGAATAGAATATCAGATGGTGAGAAGTGCTATAAACATTTTAAACAGGCTGAGGGTATATAAAATAAAGAAAAGGGGCTGCTCTTTTATTAGGCCAGAAATGGTCCTTAGGTAAAGTAATATTTGAGCAGAGATTTGAATGAAGTGAAGGAGGGAGCTCAGAGGTGAGAAGTGGTTTGCCTAGGATCAAGGATTGTTAGGATGGCTGAATGAAGTAAAGGGGAAATTGCTGAAGGAAATGCCCTTAGTGAGGCAGCAGATGGTCAGATCATGGAGGGACTTGCAGGAAAATTTATGTAATTTCCCTTTTACTCTGAGAGATGGGAGGCCATCTGAGGTGAATGACTTATGTTTTCAAAGAATCACTCTCACTCAGAGTGAAATATAGAACAGAGGGTGGGTGAAATCAGGGAGTCCAGTGCAAAAGGCTTTTGTATCGTGTCAGGCAATAAGTGATGGTGGCTTGTAGTAGGGTATCAAGAGATGACTTGTAAGAAGAGATTTCAAAGTTGTAAACTACAAGATTTTATAACATATTAAATGTAGGGTGTGAGGAAAATAGAGGAGATGGCTGTATTCTTGTACAAAATGAAATAGGAAGTTTCATGCTCAGAAATTGTATGTAAAAGAAATTGATGAAGGGATAGAGGATATGTAGTCTTTGTTCCTGGTTATGTTTACTAGCAAGATGAATACTTTTCATCTTACTATATTATTATTAATCATTTATATTTCTGATTTTTGTAACTTGCCTATTCATATCCTTGCCTACTTTCCTATTGCAGTATATGATTTTTAAATTAACAATTTGTAAGATTTCTACATATTAAAGTCATTACTTTCCTTCTGTCACACATAGTTATATTTTTCCTTGTTTGACATTTGCTTTTTCACTTGGATTTTTTCCCCCATACGATGTCTTAAAATACTTATTTAGTTAGACCTTTCATTTTTTTCTGTGAGTCTTGATTGAAAGGGCTTTCTTCACATGTACATATATTTTCTTCCAGTAGTTTTAAATTTCATTGTTTGTATTTATATTTAATTCATTTGGAGAATTAATTTTATTTTAAGGTGTCAATTAAGGCTCTAAATTTATTCTTGCCATATGGCTAACTGGTTTCATAACACGTTTTATCAAATTGTATATCTTTTCTTTAGTCACCTTTATTATATTCTAAATTCTTATTTGTAGTTTTATCCATTAAAGAATTAAAGAATGAAAATTACCAGCATGGTTGAGACTGAAAATAAATGGCCTCTCAAAGATTGTTCGCAGGAGTAACATTAGTAGAAACTTTCTAAAGTGTAAGGAAGTAATGTATTTAATTCAGAAATTCTACTTCCAAGATCTTTTTTCAATAATCAGATGGATTCAGAAAAGTAGAAATATGATGGTATATATCACAATATTATTAACAATGAGGGAAAACTAAAAATAATTTAAATGTATAGCCATAGGTTATTACTTGAATAACTCATACATTCATAAAATTGGAATTCTACTCAATCATTATAAATGATGGTGTCAATCTGTATTGATCAATATGTAGAATGTCAATGACATGTTGCTAAATGCTAAAGGTAGTTTTCCAAAAAACAGATCTGCTATGATCCCACTTTAAAGATACACATGTAACATTTATACATATTGAAAATAACCTAGGAAAAATATTCTCCAAATTTTTACTAGTGGTTATATACTAATACTGGTAATGATGTAAGTAGAAATATAGTGAATAATGCTAATAAATGGTGGCAGGATTATGGGTAATTTTTTCTGCTTACTTTTTTTTCCCCTTCTATTTTTTCTAATAAGCATGAATGATTTAAATAATTTTAAAATGCAAAAAACAAACAAATACATATTGAATGACGTTTCTGGACCCAAATTCCACGTGTGTGGGGAGGGCTGTCTTTGCCCCCACACAACATTAAACAATTCTCAGGCACCAGCAGGGTGTCCATGACTTAAACTAAATTCTGACACTATCTACAGGGAGATAGCATCAGATTCCATAGGTAAAAAGCTCAGGCGCACAAGACTGCCCTCTACTTTAGATGCCAGCCACAAGTCCAGGCTATTACCTGTGCTTCTGACAATTGGCTATAGATTGGAGGTTCCCATGACCCCTCCCCTTGGGTTTGAGTAATTTGTTAGAACAGCTCACAGAACTCAAGAAAAACTGTTTTCTCTTTAGATCACTGGTTTATTGTAAAAGGATATATAACTCAGGAACAGCCAGATGGAAGAGATGCATAGGGCAAGGTATGTGGAAAGGGGCCCGAAGCCTCTATGACTTCTCCAGCTTGCCACTCTCCCGGCACCTATGTGTGTTCACCAACCCAGAAGCTCTCCGAATCCCATCCTCTCAGGTTTCTCTGGAGGCTTCATTACAAAAGCATGATTAATTAAATCATTGGCCATTGGCGACTGAGTCAACCTTGAGCCCCTCTCTTAATTTGGGGATGTGGCAGTGAGGTGGAACTGAAAGTTTCAACCCTCTAATCTCTTGGCTGGATCTCCTGGCAACCAGCCCCCATCCTTAGGTGCTTTCCCAAAGTGACTTCATTAACATAAATGACTTTGATTACTTTCAACACTGAGGAAGTTTGGAGGGTTTGGGGAGCTGTGAGCCAGGAATTGTAGGCAAAGACCAAATATGTATGAAAAATATATTTTGAATATCTGAATGACCAAATAGATATTTCCTATGAATCATGATATCACATATATATTGAAATATCATGATTTAAAGCAATGCAAGAAACCTTCGACCAGATGCTATGTTTATATTGTAAGAGCTAACTTGCGCCACATTTCTTTTCTACTTTCTGACATAGTGAAGCCTCATGTTCAGAATCTCCACAGCACATTGATGTAGGTGCTTAATGGGAGCCCTAGACATTTATTTATTTATTTATTTATTTATTTATTTATTTATAATTTTTTTATTAAAATACAACTAACATACAATATTATATTAGTTTCAAGTGTACACCATAGTTATTCATCATTTATATATCTAAAAAAGTGATCACCATGATAAATCCAGCAACCATCTGATACTGTACCAAGCTACCATAATATTATGGACTATATTCTCTATGCTGTACATTACATTCCATGCCTTCATTGTTTTATACCTGGAAATTTGAAACTCTTATTGCCTTTCACCCTCTCTTTTTAATTTTTCAATTACAGTTGACATTTAATATTATTTTATATGAATTTCAGGTGTACAGAATAATGGTTAGACATTTTCTAGTATATAATTTAAGAAGTGATCCCCCTGACTAGTCTAGTACACAACTGGCACTTTACATAGTTATTATCACAATATTGACTATATTCCCTATGCTTTACTTTTTATGCCCATGACTATTTTGTAACTACAAATTCATAATTCTTAATCCCTTCCCTTTTTTCACCCACTCCCCCAAATCTCCCCTCCCATCTGGCAAACATGAAAATGTTCGCTGCATCTATGAGTTTGTTTCTGTTTTGTTTGTTTGTTTATTTTGTTCTTTAGATTCCACATATAAGTGAAATCTCACTGCATCTGTCTTTCTCCGTCTAACATACTCTGCTCAGTACAATACCCTCCAGGTCCATTCATGCATCCGGAGATGGCAAGAACACATTCCTTTCCATGGTTGAGCAATATTGCATTGTATATACTCCTATGTACTGCCTCCTCTTTATCCATTCATTTATTGGTGGACACCAGTTCACCTTCATATCTTGGCCATTGTAAACAATGCTGCAATGAACACATGGATGCACACGTCCCCTCAAAATAGTGTTTTGGGTTTCTTTTGATAAATACTCAGAAGTGGGATTACTGGGTCCTTCTTTGTCTCTTGTTATAGCCTTTATTTTAAAGTCTATTTTGTCAGGTATACATACTGCTGGTTATTTTGCTTCCATTTTCATGAAATATCTTTTTCTATTCCTTACTTTCAGTCTGTGTGTCAGTTTTAATTTGAAGTGAGTCTCTTGTAGGCAGCATATGTGTGGGTCTTGTTTTCCTATTTATTCAACTCACCTTTCTCTTTTGATTGGAGTATTTAATTTATTTACAATGAAAGTAATTGTTGATAGATATGTAACTATTGCCATTTTATTATTCATATTTTTTTATTATTATTGTTTTTTCATCTTAAAGAAGTCCCTCTAAGATTCCTTGTAATAATGGTTTGGTGTTGATCAACTTTTTTAGCTTTTCCTTGTCTGGTAAGCATTTATCTGTCCTTCGATTCTAAATGATAGCTTTTATGAGTAGAGTAATTTTGTTTGTAAGTCCTTGCTTTTCATCACTTTGAGTATTTCCTGCCAATTGCCCTTCTGATCTGCAAAGTTTCTGTTGTAGGTAACTAATTGCTTTTCTTTTGCTGCTCTTAAGATTCTTTGTCTTTAACCTTTGGTATTTTAATTATTATGTGTCTTGGTGTGGGCCTCTTGAGTTCATCTTGTTTGGGACTCTCTGCACTTCCTGGGTTTGTATATCTATTTCCTTCACCAGGTTAGGGAAATTTGCTGTCATTATTTCTTCAAATAGGTTTTCAATTCCTTGATCTCTTCTTCTGGTATCCCGATGCTGTGGATGTTATTAATAGTAAGCTTGATGTTGTCCTAGAGGCCCATTAAACTATCCTCATTTTTCTGGATTCTTTCTTCTTTTTGCTGTTCTGATTGGGTTTTTTCTGCTACCTTATCTTCCAAGTCACTGATTCAATACTCTGCTTCATCTAATCTACTGCTGATTCCCTCTAATGTATTCTTCATTTCACTTATTGTAGTCTTTATTTCTGACTAGTTCTTTTTTATATTTTCTATCTCCATTTTTATGTTTCCTCTATCTTTGTTGAAGTTCTTCCTGGGATCATTGAGCACCCTTATAACTAGTTGTTTTTAACTCTGAATCTGGTATATTGCTTGTGTCCATTTTGTTTAGTTCTTTTTCTGGAGCTTTACTCTGTTCTTTCACTTGGGACATGTTTCTTTATCTCCCCATTTTGGCTGCCTCCCTGTGTTTGTTTCTATCATGTTTCCCCGAAAATAAGACCTGACTGGAAAATAAGCCCTAGCATGATTTTTCAGGGTGACATCCCCTGAACATAAGCCCTAATGTGTCTTTTGGAGCAAAACTTAATATAAGACCCGGTCTTATTTTCAGGGAAACACAGTATGTGTTAGGTAGGGCTATGTCTCTCAGTCTTATTAGAGTGAACTTATGCAGTAGGTGTGCTGTGGGAACTAGTGGCACAGATTCACTGTTCACCTGAGCTGTCTGCTCCAGGTATGTCCCTTGTATGAGTGTATGTACCCTCCTTTTGTAGTTGAGCCCTCGTTTTTTGCACATCAATGGGAAGAATTGACACTTGGGCTGATTGGTTATGAAGACTGGCCATGACTACAGTGGAGGAGGTAGTGTACAGGGGCTGACTCTATGGAGCCGGATTTGCTTTAGCAGTGCTCTGGTGCCTGCCAAGTTTTCTCTTTGGGTGTGTTGTTTTTGGAGGTAGCTGGGTGGTGCTCTAGCTGGGACTGAAGCTGGCCACTGGACGTGCCAGGCCTGGGGCCTCCTAGGAGGGGCCCCACCTAGGCCAAGTTCATCCACAGCCTGTGTCCTGTTTGGGACAACCTGACATGAGCCACAAAGCAATCTGCAGATGCCCACTACTTGTGCTAGTCTTGGAGTTGCCTCAAGATGCCAAGCCAGGAACCAAGGCCAGCTGATATTAGTACTGGGCTTGGGGCTACTCAGCAAGAGAAGAGATACAGGACATGCTAAAGCCATATGTTGTTTGCTTGGATTTTGTGAACCTTTGAGAGATTTTAGGAAAGTCCACAGCATGAGCCAAGAGAGGATGTTTGTATGGAGAAGCCACTGGCAGCAACTTGGGTTTGCCTGGAAGTTGGGTAGGGTCAGGTCTCAGGAAATCACCAGGGTGCAGCAGACCAATGGTGTTAGCCAGGGTGATGGAAACTCAGATATGGTGGCTGCTGGCATCTGCACGCTGGGCAGGGATAGGGCTCAACAAAGAAACAATTGATTCTGCCAGCACTTCTGTCTGGGAGAAAACTGCCTCTCCAGCCGTCACCCTGCAGCCAGACAAGTTAATTCCTCCTTATATTTCCCTGGTGCCTTTAGAGCTGCTGCCTCAGCACTGGAGTTCATAGTGAGTGAGTCCATAAGTGAGTAATTCCATGCACGGGCCCTTTAAGTGGAATTTCTGGCACTCTAATAGTCCTCTGTCTCACTCAGCCACAATCTCCACTGGTTTTCACAGCCAGAAGTTATGAGGACTGTTCTCACCAGCAATGGAAACTTGGACTGGAGATCCTGCTGTGAGACTGGGACCCCTTGCTCCTCCAGGAGTGGGGACCTGTGCAGTCAAGATATCCTTCCTGATTTTTAGTGGTTATACACAGGTATGGGACCAGCCCATTCCACATCTCTGCCCATCCTACCAATCTCAAGGTGGCTTCTCCTGTATGTCCTTAGTTGTAGGACTAGACTTCAGGTGATTCTCAATGATGGTTGTTCTGTAGTTTAGATGTAATTTTGATGTGGTTATGAAAGGAGTCAAACACAGCTTTTACCTACTCTGATGTCTTGACTGGATATCCTGGGAACCCATAAAATTTTAGTTCAACTCTGCTGCCATCTGGAAAACATGGCAGTGTAGGCATTATCCCAAACTGGCTACCGGAACTTGAAGGACTATTATTAAACTTACAAAAAGGTTCTCTTGGTGTGTTCTTGTTACAGCCTGATCCTCCTTGCTTTGGGAGGAGTGTTTGGCTTCAAATTTTTTAGTATAAAAAAACAATAAGAGTTTTGTTCATTTGAATAGACATTCTCTTATTTATTTTTCAAAGAACCTGTTGAGCTATGTTGACTGCTTTGATCTTCTTCTTTTTCACATGCTAGAAAAGTAAGGTTACAGATTTTTTACATGATTTTTTTTTTCCAAGGTGGCAGCATGAGGATTCAAACTCAGCTATTTTTCTTTGAAACCTAAGGCTCTGTTTTATTTTATCTCATAAACACCCACACCTGTCATTGAAAGCCTATCCTTTAAATAACTAGTGAGAAGACAAAACCTAAACACTTTTGATTATAAAATATGATTGATAAGACATTATAAATAATTACTTCACAAAATACTTTCCCACGTTTATTTTAATTTTGCAATAAGAAACAGTATAAAATAACAGAAAGGAAAAGGATTCAATAAAATTCCCCAGACTATTTTTTGAAATCTACTTCTTGCCCAAGAAGATTTTTTAAAATTACTTGACAAAACAAACAAACAAACAAAAACCTGGAATAAATACACTGTGAAATCTGATTTATATGTATTACAGATGGTGTACTAGAAAGAAAACACTGAATTAAAGGAAAATGTATATGTTACAGTGCTGCAAAGTGTACCACTCATTTAATTCTTCTGGTATTCTTCAAATATAATGGAAATTATCAAATTATCACTATATTTTTAAAGCAATAATATAGCTTGTAACTTAAAGGCTAAGAAAAGGTGAAATGACATAAAGTATCTGTAAATCAAAGGTTTACAGCTAAATCTTTTATAAAAGCGTAATTTGATATACATTTTTCTAGTTTTCAATAAGCCTCCTAGTGCATTAACTCCTAACCATGTAGCAGTGTCACAGTCTATGAGCATCAATGTCAACTTCTCCAATC